>NC_083350.1:190037023-190337023 GCF_030254825.1 Meriones unguiculatus
TCAGCTAGCGTGGCTGAGTGGGAAGGGCCTGAAACTTAGCTCCAGGGCTGCTGCCTTCAGGACCCCCCCAGCAACACCCACAAGAGACACAGGGACCACCTATTTCTAGCACAGACTCTCTCCCGGATAGAAGAGAATCACAGCCTGATTATTTCTCCTCTTCTCTTCTGGCCGAGAACGAGCGTGCACGCAGAGGAAGCTGGCCGTGCAGTTAGTACGTACCATGGCCTTGGACCTAGTCAGGGGAAGCAATGCAGCAGCGGGCGACGCCGGAGGGGAGAGAAGCAGGGACAGAAACGACTTACTTCAACAGAAGCAACGCGAGAACAGTCTTGTCTGTCTTAAATCAGGAAGTGACCCCCCCAATCGACACTCTCTCGCACATATACATACGCACACGCGTGCTCTCTCTGTGCGTGCTGGGGTGGAAAGAATGTACCCTCTGACTGACATTTCTCCTGGAGACCAAGGAAGGAGGTATCCTGTCATTCCTTTCTCTGCCACAAGATGGCCCCTTCTGGTCTCTGAGGCTTTGTCCCTTACTGGGACAAAGAAGCCACCTCCCAAATTCACTGTCCTTCGCCGGCACACTAAGGACTGTCAGGGAAATCCAAAATGAGACCTGGAGCCATCGGCCTCTCTGAAACTCTCTCCAGTATGCTCATGTTCTTATCCCCGAGACAGTCTCACTGATGAAAATGTAACTGTGGACGCAGCACAGAACCCTCATCTCCCGCTGTCACTTGCAGAAAGATGGCCTTCGCCTGTGTAACAGGAGCAGGACACAGAACTGCCGGGACGCTGCTCCTGAGCAGGCAGCCTGACAAGACAGGTCTAACTTAATGGCAAAGCTAGGTCTAAATTAATGGCAAAGCTCCCCAAAGGCGTGCTGGGCTGGGCTGGCCAGGAGCTCAGCAGCTTCAGAGGCCCCGTCCCAGCAGGAAGCCAAGGGCCAGGCGTCAGAGACAAGCATGCAGTTGGAAGAGGGGCTGAGAATTAGGTTGGCTCTCATGAGCACAGTGTGTTGGATACCAGAATCAGCTCCGGGGCTTCCCATAGTCTCAACAGGGGAAGAACGAAACTCTAGGTGGCTCTCAAACTGTCAAATCAAACTGTCAAGTGAAATGCAGACAACAGCGTCAGCTTCGGCTCCTTCACCTTTGTGAACCAGCCCTAGCCCTAACATTCCTCTCTGGTGCCCCAGGCACCTGCTCTGGGAAGAAGGTTGGGTGGCAGGAGACAGGAAGGGCCCCCTCTTTAAATATGCACAGAGGTCATTTCAGCCACAGAACACTTCCTGCTCTTCGGCTACAGCAATGACAAGTTCATGCCGAGGTGGGCATTTTGTGGTTATTTAAATATAAAAACAATTTAAAACTGTCCCCGGGGATAGGAGGCCTCAGCATACAGCCCTGACATGACGGGGCCCAAAGGTCTCACAGCCGTACCCTGCATCCACACCCGGCAGAGCCCTGACCTGGGCAAGAGCAGGCAAGAAGCCTTGACTCCTGGGGACGAGTGAGAATTTGGCAGGGGGCTTTTGAGCCACCGAGGACAGAGACTGCCAGAAAAGTCCCAGGAATGTCCCAGGAGGTTCCGAAGGCAAGGATGCACGCGGCCCCTCCAGTCTGCTCGGAGGAACCACCGCTGGACGCCACCAACACGTGCTGCGTGGCTACTGCAGACACACCAACACACATCCTTAAACAGCCACCTCAGGGTAGTTCAGCACAGGGACACCCTGTTCAAATTCGAGGGTTCGGCATCTCCGTCCATCGGGGAAAAGGCCGTGTGAGCAATGAAAGGTTCTCACATGGCCACCCACGGCACAGGTGTGAGCTCACACCTGCCTGAAGGACCTCAGCTGTGCGGCAGGGGGCAGGGGGCAGGGGGCAGGGGGCAGGCCTCCGTGGCCACTGACTCCAGTGAGTCACTGGGCACAGGACTGTGAAACCAACAAGCCTTAGACCATTAGAGAGATAACTAACGTGTGATAGGAAATTCTGACTCCAACAGGCTCTTCAAGACCTGTACTAGAGCTGAATACACATTCGGGGGTTGCTGAGGCCTCAGCCGCTGAGCTGCGCCCCAGCACAAATGCTGACTGCGTTCCACACAGCTGCCTCCGACGCCATGCCTGGCACCAATGCACACTGCTTCTGCTCACGGGGTGCATCTCAAAAACAATCCCCGGGAACTGTCCTCCCGCCGTCAGCTCAGCCCAGTGAGGGCACAGTTCTGTGCCGCCTCAGAAAGCATGCTCCAGGGGTCAGCAAAACCACAGCTCCAGCCTTCCTGTGTTTACGGGGCTTCCCAAAGTCCTGCAAGGGGCACAGAGCCGTGCGGGGAGGAAGGGAGCGCGCAGCTCCCAGCCGGCCGGGCTAAGCCTCCCCGGAGGGAGGGCCGGCATCCTCGAGAACAGCTAACACGGGGTGGGCAGTGCTTAGCCCACACCGCAGTGCATGGCCACAAAGGCGTGGGCATGCGCAGTGCATGTCCACGAAGGCGTGGGCGGGGTGTGGCTTCCTGGACTCCCACTGTCCCCACACCTCCACGCTGCGGACAGAGAAGTCCATTTCCGCGTGGTGTGGGGAAAAGCACACAGAACTTTCCCGTGTGGGAAAGCCGCCCCCAGGAGAGGCTGCGGACGTCAGGCCTGTCTGCAGGTCTACAGGGAGGGCGGAGGCCGCCCCTGGCCTTGTGAGTAGCAGCGGCTGCTGAGCAGCCCCAATGTCGAGAGCTCACGCCTGGGCGGCTGGGGCTGAACTATGTGTTTAAATGTTTAGCTATGTGGCCTTAAGTATTTTGAAGAAGTACAAAAATAGGCTCATTGCTGCTAACTTTAAATAAAATTTTAACTATGAAATACTTTAAATAAAAAAGTATTCTTTTATGGCTTTACAAACACACCAACTATTTTAACCAACTGCTCTTTGAAAAGTGAAATTTGTTCACTTGGCTGTTTCCTATCCCAAATCTAAAAGAAACTGCACGTCAACCAGAGGCCTGGAGCAGGCTGGGCCTCATTTCCTTCCCCTGCCAGCGCGTGGGCTGCACTCCCTCCCTAGGGGTCACAGCCGCTCCCGGCCCCTGCCATGCGGACCAGGCTGGAGCACATGCCAGTCCCTCCCACGAACCAGGCCCGTCCTGGGAGCCAGGCAGGCCAGCGGGCCGGCCCCCACTCACCATGATGACGGAGACCCCGGTGGTGGTGCTGTTCTGCTTGGGAAGCGCGTGGTTAAAGTGCTGCTTGAGTTTACCTGTGACCTCGGCCTGCATGTTGTTCTCCTGCGAGGCGTCGTCCTGGAAAAGAGCGGCCAGTGACGTCCCCTCACTGTCCCGGCCCTGCCTCCCGCCATCTCCCTGGCAGCTCTCAGCGGTGCCCCACCACGTCACCCTCAGCGCGGCGGGCCACGCCTCGTGCCATCCGCCCCTTCTCGGAACCAGGGCGCAGGTGGGGGTTCTGAACTAGCCTCGGCCGAGAGCAGCGCTGGCCCCTTTCCTCCCGTGACAAGATCCCACGGCGGAGATGCCCCAGCCTCCCGCTGCCCCTCTGCTGGCCCCTCCACGGAAGCGAGGCAGCCCGAGGCTACTGAACCAACCCTAAGGACCTGGCCCCGGTCACCATGTTTGCCCAGAGGGCGTGTTGCCCCGGCCAACACCACATCCTCTCTTGAGGAGACTGTCGCCTCTCACAGGGCTGGAGGACGCAGAGGCCACAGCCTCAAACGCGCTCCTCTTTGGGGAAAACAACAAACCCAAACCAGAATAGAGCCCTGAAGGGTAAAGAGCACCAGGCCAGCCCTTCACAGAAGTGGTCTGAGGGGCAGCAAAGGGCCGGCATCCACTGAGCAGGTGCCGGACTCTGAATGTGCCCCCAAGACGCTTGAATGCCCAACTGTGTCTGTGCAAACACCCAGCAAGGAAGCATGCTGCCGCGCCCGACACAGACTGTTCATCGCCTGTGCCTGTGGGTACTTACAGACACCCAGGGGTGGCTCAGGATTTCTCCCGCTGTACAGCGCGCTTCAACGTTTACCTGAAGCATCTGACTGATCAATTCCTAAAAGGGAGGAGGGGGAGAGAAGGGGAGGGAAGAAAACCACAGAGAAGGAGAAAGAGGGCAATTCCTGCGTAAATACAGAAACCAGAAGACAACACAGCAGCTCAGCCGCTGGAGCATGATGCAAACCACCCCCACACGTCAGTGCCTAGGAGACAAGCACAGACCCACGGCCTGTGTGTGCGCGTCCCGGGAGATGGAGTCTCCCTGGAGCCTGCAGGGACCCAGATGGTCCCTCCTGAGACCTGTTCATCCTCACTCCACAGCATAGCTCCACGTCTTCCCTTTCTGTGGCTTAGTACATCGTTAATCCATCCTTACATTCTGGTGAGTGCACAGCACAGATTTCTCTGAGAAGTAAGTGCTCAGCTGTGTACAGCGATCAGGCGAGCAGCCGAGGGCGGACCTTATCTAGTCAGGGCTGCCACAGACTACACTACAGGCTGAGCTCGAAAGTCCACACTGGGGCCGTGTCTCTGGCGCCCCAGGCTGTGACGCCTCAATGCAGGCAGGAGGAGCCGCACAGTACCTTGGCAGAGTCTGTGATGCTGTCCCAGTATGGGGCTGGAAACTCCAGCTTCCCGGCCAAGATCTGGTCGAAGAGGTCCTCCTGGAGATTGTTCTCACTGGCAACAGAGAAACGGAAAACAGTCACCCAGGGTCTGAGCAGCAGGAAGGAGGTGAGGCTCTTCGGCCTGAGCATCCACTGTATATCGTCGCTGCATGGCGACAACAGAAATTTCCTCATGTCCCTGGCCTGGGAACCAGAGGGACAGAAAAAGAGCCAGGACAAAGCAGCTGAAGGTATGGATGGCTGTGTACTTAATGCCCCAGAAAATAAGCTTGTAAATGGGTAAAGTGAAAGCCTGTGTTGTGGCATGTTGCCACAGACACTTGGAGAGCTAAGGCAAGATTATCACTTGAGCCCAGAGGTTCAAGACCAACCAACATAGCCACAGCCCATCTCAGAGAGATAAATTAGTGCGTGTGTGTGAGCGTGTGTGTAACACACATCACAAGAAGAAACAAATTACAAATACTGGAAAGCCTCCGGTGAGGGTGGCAATTTCACCATTGCTCACACCTCTAAGAGTAAAACAGTGGCATCTACTCAGCCTTTCTTTTTCCATGTCTTCAATAAAACACCAGGAGTACTGGAAACCATACAGAGTCCGGAACCTAGACTTAAAAAATCAAGACATATTTTGCTCCCCACCACAACTCAACTTTCCTTTGTGCTCAGTCTCAGGGAAAGGATACTTCCAAAGATGCCAAAGCACCCTGGACGCTCTCCTGACCTGAAGGGCTGCTTGGCCCTTCCGCAAACCCCCAATGGTGTCTAACAAATAATGGCAGACAGCGTTTGATGGAGGGTGCAGGGAAGACTCTGGATGTGGGATGCCCCCCCAAGTGGTGAACACAGAAATAGAAACAGGAAATGTTCAGTTTTCTTGGTCCACCGCAGGCCCCAACAAAAAACTCAGAGTAAGCTGTTAGCATCAACATTAACAACACAAGTCAGGGAGAGTGCAAGTCCTTAGACTCCCTCCCGAGCCCAGGGTTTGAGTCCACCTTCAAAGGCGACTCAGAGCAATGGCTAGGGCTGACTGATGGCCCGGCCGCCTGCTGCACTCCAGGGAAGTACTTGTGAGACACCTGCTGGTCCACACACAAGGCCAAAGGTAAACTGAGGAGCGAGGGCCAGGGGGACAAGCAGGCAAGGTTACCGCTGCTCCACAGGAAAATGAGTACAGACAAATTTCTTTGTGGAAACAGCAGTTTCTCTCCTCTGCACTGCAGTGAGTGGGCAGTGCTCCTTCAAAGTGAGTCAAACACTCCCAAGAACACAGTGGGATCTTACAGATGCCATTAGGAACGAGGGCATACCAGCTGATGTCAGAAAACACAGAAAATTGACTCTCAAAACTCTTGCTAATGCTCCCTCTCCCCTTTATTCTTCTCCCTGAAAGTCACAGGTAGCAAATACAGGGCTAAAAGCTGGAGACCTTCTCCAAAAGTCTACGGACTCTAAGCAGACAGATGGCCTGAGGGTCAACTGTCAATCACGAGAGCTATGCCCAGTGAAGAGCAGCGCCTGCACAGTCCATCCTTCTCAGTAGGCACAAACACTGACTGAATCCACACTGCATTTATCGTTACATTTACACTCAAGGATTTTGGGGTGTGCTTTTTATTCAGAAACAATATATCCCCAAGATGAAGGAGTCATGGGTGTAGAGCAGTCCATTAAAAAGAGAGCTCTCTCAGTGACAGATGACGAAAGGTTCTGAAAGGACACCCTAATAATGTCAGCAAGCTACTTCACAAACAACACTCAAATACGAGAGCAGGATAGAGAGGGCAGAAAGAGAATGAACCAAGAATCTCAGAGAAATTTTGCACACGCTGTAGTCAGAAGCCATAGGATGTTCTTACTTGGGAAAACTTTGGATGTCTCTGAAAACTAGTCTTTGTAAAGATAAGTCTGATGAGGAGGAGAAAAGGGGGATGGGAGAAAGCAAGCTCAAGAACTAGGAAGAAGAACAACAGGAAGGCTGGAAGGAAGGAAGGAAGGAAGGAAGGAAGGAAGGAAGGAAGGAAGGAAGGAAGGCTGGAAGGAAGGAAGGAAGGAAGGCTGGAAGGCAGGCAGGATGGAAGGCTGGAAGGCAGGCAGGATGGAAGGCTGGAAAGCTGGAAAGCAGGAAGGAAGGAAGGCAGGAAGGCAGGCAGGCAGGAAGGCAGGCAGGATGAAAGGATGGAAGGCAGGCAGGCAGGCAGGCAGGACGGAAGGCTGGAAGGCAGGCAGGAAGGCAGGCAGGCAGGAAGGCAAGCAGGCAGGCAGGCAGGCAGGAAGGCAGGTAGGCAGGAAGGCTGGAAGGAAGAAATCAAGCTAGAACTAAAACCCAAAGACCTTGGAAGCAGAAAGTCACTACCATTACAGACACGGAAGCAGTGAATTCCAAGTAGCAATTTCAGTTCAAAAGCTTCCAGCTAAAGGCATACTTCCTATAAGACAAAGCACTTTGAAGTACTTGTGTACAGGATTTTATAATGTAATATTATAAAGTAGAATCCCTATAGCTGTTTTTAGTTTTTGAGAAGGGTCTTACATAGCCCGGCATGGCTTCAGCATGCTCATGGCCATGGCCGGCTTTAGACTCCCATCTTCCTCCACTCCGTGTCCTATGTGCTGGGAGTGCATGCATGTGCGGCCTTGCTGGCTCTCATGAAGTGCTGGGGACTGAACTCGGGCTTCATTCGTTACAAAAGCCCTCTGCCAACCAAGCAAGCTCTCTCCCCAGCCCCAGAAACACAATTCATGCCATCTATTCCACACAGCAATCATTAAAATTGCCACAGCCCTAATTTTCCACACGTTCTACGTACAGTAGGCGTGAGCCGCACATGCTGTGCTGCAGACACTCCTGGCGCAGATCACCTCAGCAGCCACGAGCGGAAACATGTCCGTGGTATAGAGAAGTGGCGTAGCTAGTTCTCTCTGGCATCAGGCAGCCCCTTCGGAACGCTCTTACCTGCCCACACCTCTCCACCTCACAGTGGTAGAGACATCCAACTTGAACCTCACCTCCAGAACCCTAAAACGCCAACTCCCGCTGACCGCACCAGAAATTACAAACACTGGAGGGCGTTCTGAGCATGGACACCTCGAAGCTGCCCCACCCCAGTTCCCTGCCCTCACCCTGGCGGAAGGCCAGGTTAACAGTCCCCACGTTGGAAGGCACACCATCCCTCTACATTAGCTGCCCTCAAAACTCCCCACCTGCCAGAGCCCAAGTGACTGGGAAAAGCCAGTTATCCACCCTCTACTTCCTCCCTTCTGCCTTGAACAAGGGAGGTAATTTCTTCACACTTGGGCCACGTGCGGCCATCACTGAGCCAGCCAACCACGCACACCCAGACAGTCGCTTCTGCTCATTATTCCTGTGCTCTGTCTCTAGAGCACAAGCTCTTCAAAGGCAGACAAACATTTCGGTGCCATTCTGCACACAGCAATTATCAATACAAACACTGCTGACCTCAAACTGAAAATATGAGAATTAAAAAAACTTTTTTTTAACTTTCTAACTTTTTTCAGGAAGTTTTCATAACAAATGTTAGACAGGAAAGATAAATTGTTCTTCACTCATTGACCCAATGCAACACTTAAACACCAAGTGCCTGCCTCAGAACTCCTCCGGGAAGACCTAAGCCTCCAGCACCAGCAACGGGAGGTGGGTGTGTGGGAGCCAGTCAGGAGGGTGCAGCTTCGTGAGCAGGACTCGGTGTCTTTGGAAAGTCCGCAGAGAGAGTACAGCTCAGGGAACATGCCTGCCCAGCATGCAACATCATTAAAAAATACAAAACCTAAGACAGCAAGACGCTCCTGGGGTCGCCCTTTCCCCTCCACTTCACAGATTAGGCGGCTGCACACGGCCAGGAGGTAGGCCCTCCCCAGAACCACGGCCGCAGTGCTTTGGTCTCAAACCTCCAGCACTGTGACGCGAGGTTCCCATAGGCTGTGGTGGCTGTTCCAGCAGCGGCAGCTGACTGGAGTCACTGCTTTGACGACAGTGCTGTGTGCCGTTGCCCTCACCTAGGCCAGCACCTGGCACACTGCAGCTACTTCCCAGAGAGAGAAGGGGAGGCGGAAGGAAGAGGCAGGAAAGCACCAGGTCCTGGTAGATACACTGCTACTTCAAAGTCAGTCACAGCCCCAGAACAGGAGGCGGAGCAAACAAAGGAAGAACCACCACGTGGCCGCCTCAGCCCTGGACAGACCCACCGGGCTGCAAGCCTTCCCATGTCTACCTGGGCTCACCTCTGCTCCTGCCAGGCCAGCACATAGCTGCCAAGTGTCAGCTTTTGTTTCCAGGCCAGCTAAGGCCAAAGTATTCTGTAATTCCACTTCTCAGGTAATAAATGTTACATGAAGGGCTAAAACTACCATAAGCAGTTCCTGGTTTATGAGAAGAAGGTTGGGCACTTTGAAAGTTTTATATCAGAATCAAGTAGGCTAAGACACTGCTCTTGAATAGAGGGACACCTACAGCAAGGCCTTGAAAACTTGGCCAAGTCTGGTGTCCACACGAGGATCTTTAAACCCACCCTTCTTCAAGCCTGAGAAGCTGCAAAGCCTACAGTCTGTGCTGGGAACATACTTTATGGGAGGACGGCCAAAGAGCTCTCACACAAAGCGAAGGCCTCACATCTGAAGCTTGGCTGGGGTGGGGACAGCCCAGAGGCCGAGTATGTGTGCAAGATCCCTGTGTTCAAGCTCCGATTAAAAAAAAAAATCAGACCACCAAAGAAAACCATGAGTTTGCACCAGCAGGCTGTACATTAAGACAGAGAAATGCATGTTTATGTAAACCTGGTCATTTTATTCACCAGTATGGCGTCCTTTCTGCCAGGAGCTGAGTGCATGGGAATTTAGAGTCAGGCGTAGTTACCTCCGGAACGGTGGGAATCCACAGAGAAGTATGTACGTAATCACGCCAGCTGCCCAGACATCCACCTTCAGGCCGTAACTGGAAAACAGGAAGAGCAGGTAATGGTGGGCCTGAGCAGTGCCAGGCTGCTAAAGCGCTGCCTTCGTTAGTGTCACAGAGAAGGCGCTGTCCACCGACAAAGCCATCTGCGTCCCCTCCATCAGACAGTGATCAGTGACCACCCCAGCCCAGACCAAAGCGCAGAAGGACGGGCCAGGCAAGAGCAGTCTGCCCCGTGAAGCCAAGGTCACGGCGCAGCTTACACCTCTCCATCCCCATCCTTCCTCCCAGGGTGGCCTGAACACCTAGCAGCGGGACCCACGCCGAAGCCAGAGTCGGCACTCACCCGGTCTCAGCAATGATCTCTGGCGCCACATAAGTCGGCGTGCCACAGACCGTGTACAGAGGGCCTTCCACCACCGTGGCCAGCCCGAAGTCTCCCAGCTTCAAAGACTTGGTTCCGTCTGGGTATTCGCACACCTGAAACAGAAAGCAGCCAGCGATCTCGGGGGTTGGTGGTGGTAGCCCTTGTCCAGCCGCGAGAGGAACCTGGGCAGAGTCAGGAAAGACTCGGTGCTTTCTACGTTGTAAAAGGACGTTCTTCCGCTAAGAGTACCGCAGTTTAAGAGGCTGCGCGACCTTCAGAGTTCTGCTCAGCTGTGTGTGCCTGGAAAGATGTTATCTCTGCCTTTGCAGGGAGGAGCTCACCAGGGTGCTGACAAACGCTCTTCTCGCTTACCTGCGCAGCCGGGTACAGATGGCCGCCGGCACGGCAGGCGAGAACTCCCCGTGCCCAGAGCTTACCCACAGAATCGTGCTCACTGAACACAAGTACTGGGGTCTCCTGGAGACTGGCCTGGCTCACCGGGGCTGCACACTCGCCTTCTGGGCTGCCAGCAGAATGAGTGTTCTGAGCTCTTTTTCCACTCCAGGTGTGGAGCTGAGGATTTGCGCTCAGTGCCCTCATTATGCTAACCAATGCACCTACCACTGAGATTCACCCTGAGCCTAAATTATAAATACCACATGGGGAAAACCCTCAGAAGCTCGAAAAGAAAACACGCTTTGGGATCAGACAGCGTGAATGTAAACAGGAACTTCACCCAATAATCTACCGCGGAGAATCTACAGAAAAGGAAGGAAGGGCCCAAACCCTAAATACAGGCTGTCAATATCTGTATCTATGACTTGTAAACACAGAATCAGCCAATTTGCTAACAGAGTGGTTGCTAAATAACTTATGCTACCCACCAATAATGAAATGTTATGTAGCTGAGAGTAAGCACTTTCTAATAAGTATTTACCAGGAAAGTTATTGACTATATTGCATAGGTTTTCAAAAGCTAAAATCGTACATGAGCTAAAAGGTCCCAGCCTTAACGAGCACTGTGGGCGGCAACGAGAGGAACTTTAACCTACGTTTTTATTCTTTTTTACAATTTATTCAGGCTTCCTATAGGTGCAGACATGTCCATGTGCTTACAATGACCACAGGATTGAGAGCAATTTTCCTTAGATCCAAGCAGACTTTCCTGAAGAGATGAAAAGCCAGGAGATAACATTACACAAGCTTACATCCAAGCAGACCTTCCTTAGGTGAAAACTTAAAATTGCCAAAGTACACCGTCTCTCGTGTGTCCATTTGAAAGCAGCAAATTTCAGAGAAAAAGAGCTGCACAGAGCAAATCAATGAGCCAGGCCCTGTTTCTGTATACTTATCATGCTCGCTTTCCCCCACGCTTTCCTAATGAGGCAGAGGTTCACTTCAGCACTTCCAACTTTGGAGGCTGCGCATTTAGAGGGCGGCGTGTTCTCAGTCAGTGACAGCATTGCCCACCCAGGGAAGCGACTTAGCAGCGGCCGGCAGGACGCACAGCGGCCTGCGGCTCCCTAAGACATGGCGCCTGGCTTCGTGGGCACAGTGCAGGGCCACTGGTGGGCTCCTCGCTCTCCCACACGCCCTCATCTGCTAGTGTTTCTTCCCGTAGGACATCACAGTATCCTCGTGTTTACACAGTGCCCACGCGCGGCCCACGCGCAGCTATATCTTCATGCCTTAGCGACAACAGCGGTGATTCTCAACCCTCAACGCTTCTCACTGTGTGAACCTCACAGCAGAAACATACACGAATATGCACATGATGTAGCTTAGAGTCACAGAGCCAGGACTCCATCCCGCACACAGGACAGTGTTCCACCGTAAGCATCAATGAGAACAGTCTAATGTCATCAGAGTTAGGCTTCACGGTACATTGGCTGAAACCCCAACATTAGATCAAAATTCCCTAAGTAGCTGCAGTGATAAGAACATTTTAAAGTACATTTCCTAAGCGCCTGCACCATGAGTCAGCGTCTCACTGACGTCACTGGTATTTCACGCCGACAACTCATCAGGGACCGCTTCATAAAACCGCGCGTACTGTAAACCCTCCACTTAGAACGCGCACAGGTGCTGAGAGCTGGGGTCAGTCAGAAGCCGCATTTCACGTCCACTAAAGAAGCCCAGACAGAAATGGGCAGGCAACAGGCGGCAGCCAAGTAGGCAGGGCTCCACAGCTAAACAAGGAGAGAAAGGACGGCCTGGACAGAACAGTGCTTTGTCTGAGCCATCGCCTCCCCACACAGAAGACGACAGGAAAAATGTTAACAGCCTCTAAATCTTAGCTGGAGATTCTGTTCAAATCTGTGAGGAAAATTAAACAGCACTGTTATCTGCAGGGCAGACATGAGGCCCTCACTGCCTTACCAACTGAATGCAGAGCCGGGGGCGGGGCTCGCCTACCCTGGAAAGTGGAGAGAGAGGGAAGGAAACCTGACTACAGAGAACACAGCTTCCCAAGGCTTCCTGGCAGTCACTGGTATCTCAGGAACTCTGCAGATTTAAATAGTCTCTCAAGCACAACACTGGACTTGGAACCACACTGGCCAACCAGAAAAAGAACTGCTACATGCATTTCACAGGGAACAGAGGCACACACCACGAAGCTGAGCCACCAAGCAGGCCTGGCAGCCAGGACCCCGGCCACCCTGCCACCCTGCCACGGTTTCTGCGTCGACACAAAGCCAAACCCAGGCAGCCGCACGTGCAGACTCTGAATGAAGCTGGACAACTGTGAAAGCCCCAGCCCTGCCATGTTCAAATGGCCTGCCTCACACCGAGAGATGCTCTGTCAAGCGGCTGGCAGAATGCAAGACTGAAAAATGTGAGCAGTGCAGGCCCACATCCAGAGTGAACCCCTCATGCTCTCTAAATAAACGCCAGGGTAATGATTTAGAAGGACATCAACTATGAGAAACCAAACCTCTTCTCTCCTCTGTCCCCGAACTCCTGGAAACCCTAAATTTATCACCGGTCTCCCACAGTTAACTATGACAGGGCACAGCGAGGCCATAACTCATAGCTTTAACGGCCACCTCCGTACTCCCTGACACAGCGACCATATGTCTGCCTTGGCAGGGTGGGAAGTTACGCCACTGCTGCCAGGGACGGGGATGCAAATCAGACGTCAGAATGTGCTGCGCTTAAAAACTGAATTAGTTCTCAGACGGGGGAGCAGCAGTCGTCTGAGGCATTTTAGTGCCTCAGGCATGTCCTCCTCAGGCGGTGCCCGTGTGCTGCCTACGTCCAGAGCGACACAGGGATTGTGTCTTCCATAGCTGATACTGTCTCCTGGAGCCTGACCACAGCCTGACCACCAGACACACACGGAAACTGGACCCAAGCACGCCGGTGCACACAGCCACAGTCTTTCCTCTCAAGAAGCTCCGATAGGATCGTGT
Organism: Meriones unguiculatus; assembly: GCF_030254825.1. NCBI lineage: Eukaryota > Metazoa > Chordata > Mammalia > Rodentia > Muridae > Meriones > Meriones unguiculatus. The sequence continues at coordinate 190,050,356 of NC_083350.1, forward strand.
TTCAGCTCAGTGCTAGAACTCAGAATTCAGTGCCAGCCTTGGGAACACAGCGAGTCACAATCTCGTAATCACAGTAATAACAGTCGTAATGCTGCTGCCGCTGCTCAGAAACAGTGTCTTAGACTGTAGAATACCCTACAGCGAGGCACCGCGTGAAGGTGACTTCGACACCAACTGCAAGATTCATCCATGTTTTATGTATACCGTGAACACAGCGTGAAGATCCCTTCATGCAGGATTTTAATATTTTGTATATGAAGTGACATTTCATGGTTTTGAATTTTCCACCTGGGGACATGACAACACAAAAACATATCTTTTATTCTGAGACAGGCTCTCACGTGGTGGCCCAGGCTGGCCTCAAACTCACTCTACCACAGATCTGTGCCACCACGCCTAGCAAGTTCATCTTTGGATGCTTCTGAGCTTCAGATTAGGGTTTTGTGGATACTGAAGCCGTGTAAATCCCTCAAAGAAGGAGGCAGTACGAAGAGAGCTCTGCCGTACACCCAGGAGGGTTCCTGCGGCACTGTTCTTGACAGTTACCTGTAAAGGAAACTGCTAGCGGGCTGCTGCAGCCCCCAGCGCCCTGCAGTGGAGGAGGACAGTGTCCTTAGATTCCTTGCAGCAGGAGGGGAGCTCAGTTTCCAGGGAACTGCATGGCAACCGAGGACGTCTGACGGCATCACGCCCTGAGCTGGGGAGGAGCGGGCATGCTAGGCTGATGGTGTTAGAGCCACCTCCTCCAGGAACCCAGCCAGCAGGCCTGTCACCAGAGCCCCTACACCATGCCTGGGACCTTTGCTAGCCAGATCTGGCAGCGGCCTGTGCAATCATGCCTCCTGGTGGTGGCAGAGCCAGGGCCGACCACCAGCCTCCCTCAGAAGCCTCCATGTTGCCCTGTCCGCCATGCTTTGGAGACACTGTCCCATACAACAGAGGAGCTCACCATGCTAGGACAGGACAGGAAGTTTTACATGTGTGGTCTCTCTCCCATGAGCATCAGAGGGAGGGCACGCCTGACCTCTACCTCAACAGAAGTCCTGAAGAGCCTGGAAAGGAAGGGGAGGCTACTGCTGCTAAGAAGGCCATTACCAAGGATCGCTAGGGTGCATGGACTGCGCCAGCTCCTGAGTTCACTGCTGCTCAGCCAAGGTAACAGGCTGCTCTGCAGCCGAACAGGTACCCTCTGCACCTGTGGTGAAGTCCCTGTGGACAGGGAGGGGAGGGGAGGGATCTGACCTAGGTCCTCTGCATAGACGTTATGGCTAAGTAGCTTGGTGTTCTTGTGGGAATCCCAACAGTGGGGGCGGGGCTGTCTCTGACTCTTGCCTGCTTGTGGGACCCTTTTGCTCCTTTTGGGTTGCCTTGTCCAGCCTTGATGTGATGGTGTCTGGTCCTACAGCAGTTTGTTATGCTGTGCTTGCTTGATGTCCCTAGAAGCCTACTCTTTTCTGAGGGGAGGAGAAGGGGGCTAGACCTGGGGAGGGGGGTGGTGGGGAGAGGAGGGAAGGAAGGGAAACGTGGTCATGGTGCAATAATGAAAGAAGAATGTTTTAAAAAGAGAGAGAGATGAATGGCATTACCAGGCGGGTTAGCAAAAATGAATTTTGAAAAGAAGACAGGAAAGCCCAGGATGGCTGTCCACACATTCCTCCTAACAATCACCTGTGCGGTGCCCAAGGCTGGCGGGAATGACTCAGCAGCTGGCCGGCTGACCATGAGAGCCACCCCCGGGTATCAGCCACACGGCCACCACGCGGCACTGTCAGGACACTGGAGAGATGCATTGTGAGAACTCCAGAAAGCAGAGGGGCCTCGACTGGGCTCGGAGGCTCTGCGGTAAGTCAAAGGTGCAACACGCTTGTGTCGTACAAGAGGAAGAGGTTGGCCACAGCGGGACAGGACGTTACGAATGAGGCCAGGAGAAGAAAAGGAGGGTGAGGCTGCTGGTGAGCTGTGACTGCCGAGGCAGGGAGAGCAGCCGAGTGCAGCAGCACACAGGCAGGAGCTCAGCCAGTCTTCAGCCCCTGACAGAGGCCACAGCCCAGCAGGAAGGGCTTCAGCATGGGTTAACGGTGAGTGCCTTGCCGAGTCAGAAGAGAAAGGTCATGAAAGGTCAGGAGGCTGGGAAAACAGACTGTGACCCATGGACCAAGGTCCCCACGCACCAAAGAAAATACGTTTCCTTCTGTAGAGCACGATACACGTTCAAGGCCTGGGGACACCGCGTCCCCCGCAAAGCTGAGAGGAAAGGTGCCCCTGAAAGCCCGTGTGCACACGAGCCCGTCTGCTCTGCCTCTCACCCATATGCCTCTACTTGTCCCGGTTCATTCTCAAATTACGCACTTTACGGTTGTGTTCTCTTCCAGCTAGCATTGCTGCCGTGAATTTAGAGGTCAAAGGTGCCCCAGACCCACCTGTATCAGAGTCTTGATGCCCAGGGCAGCGATATGGGGGGTGTGGAACCATCAGCAGGCAGAGGTTTGTGCCCTCAAAGCCCCAAGTTTCCTTCCTCCCTTTCTTTGCTTCCTGGGTGGTGACCTGGGCAGTTGCCTCGTGCCCTCAGAGCTGCCACCACCTATCAGAGGCCCAAAGCAATGGGTCCACCTATACTGGACTGCAACTCCCAGAACTCTGAGCCCAAACCCAAAACCCTTTTCTCTTTACACACGGATTATGCCAGGCGTTCCGTTCCTTCGTCATAGCAGGAGGCTGACACGATCAAAGGCCAGTGAAAGCGCACTTTCTAACGGAAAGCAAAGCACACATCCAGCCCATCAGGAATGCATGCATGAAAAATCCCCACCCAGCCTGAACTTGCTGGTTCTTAGAGTTTCTCACCCTCTTTCCATTACTGTGGTTTTGTCTTACACTCTAAATGTCACAATTCTTTTGTATATGATGGTTTTCATAGTATTACAATCATTCTAAAAGAACAGAAAGAAGCATGAGCTGAAAATGAAAGAACAGAGACTTTGAACATACCAGAAGGTTCTCGGGCTTGATGTCTCTGTGGACAATGCTGAGGCTGTGCAGGTACCTGAGGGCACTGGCCAGGTTGTACACCATGGCACTCCCATCCCTCTCCGTGTACTTGGTTGAAGAAGTAATTGCATCAAAGAGATCCCCACCCTACAGGACAAAGAGGAGAGAGAAGCGTCGAAATGCCAACGGTTCAGTCCTGTGAGATAAGGGCGTCACGTGAGCTTGGAGCAGATGAAGGGCCACGCACCAAGTGAATGAGAGTGAGCTATGAAGTTCGGAGCTCGTGGGACACTTTAAGAGCAGGTTCCCGCTGCCACTGCAGGCCTGGAGATGACCACCAGCCTCTTACCTTGACCAGCTCCATCACCAGGAACAGCTCAGTTGCCGTCTCCATCTCCTCCACCAACATGATGATGTTGGGGTGCTTCACTCGGCGCAGAATTGACACCTCATTCTCAATCAGATGCTCCTGTCAAAGGTCAAAGGGCGGGGAGGGACATGAGGCCGAGCCTTCGCTCTGCCCCGTCCCCGGAGGACCACAGCTCCCGGGTTCTGATGCCACATGAAACGGTCTCGGCACAGGCACCCACACTGTCCTCTCGGCCCCAGGTATAGGCAGGCCACCCGTGGACAGCGCTCGCCTTGTGAGCAGGGGAACACACACAGTTAGGACTCCACTCTGCGCACTCTGCCGCTCACAGGCCGGGGCCAGAGCCGCCACCTCCCTGCAGCCAGGAGAGAGTAACAACCAGGCATGTAGGAAAGCTGGCACATACGCTCTGAGATTAAAGCGTCTGACTGTTAACAATATAAATTTTAACTTCATGCTAAAATTCTTGAAAACAAGCTTTCTTCTTCTGTGAGTGGGCGTGAAGTCACTCGCCAGATGGCGGCCCTGCACTTCGTAACTCACAAGTCTGGAAGGCACCACGCCACACGCTTCATTTTACCTGTAAGCACGTCTCGCTGAAAACACTGCCCCAGTGTCGCCCACGCTGCCGTGCGCAGGAGCTGCTACTCAGTTAAGTGTGCACTCCGCCACAGCTACACACAGTGGCCTTCTGTTTCACAGTTAGTTACACACGGCTACACACAGCTACACACAGCTACACACAGTCACACAGTTACACAGTGACCTTCTGTTTCAGTTACATAGTTACACACAGTCACACACAGCTACACAGTGACCCTCTGTTTCAGTTACACAGCTGCACCCAGTAACACATTTACACACAGGTACACAGCTACACACAGTGACCTTCTGTTTCACATGCTGCGCGTGTGGACCCTAAATTCAACAGCAAATCCATTTGAATTTAGAAAATACAGTATAAAATTTGCTAGCTGATCTCTTCAACACAGTAAAGGCTGATATAGAAGATCTAGCATTTACCATGTGAAGGCGTGTGTGTGTTGAATTTGCCCTTGACCTTTAACTGGCGTCACTCCCAGAGCTAACCCTGGTGCTGAGAGGGCAGTTACCCACTGCTGACTTCTGGTTTCCCTGGGTCTTTGGCACATACCCTGCATTTATGCTTTTACCCTAGTTCAAATACCCCTGGCAACAGCTGGAAGAATGAATTATAACAAATGGACAAATTGCATGCAGGAAATAAAATCTACCGCCTGAGCCTGCACACAGCGGGAGAAGCCCCAGAGCACGGAATGCCCTGTGCCCACCCAAGCAGGCCGGGATCCGGTTGGCGAAGGGCCAGCTCAGTCCACCAGAGAGGCGCAGAGTGCGGCCCGTATGTAGGTCCCGGCACACGCCCTGTGTCCACGCTCTGTCCACACCGCCTGCACTGGGCGCCACTGCCTGTGAGGGGGAGACCCGAGTGGACGCCGAGTGGAGGTTTTCAAGTGAAAATGACATTATTTTGACAAAAAGACAGGAACAGCAGCACCAGGTCTTCCTGGAGGTGAGGAGAGCGCTACAGAGGCGAAGAGTCTGAACTCCTTTCAGAAAGGAGCCTGGGGTGGTGGTGGGCTCCAACAGGCCTTGGCTGCTGAGCCGGGACTTGGGACCGCCACCCAGGGAAGCCGCTGCACAGCCAGCCACGGGGTCACACGAGGCGACATGGAAACCTCCACACTTGTTCACACCAAGTGAGGGAGCGGTGGTAGGAATCTGTCTCGGTCTACAGGAGTGGTCCACGACCCCACACTCCCCAGCCTCCTGGGAGGGGCAGGACCTCTGAAACCCTAGCAACTGTGGCTGCGCAGCAGCCAGAGCGGTTACACCCGCTCTAACACCTAATGGACCTGGCTTTCAGCCTCAGCCCGCCATCCCTGCCTGCCCAGGGCTTCCAGTGTTAAGGAGTCTCTCAGCTTAATTTCAGACTCTACTGAGGCTAATTTCTAAGCGTGAAGAAGTCGAGTCAGCAGTGTCAAGAAAGCTCTTTGTATGAAGCTGAAATGCGCGGTCACATACAGAGAACCCTTCCCCAAATTCTCTAGTCAACAAAAGGCACGCAGAGTCTCCGGGAGCACGGAGGAACTGCTCAGCTGTGTCAAGTGCAAATGCTCGGTGAGGACCGGACAACACTGGACGACATGTGAACCAGCTGCGGGCCCTCAACGAGCCGGGTCCTCAGGTCTAGGCACAAGCACACGTTTCTGTCAGAAACGCCAGCTGCCCCTCCACTTGACTTCTTTCCAAGCCCGTTTACAAGGAAATAATGCTCTCAAACAGCACAACTCACAGCAGGAGGAAAACTACAGTTATCAAGTATCAGGATAATTGTGTGGCTGGGCTCTCCGCAGCACGAGGAACCGTGCGAGAGGTTCGCAGCGTCAGGAAGGTTAAGGACCGCTGTTCCCAAGCTCATCACCATGAAAAGCCAGACCAAAGCACCAAAGAAAGCTGCGCAACGGCTCCCCCACACCCTGTGCAGCCCACTGTGCAGTTCACGCTGTGGTTTTTTTTGTGCTCTCTCTGGACCAGCCCTGCTCTGTCAGGTCTGAGCGAGGTGACTCTCTCCTAGGCTGTCACCATCATTTCTCCCACACTTACGATAATGGTAGCTGTCCTCCTCCTGTCTTCTGTGTTTGGACTGCTCTGGGGCACCTAAGTCCTAAAGAAGACTGCCTCACTCTCCAGCAAAGAGCACAGTTACAAGTTCGCGTGCACGCATGTGCACGCATGTGCACGTGTGCACACACACACACACACACACACACACACACGCCCATGCACGCGCTGTACATGTACACATCACCCACCACAGGCGTCACCGCTGGCACCAGACTGCTGAAGATGATGCAGCCGGCAGGACTGTGCATTTTCCAGCATAAGCACAAGCAGTGGAATTAAACAGTCACTCGAATGCATCAAGTCTTCATCCCCAGACTTTGCAAATATTACCTCCCTTGGAAAAGGGGATTGATTTAGCAATACAGAGAGAGCCAGGACTAGCAGATTTACAAAAATGACTCCCAACACGCTCCTAAGAAAGAGGCAGGAGCATTCACACAGACATGAGAGCAGCAATGAATGTCCAGAAGAGAAATGTGAAGCCAGAGGCTGAAGTGACGTGATCGGAGCCCAAGGATGTCAGTAACCTGGAAGTGCACTCTCTCTAGGACTCCAGAGAAAGCACCGTTCTGACTCTCAGCAGCCAGAACTGTGAGGGGACTGTCCTGGACTCACTTTGTAGACCAGGCTGGTCTCGAACTCACAGCAACCTACCTGCCTCTGCCTCCCCAAGTGCTGGGATTACCGATGTGCACCATCACGCCCAATAATTTCTGTTGATTTAAACAGTGTGGCAATTTATTCCAACAGCTCAAAACTAGCATAATATAATTTTGGAGTCCATAATAGGCAGATGGTGAGTGCAGTTGTAAAAGTAAGGAGGACAATTTGGGGTATCTTCACTGTGGAGATTCGGCCAATGTCCATTTGGAATGAGGGGATCTCAGAACAGAACAGGAAGACTCCTAACCGCACCACGGCTGCTCACATCCTCAACCACCTCCGTTAGTGTGGCCTCACAGCAGAGTCCACAATGAGCCGCCTACGGGGACCCATGTCGCCTGTGCCTCCGGGCCTTTGGCCACCTATTCTGCCCCAGTTCGAGGACCAGCTCAAATGCTTCTTCTGTATACATGTATGACGGGAGTGTGCACGCCACAGCACTCACGTGGCGTCAAACAACAACCGCAGATATCAGCACTGCCATCCTGTGTGAGAACAGGCCTCTCAGCTGTCCTCCGCTGTGTGCCAGGCTAGCTGCCCACGACCACCCAGGGACCCTCCTGCCTCTGCTCCCATCACCCTCTAAGAACGCTGGGATTGCATGAACATGACCTTCTGCTACACACGCTCCGGGCGTCTGAACCCAGGCTGCAGGGAAGCACATTCACCCACTGGCCACCTCCTCACGCTCCTCAAGCACTTCGTGCTCCAGGGAACCCTCACCAGTACCAACTGCCCTTCCATAAGCTTCCTCTGTGTGCTCATCATACTCGGAAGACGTGGGGTTAATCCTCTGGTGAGCTACCAGCGCTGCAGCTTACACCCAGGACACGGCAAAATGCAGTGAGTTTAAGCTAATGGTAATGTGTATATCAGAAGAAGAAAGAAGGCGAGCAGGAAAAAAAGTGCCTTTCTACATTCCTAGGACATGAAGAATGAACACAGAGGTACATGACAGACTGGCCAGAGAGGAGGCTGTACCAGACATGCTCAGGATTTGTGGGAAGCATTTAGCCCAAGTCTGTGCTCCCTTCTCTGCAGCTGGTACCAGTGTCGCAGGTCAGGACTGTGCAGAGCCCCCATCCCAAGCAGCTGGTTATTTCCAACCTACTAACTTTGTATATAAAACTCACACAGCAGAGGTGAGCACTGTTCCCCACAAACAGTGGCTACAGGATTCCGTAAACATCTGCAAACAAGCCATTTTTATCCGAAAATATAATTTCACAGTAGAAAAAAGTCAACTTATTTGTAACATTAAAATTTTAAATTATAATTTTATATAGTACTGATAGGGAATTTGTTGGTCAAAAATGTAAAATGTAAACTGCAAAAAAAAAAAATAAAACAAATTCAGTAACGAGAAAATGTGAACGTTTGAAGTGGCTCATCCCCGTGTGTGTCTACACAGTCATCCGGGCTGGGTTCTTGCTTGCAGGCCTCTGTAGTTGTGAAAACGGCTGCTCACATCTTAACCGCCAGCCCTAACATTTCTGAAGAACATGTGACAGTCACACAGAGCACGGCTCCCTGTTTCACGGCACACTGTGCTTGGATCCCCTCGAAGACAGTTACATATAGAGAAAATGTTGCCACATTTGAAATCAATCACATCTTTGGAAGCCTAAACAAAGAGGGCCAGCAGGAGATGGCCGAGTGGAGTGCCCACTTCCCAACCTCAGGCCTCCATCTGATACCAAGACCTGAAGGATGGACGAACACCGAGTGGGACAAACTCATTGCCCCGTGTACAAATACACACATACATGTACATACATGTACACACACAACAGACACATACATGTATGTACTCAGCACACAAAAAGAAAATAACATTACGTTTTAAAAAATACACAAAAGCACATAAAGTCAGACACAAATAAAAATGCAGAAAAGGGCCATCTTGCCCCCTTTGTTTTGCTGACAATTACAAGAGAAAACAGTATGTGACACATTTACACCTGGGTAGAAGGTTTTTCTACAACTTCCTCACACTGCTTTACACTTTCTGGTAAAACACGATTTAGCCATTCCACAATGTACACTCTACATCGGCCTACAATTATCAGCCCCCAGGCACGGTCCCCCAGGGGGCACGGTCCCCCAGGGGGCACGGTCACATGACAGTTGTCACCCAGCGGCGCTCTCCACACGGTTCCCACTCCTCGATCCCACGCACACTGCATTGCCCGGTGTTCAAACCACCATCACCCAGCACACTCAGAGGAAGAAGAACAGACACGGGCGACATAGACAGCTGCCCAGGGTCACAAGCAAGAAGAAGAGCGGGATTTCACTTCAGAAACGTTGGCCTAGAGGAGCCTTCCAAAGGGACTACAGTGCCGTGCAAACAGGCAACACTAAAGCTGCTATAGCCACACTGAACAATGAGACAAGCAGGAAAAAATAGCCAAAAATGTAACGATCCGGTCTACCTAAAATACTCTATCATTACTAAGCTACTTCCTCCCTCCGCCCTCCGTGTGCTGAGTCTTCAAAGCCAGCCTGCACTCAGCACACAGCCCGCCTGGGTCTGGCGCTGGCGGCCCTGAGCGCCCGTGCGGCAGCCCCACCTAGTGTTAGACACATGCTCCAGCCTCACCTTGGAGCAGAGCTGCTGCCTCACGGGAGGGCCACAGGCCTGCGCATCACTGCGTGGGTGTTTGCTGCCTCCCCCAGCCTGTCACCAGCCACCCTTCTCCACCCTAGTGAGCGCAGGACCCGGGTCCTTGCCCTGACTCACTTCGTGGCGGTTCCGCCCCGCTCCCTGCTCCAAACACCCTGCCCGGGATCTCTGCGCAGCACACACCCTCACTTGGGAACACAGAGGGCCAGGCCAGGTCCTTTCCTGGCCCCAATGATGGAACTGCCGGTTCCCTCTAGCATGAACCCTGGGGGGGGGGAGGGAGGAAGTTCCAGCAGCTGCCTCATAGGAGTAACGGTGGCTCAAGCTTGGGGCTCCTCGGAAACCCCTGAGTGTAGAGCAGCTGACTGGGGCCCTGGGCATCACTGGGGAGCCAGGGCAAGCGGGGCCCTGCTATCGTGAGCCTTTTGTCTCTGGTGGGAACCTATTCTCTGCCAGCTTCCTGAAGCTAGCAGGCTGACTCCCAGCTTGGAAGTGGAAACCGGCACTCCACAGCCTCCACGCCAGCCTTTTAAAAGTTGCTGGATTTGAGACTAGGAACCTCCCAGAGATGAGCATTTTACGTTTGCTATACTTATAACCGAGATCAATTAATTTGCTGTCTCCCAGTTAAAGCTGCTAAGAGCCGCGGGGTGGGAAGGCTGTCACCGCCCTTCCTGGCACTGGTGGTCTGTCTCCTCACTGGAGAACCCATTGTGAACCCACATCTTTTTCCTTCTGTGGAGCGGTTGTGCATACCGTACCTTTCCACAACATTTGGCTTTGTCGATAATCTTTAATGCAAATTCTTTTCCGGTAGACCTAGGAATAACCAGAGGAAGACCATTAAAACTACAAGTCAGAATAACCCGCCTCCCCAACTTCCTGTGCAGCACAGGAAATGGTGGAGAAGGGGCACAAGAGGAAGATGCCCCCGACTAAGAAAGGAAAAGCAAGTCAGGCTAATTAAATCTTCCTCTGCACTATTAGTTCACACTGAAGTGTGTAAGTGCTGATGTACCAACACAGGAAAAGAAACACTTTCTTTACTTAAATCCAAGACAGTTCTCTAAGGAGCAAGAATTAAAAAGAAAAGTGGATCAGCTTAACAGGGAGGAAAACCTTGACTCTCAATGCCTCTTCATGCTAATACACAGCCAAATCAGCCTACGGCTGAAAAGAGCAAAGTTCTGGCACTTTTAGTACCTATTTTTCCTCCACACCTTCAGCCAGATCTGTGCTATACAATTTCTGTCCTACAGACCCTCCTGGCATTAAAGAAATCAGTGTTTGCACACCAGAACCTTGAGTTAATCCTACTTAACTTTCACTCAGTATTAGCATAGTTGAACAGGCCAAAAAGACATACCCCAGTGCAAATAATTCAACACGGACCACCAAGTATTCTCAGAAAGTATTCAGAATCGCTGCTCTACCACCTGTTTCTGGCAAAGCTCCTTAGGGGATGAGGTTCAGCTGGAAAGGAAACCCTGAAACTTCCGCCCCACATGATAAACCACACCCCCAACGGCCCTTAGAGTTACACTGCAGATGCCTCACTGTTTTCCCAGGAAGCAAGCTGCATGCAGAGCTCTGTAAAAAGGCTTCAAGGGCACGGCTTGTTTTACAAGGCATTTGTAAAGGGCAGCAAACTCGCTGAAGATGCAACAGAATGGATAAACTGTAGTTATCACAACATTCTAGAGAACCTGCCACCAACTATGAACATCAGCCATTCAGAGCAGGTGGAACAGTGCTCCACTGTGACTTTCATACTGTCAAAAAGTTGGGTCCCTGAGATTTCCCAGCGGGAGCTCGCATTCCTACAGCCTCTCTGGCTCCCGCATCCACAGCCTCTCTGTCTCTCGCATCCACAGCCTCTCTGGCTCCCACCCACAGCCTCTCTGTCTCTCTCACCCACGGCCTCGCTGGCTCTCTCACCCACGGCCTCGCTGGCTCCCACAGCTCACTGGGCTAGGGCCCTGCTGGCCAGGTGCAGTGAAGTAAGGCAGTGCGCACTGCGCAGAGCCCGCTGTGGCCACATTACAGATGTGCTCCTATTCCTGGGGCTCCTTTCCCTCCTCACGTTTCTCCAGGCTGGTGGATGACTTCTGGTATGTCCTTTAGACCACATCCATACAAAACAACTTTACGTATGTAACTGTTTCCTGCCAAGCAGTTATGGCCATGCCAAAGAGCTAGTTGTAAGAACAGATTCTTTTAGGAAAGGGAAGAGACGGGTCCCAGGAAGGCCCTTCATTCGGTGACTTAGGAGTAAATTCCAGAGGGACAGCCCCCCTCGCGGGGACAGACGGCAGCCACTCACCTGTCCACGCACTCCTTGACTACTGCGAAGTTGCCATCCCCGATGACCTTCCCGATGCTGTACTTCTCCAGCAGAGAGCATGGCTCCGGAATCCTGTTCCCATTCACACCTGCAGCCAGCGAGAGAGGTTGAAGGGAGGTCAGTGCTGGACGCTGTCCTACACATGTGCAAAGTAACGAACTGCAACGCTGTTTTTATAGGTCTACAGCAAAACTGGAGAGTCACTCAGCGTATTTCCTAAACACAATGCCCGAATCGCCTCCTCACTTTTGACCTTGTTGATAAGCATCAGAAACTCACAAAAAGCAAAAGCCTAACACGTCCTGGAATGATAAGTGATTATGCTTGAACAGGGGGACCTCTAACCTGAGCTTTCCAAAACTTTCCTCTCAGGGAAGAGGGAGGACTTGAGGGTGAAGGCAACCGAGGAGCTCTGAAGACTTTTCCTTTCCTCTGGTAAAGACAATACTATCAAAATAAGACACTGTGCTGAGGCTAACTCCTGGCACAGAGCCTTCTCATAAAAGTGAGCTGACGTCAGAACACAGCCAGTGTATCTTATTGCCAGGCAAAGCGGGGTATATTTGTGCTCATCTAATTGAGAGAATTGAAAAATAGCTAGGAATTGTGAGAGCATACAACCAGTAAGAACAACAGGAGGAAAGCCAGATCTAAGATCTGAAACGGGGGCAGATGGCTAACGGCAGAGAGACGCTATGAATCCTGATGTGAGCCTACTCTCAACACCTCAAAAGATGAACTGGACTAGCAGGTGACAGTCACCTCCCTATTTAGGAGGCATGTGGCACCAACGGGACTTTGATGGCCAAGTTCAGATGGACAGTTTCCTTTATAAGAGTAATGAGCAGATTGAGACGTACCTTCAGGACTCAGGCAACGGTCAAGTTCCGGGCCACCGTTTACATTGGAGGAAGATCTGCCTTGAGCAGAAATCTGCTGAGAAGAAAACACGCTTTATGTATCAGCACGCATTCACAAATCATTAGCTCCCTAGTCCTCCCGTCACAGACAGCCTTCCTATAATGTCATGGCTGATACACGCAGTGATACAGAATTTTTTCTCATCTCTCTTCGATTTATACAACAAAACACATTAATGAATATATTTCACAGATACAGTCTCAATTCAGAGTTAACCACAAACATTGACATTGGAAATGTACCAAAATTAAAGCAAATGTTGCCTCAAGACCACACAGAACCCTAAAGTTACAGACCAAGTGCCTGGCTCTTAGTCCATTTTGCTTCCAAACAAGTAAGTAACAATCACATTTTCAGAGTTTGAGGTTTCTGTCTTGTCCTACTTGACTTGTTCGCTGGCACTGAAATTGAAAGTGTCACTGGTGGTAGCTCTGTAAGAGCACACCCCTACAAGCTGGAATGTTAAATGCAAATTCAGAGAGAAGACTAAGAGGAGACGTTTGAAGGCAGTTCGTTCCTTCTGACTACCGTCCAACCTCATCCAGCCGCTCACTCCAAACTACCGTCAGGGAAACCTGCGGATCCCAGAACCCCAGCGGGTTGTTCTACCAACGACGGAAGCCCAGACCTTCAGCCGGCATCGTCCAGCTCCCGGTTGCTTCCCACAGTACCTTTTCTTGTGGGCTTTACACTCACATTAACTCACATCCTTTCCTTTGTTATTTTACTTAAATCCCCAAGTCTAAAACTCTGCTAGGAGAAGGCGAAGCAGCAGAACCCATCTTGGCATTTGGAGGACTGACATTCGTTCAGCCTGGTAACACCGCTGAGCCAGGGCCTGGCACAGAGCTGCAGCAAGTGTCTAGGAAAAAGGTTTAAAGTGTGTCACACCAGCCAGTCCAGGTTGACCCTGCCCTGACACAGTCCTTCCGAGACTGAAAATCGCCAAAGAAATAACAGATCCAGCCGAAGCCAGCATCAGCCCAGCTGTGCGTGTGACAGGGCTCTTACTGTGTGCCCCTGTCCATCTTGAACTCACGAGTGCCCCCTACCACCAGCCTCCTGAACTCGGGGAGTGTGTCATGTGTCATCATTCCCAGCAGCCTAACTCTGCAGGGAATACACATGAGACATCCTTCTGCAAAGTCTCAAAGCTACAGAAGAAGAGCCCTCCTTACTACCCCCAAGACTCTGAGTTTGGTGACCAGCGGCTGGGTCACCAAATTCTAATGAGTAACAGTGGACGCAGATCTGGTCGCCACACGGCTAAACCTCACTGCCTGGATGAGGCAGCCTGACCCGGCTGGGCCAGGCGTGGGAACCTAGCGCCTAGAACTCCCTCCCGACACAAGCCTAGTCTTCTGAGATGGTAGGACCAGCCTCGGCCCTGCAGGCCACGTCCTACGTGCCCAGCCATCCTCAAAGCAGGGAAGATTCTTCTAAGTGCCTCCCCTGGTCTGAACGTCCTGACTCCGGGACTGGCCGGAAGTCCCCGAGGGCAAGGGCTGAGCAGGCAGTGTGGTGCCACACAGTGCGGTGCCACACAGCTGGCACGGCACACGCACCCCCTCCCTGCCCCAATTCCTTGTGCTGCCAAATGACCACACACCTGCTTGCTGCTGGGGTTCTAGGGTGACAAGAATCACGGAAAGAAGCCAGCACAAGAACAGCGAGGGGCGCTGGTGCTCTGAAGAAGAGCCAAATGGGGAGCGGGAGTGTGGAAGGCACAGGAGCCTGCAGGGCGGAGGGGGAGCGCGTGGAGCCAGGCCAGGTCCACGCGCATCCAACAGAAGCTCCTGGGAGTCACCAGCAGTTGCAGCTTTTTAGCAAATAATGACAACAGCAACCGTTTAACTCTCAAGTTGATATTTTTTAAGTGCCAAAGCTTTTCAAAAATCCCTGTATGTGAGTTAATAGGAGTGAGTTATTCAATATATTTCTTCACTTGAAAATAAGGCTTTCATTATAAAAAAAAAAAGGCATGAAAAATAATATTAAAGGGGATAATTTTACTGTAACATAGGTGAACCGAGGCCAGGACATAATGAGAAATAAACATTATGACATAATATGGAAATTTTTCCTTTCTCACTGTTTAGCAGGATCTACAGTAACCACCTGAGCTATTTACAAGGACGCAGAGGTGAAGAGACAGGACCGTAACTGATGGTGGCTGGTAAGTCCATGAGGAGACAACGGGGAACAGTCAGAACACTCCCTGAAGCCTGCCACTCCAGGTCAGGGGCAGACGGCCTGAAGCAGAGACAGCTGCTTTGCCCAGAATTAGGCCAGGCTATACCTTCAGTTACCCAGCTTTTGACTATATTCACTTGGCTTCCTCACCATGAAGCTTGGCTCGCCAGGGCCATAAAACCTGGCTTTTCCTCACACCCTCCAGAAAGACTGCTGCTGAATAGGAAACACTGCTGTCAGATAGAACACATGATGTACCCTGCGGCCTGGAGACGTGCAGACCAAAGTGGTGACTCCGCAGGAAGCTGCAACGACCATGCAAACTCTGCAGATATTATGCGCATTTCCCTGTCCCTAGTAAGAGAATTAGCCACTGCAACATTGCCTATCTGTGGCTGGTTAATGGTGGTAAACAACTCACTGTGTATGTAAAGAAAGACACAATGTATCTGGCTTGCCAGCTGCATGTGATCTGCCCATTTGAAGCCTTGCATTCCAAAGTTCCACACCTCCACGTTCTCCGTGTCAGCCACAATCAGCTAGAACCTCATCACATCCGTGGCCTCAGGCGACGTCCAGGCTACTGAACTGGAGTAAGGCACTGGCAGTATTATAAACTATAATGTGGACACTGCGAAAGTCTGCAAGCTTTCACGGTGAGCTTCGTAACCTCTAGGACCCACGGTGCCACCACTGGCCACTGTGGTAAGGCCAGGCTCACCCACCCAGGTACTGCCAACATGCTCCAAGAAGAGCCTCTAGTCTCCAACGCTCATGAGCAAGAGGCATGACTGTGGGCGCGTGTCGATTATATTCAAATAAAGTCCAACCTACAGTCACCGATTTCATGGTGACACAACCCCCGATCTCACCCTAATGGGCTGCAGCCCAGACTAAGGCTGAACTATCCCCAAACGCGACAAACCAACTGAGCAACCACCATGTACAAACATTCAATGTCATGATTTATTTTGTTAGGGCACCAAAGTCTTTAAAACTATGTAATCCGCCTCTTTGTTTCTGTTTCTGTCTAACAAAATCAGTTACGTTCAAAGATGAAGTCCGCGTACAGTGTCTTTGGGCAAACAAAAAGAGCCTTGGCACGGCCAGCCTCCTAGTTCTGAAAATTATTAACTTAGTTTAAAAAACACCAGAAAAGCCAAAGCTCCAGGGAAAAGCAAAAATGTCTTAAGGTCAGCAGCTACTGTGGATTTACATTTCACAGCTTTGAAAAGAAGGTCCCAAGTTCAGGAGGTCAGAGCGTTACATTTTAGCTCTGCCAATCAGGTTAGATATGGCCAGTGCTTTGACCGCACCTCACAAATCTGGGAAACCTTTCACCACCAGCAGACCCAGGAGACACCATCAGATAAACGTCAGCACATCAGTTTCTAATCTCAGGAGGCTGGGTCGTGTTCACATGTGCTCTGTTGCTCCCAGCGCCCAGCATACCTCTGCTCCAGAACTCAAGCATTTAAAACTATGTGCTCCGACTCCAAACTTTTTAAAGTCTTTAGTTCGCACAGATGATGAATTAAGGTTCAGGGAAATGTTTTCTTCATCTGTCTGGCAGTTGATGACATATTTAGTGCTCTTTATGGCCTATCTGGCCCCTGCCCCAAATGCTGTGATTTAAGGACAGTAAGTAACCCAGCAGAAGAAAGCTGCCAGCCACATCCAGGGGCCCCTGAGGTGCCCTGGCAAAGAGAAGAGCCTGCGGGCTGAGGCCAAGGACAAAACCAGGAAGGTGAGGATTAAGAGAAAAAGCAGTGTCAGCAGTGGATTCAAGACCAGAAGAGAAAAGATCAGCAGGGAGCAGGATGAAAAGGTCAGGACAGAGAACAGAGCAGGAAAAGTGATGAGGAGAGAGACTGCGGAACCTTCAGGCAGGAAGATGGACAGGAAGTGTGGGAGATCAGATGGAGAAGAAGGGCAGCCGACGACAAAAATTCTAGGCGGCAGAAAGATGAGAATGCAGAAGTGCTGCCAGCCAGCCTCAGGAAAGGGCCCAGATGCCTCCTCCTGAGCTGAACTAGCTGACCCGGGACACTCCTGAGAGACTGTGGGAATCACAGTCTGGCTGCCAACGGTAGGTGACAAAAACAAGAACTGTGGAGCTGTCACTTGATGCCAGTCAGCCAAAGCCAGCAGCCACCCTTGAGGGCAGAAAGCCAATCCATGGAGGAGTCCCAACGGAGGAAGCAAAGCCAGCTAAGCTCTAACAGGCATGGATCTGGGTCCGGAGGTCCGTTCCTGTGTCTCTTTACAACACAGACTTCAGCCAGTACAGGAAGAGGAGACGTGGAGGAGCCTGGAGGTGTGGCCTATCTTGATTGTTGCTGGCACTCAGGGGGCAAAAGAGGAAAGGGGCTGAGGAGAGGTCTGCAGTGACCTTTTATGGCTCATTAGCATAGTGAGCTCCCTTGGCTGAAAGCAGCTCAGGAGACCACGGTTTGCAGCCAGTCTGTAATACATGCAGGACAGAAAAGCAGCAGTGACGTACTCTATGGGGCCCTCCTCCAGAATAGTCTCCTGGCTCCATACCAACTGTCAGCAAAGGAGGACATCTCCTGAGAAGAGGAAACACCACCCCATCAAGCCTTGCAACTCTTACCTGGATGTGTACCCTGCCAGCTAGGAATGAAAAAGGCTGCCCAGAACCACCCAAGCAGCCTGCTCCTCGGAGTCCAGCTGCTAAGAACATGTGAGGAAGCGTCTGTGGTTGCTAAGCTGGTATGTGCTCACTTATGTGAAAAGGACAAAGGATGGGCAATTTGGACAGAAAGTCAGTAATGGCAGGAGAGGAAGGAACAACAGGCAGGCTCCCCACCCTTCTTCCTGCTCCTCCATCCCCTTAGCCACAGACCTTCTGAACCCTCACCTCCACCCCAGAGAGCCGGGCCTGTGGGGGGGGGGGGCTAGAATCTTCATTTTCCAACGTACCCCTCAGGTGATGGGAGCTGCAGCTCCCCAAGAACCAAGAATGTCACTTAGGATGCAGAAGAGCTGCACCTGTTAACTTTCTCGAGCAAGGGGCTCTTGGCCAGCACATTTTTAAACACATAAAACACAGAGAGAAGAGAGAAACTCAGCCTGGCCTCTCTCGTGCTGACCCTTCCTTCTGATACATTGCTACACACTTACGGACTTCACGTGGGATCTCCTTCCTGTGGAATTGAACCTGGAAACCCCACGGTTACAGGGAGAACACTGACGCTGTCCTGAGTGCTCTCTCTGTGTTTAGTCCATCACTGCTTCAGTGTTATAGAAAAGGCAACACGACTTGGCCAAGATCACACAGCCAGTGAGGAGCCACACCAACACCAGACCCAGGCACTCTGACTGGAATCTAGGCTTCTAACCACAACACCCTGTGTCTGCTGAGAGAGAGACAGAGAAGAGAGAGACAGACAGACAGACAGACAGAGCTGCAGAGAGAAAAAGAAACAGAAAGAGACAGAGATACAGAGAGAGAGAGAGACAGAGAAAGAGGGACAGAGGCAGACAGACAGAGACACAGAGAGAGGCAGAGGCAGAGAGAGCGCCAACTCAAGTGGGGTTGAGCTTCTTCACCGTGCCCGAGGCTGCACCCGAGGGTTTTCTGGTTCTACCCGAATCCTCTGAGTCAAAGACTTTGGTCTCTGTCACCAGGGCCTAACTGGGATTGGCAGGGACCCTTGCAGAGTTCTTCAACTGAAGAAGGATGAAAGGGAAACAAGCACACCAAGAGTCGGCACACCCCTCGAGCTGGGCCTGCGCGGTCCTCGGGGCCTGCTGCTTCCGTAGGCGACCGGCACTCTGCGCCCGTGCTCTCCAGAAAAGCCAGACTAAGCTGGGAGCCTGCACTGTCCTAACTCGGGTCACTCGGCTCCGACGCTGCTGTGTGCAGCCGTCCGAGCAAGCCTGGGGTGCTAGTTCACACACGGGCAGGCTCTGTTTCAGATCCCAGCAACCCCCCTGCTACAGCGCGGCTTCTCCGCAGGTCAGTGCTCACCTCTTACACCGAGACCTTAAGGTGTGAACATAAAATGCCCCTCACAGGCTAACCAGTTTGGTCGGGGTGCTGTGTTTTTGTTTGTTTCAATTGGTGTTTCAGTTTCAGCCAGAGTCTCATGTAGCTCAGGCTGGCCTTCAACTTGATTTGTCGCTAAGGATGACCTTGAACTTCTGGCCCTCCTGTTCCACCTACTGAATGCTAGAATAACAGGCTTCCAGGAGCATTCCGGAGATCACCCAGGACACTGTGCATGCAAGGCAAACACGCACCAAATGAGTTACCCACCCCCGTGTGTGTGTGTGTGTGTGTGTGTGTGTGTGTGTGACAGGACCTCGTTCTGTAGCCCTGCACTGCCTGGAATTCACCATGCAAACAAGACTAGCCTTGAGCTTGCAGCAATCCCCCTGCCTCTGCCTCCTGCCCGGTGAGATTACAAGCTGGAGCTACCACATCTGGCCAGTTCTTCTAATGTGTGAATAGTTAGTGCAAACACGCAATCTCCTATCCCTAAATTCACTATCAGTCTTGTTCTCCCGTCCTTCCCAGGGCAGCAAGCTGAGCTTACACTCAGTGTGACCTCTCCCAGGGATCTGGACTTGGTGGCTTTTCATTCCTTGTCCATGCAGCAGCAGCCCTCGCCCTTCATTGTAATAATAAAAAGATTCTTCAACATCCTTAAAGAAAACTTCCTGGACCATTTCAGAGACTATGCCTAGTGATTGTTTATCAGATACAACCACACACTTTCGGAAGGAAAGCCAATTTACTGACATATACGTGGCTTTGAAAAAAACTTTAGTATTTTCAAAGCACTTTACTATATAAACAATCTGATCGTGTCAATAAAAAAAAACATTTATTTTTTAGTAGCAATTATTTACTGCTGTTTTACCAGGCATATTTTATAAATTTAAAACACTAGGATTTACTAAATCAAATAAAACTTGTTAAAATTTCAGCCTTGTGTGCTAACATTCTCCAACCACTAATTTTGCTGCAGTTCTTTATATTTTAACATCATAATTGATGCCTATTTATGTCTAAGTTCCTCACAAAAAAGCACACGATTTTCTCGTGCCACCTTCCTGTAGGAGTAAATGTTATGTTGATAATTTACACTTCAAAAAGTCAAATTGTTAACCATATTAAAACCACGGTTCCAAAGGGTCTTTAAAGTGAATTACGGTGCATTCCAAAGCTTCGCTACTGCAAACTGTTTACAACAACCGATGATGTGCTATACTGTACCTTCGCACTCTGTTCAGCCCCTCCCAGCCTTGCATTCCCACAGGGTACGAACACAGTGGACGGCCATGGAGGCGAGCTGCCGTGATGCCAGAACCACCAGGCACTGACAAGCTCCCAGGACCACCAGGCCCTGACAAGCTCCCACACCACCAGGCCCTGACAAGCTCCCACACCACCAGCAGGGCCACATGCACCACCTCTCCCCTCCGTACCTTCAATCCTCTGAAGCTTCCTGGGCTGGTTGGAGAGGAGCTGGAAGACTTGGTGGACTTGGGAGTGGACAGCTGGCTGCTGGGAGTTCCATTCACTGACCAGGAGACAGCAAAGGAAACAGCCATCAAGACTCCAGACAACCCAATCGTGAACACACCAAGCACATGCACAGGACGGCTCCAGCTGTGCTTTGCTTGCAGCCCAAGCAGGCGACAAACCAGCCAAAGCAGAAGCCACGCCTCTTACTGCATTACCGACAAAGTCAGACAAGGAGCGAAATCAGAATTGACAGTGAGAGTGTCCCAACGATGATCTAAACAGATGCAGAAGACGATCATGGAATTACAGGTGTGAGTGGGAGACGCTGCCCACGCAGCCTGCCTTCCCGAAGACACAGACGGCTGGCTGGCTGCCGTGTTGGCGGCGGTCTCTGGTGAAGGCCATGACAACTGCCAATACGCATCTTTACCGTGGCGTATACTCGTGTGAGTCACAGAGAAATGCTCTTTCAGGTCAAGCAGCAGTCCAAACACACAAGCGCACGTGCGTGTGCCTGCCTTCCTCACGCTCTGGTTTGGAGCTAAGAACTGAGCTAACTCTCACACTGCTAAGCACATGCTCTGCCACTAACCACAACCCCAGCCTGCAACTCTTCCTCAAGGAAAGAGAAAGACTATTTTTTCTTATAACACTTGTTTGATTGAAGGCCATTAAAGAAATTATTCCAACGTTTTAACATAGTTCATTTATAGCCCTCCCAGTTCCCTCACAGTTTCCCTCCCCATTCTTTAGGAAATCCTGGCGGTTTGTATGTGCCCTCGTCTACACCTCCACGTGTGCCTTTGGTTGGAAGGAAGGCTAAGCAGAGTGCGCAAGCCCTGCTCAAAGCGGGGAGCAGGTGAGGTTCCAGCTGCAGAGCCCCCAAATCCCACCATCCAGATCTGTTTCTGCATCGAGCTCATGAGCTGGCGGTTAATATCTGGGATTAGCAGATTGTTCTCCTCTTACAAGTACTTGTAATCCCTCTTACCCCAAAAGTAATCCTCAAAAGCTTCTGCCCAAAGCAGATGAAAACTGCCATCATCTTTGTGAAAAGCACAGTGAAATCTTTTTTTTTTTTTAACTAAGGAGGCAGACAGTGTTGTTTTAGATCGTCTGAATCAAGCGTCCAAATGCACAGGCGATTCAACAGTGTCACGCCTAAGCAGAGGCAGAAACTGTAGACCAAGTAGCATATATGATCAGCCAGAGCTTGGACCTTCCCTAAGTCTAAAACACTTGTTATCCAGATTCTCCTGTGTGCGCGTGTGTGCACATGTGCGTGTGTTACATTTGTTCCTTCACGTGTGCACATATGTGCATGAGGACGCCAAAGACCTCCACTTTGTTCTAAGACAGGATTCCTCGCCGAACGCAAGTGCCCAGACTCAGCTGGGCGGGCTGGCCCAGAGGTCTGTGTGCACCTCCCTGGTGCTGGACAGCAGCCATGTGACTACCCGGGCACGCAGGTCTGCACAGGTCCTACAGGTCCTCGTGCTGCCCAGGTCACCTCTCCAGCCCGTCAGCTACTTCTGGGAAATGACTTTAAGGCATGGAGCCTCTGCAGACACCGTAATGGTGGATGGTTGTCACATGAATTTGCCCAGATCACAGAACGTACCGCCATCCAGAGTGATAAAAACGTGCTGGCTGCAAGCTGGCTGCTCTCCATGCAGATGCTGCGAGAGGCCGTGTTGGTGCAAACGGGGAGACTTGGGAAACCTTGGGCTCATATGACCTTTGAGCCTAACTCTGTTCTCGGAGTCTCTAAAACTCCCTTCCCAGGGGATTCAGCTAAAACAGGGATCACTTGGGCAGTATGCTAGAAAGCTTGCTGCTGTGAGTACAGACAAAATGTGACTCTTTTTTTAAAACCTCTATCCCAATCAAACATCTGTACAGGTGGCCAATTCACAGCCAGCCTTCACGTGGCTTTCCCTTGTGGCCATCTGGAGCCACACTGAGCTAGGCTACCTCGCTGGCAGCTGAGCAGGACCAACAGGAAAATCAGCTCCTTGCATATCCGATTCTGGAGCAGACAGGTTTCCTAAAAATCCACTTCCTAGCTAAGAGGACTCGGTGCTGGGAGTTTAAACCAACTCAACAGTCACATGTCCCCACCCCCAAACAACTCCTCTCATAAGATCCAGGCTACTGCAGCCCTGAGTTCTCCACAGCACTCTGGACCGCTGAGTCACTGCTCCAGTCCCTAAGAGCAGGGCCTGTAAGACTTCCACCACAGGTAAGACCGACCATTTGCGGTATCTGCTCAAACCTGTGTGTTCACAACATACTACTTAGCTATTTACACGGAGTTTTGTTGGAGGATTAAGTAGATTCAGAAACGTCACTCAGGCAGCACCTTCGAGCCTCACAGTGACATGAGCAGTGCTATAATTACAGCATTATAAGGTTACTAGCTCTGTCTGAAATTCCAATTAATCTCTCACAGTCCTTGTTGTCACTGCTGTTGTGACAGTACTGGCTCACTTCTAACCTCCTGCCTCGGCCTCCTGGACAGCGGAACACAGGCCTGCGGCACAGCAGGGCCTCTGAATGGGCTCCACTGCTTCTGACATGGCTTACAGTGAGCAACACCCTCCACCCCTTGTCAGAGAGTGAGGAGAGACACTGTCGGTAACACAGCAGTGTGTCCTGGAGCCACTGGCTGGCAGCTTTCCAATGTGCTGAGCGGGCTCCAGCCTCAGCTAAAGACCGCTCGCTTTCCAAGACGTGGTCTTCAGAGCCCAGAGCTTTCCCTGAGGAGTCTGAGGCCGACTCAGACTCAGGTGAAGATTTTGCAGAGCAAAGCACTAGTCCTCAGTCATTTTTTAAGCATTGCAAGTTCAGATTTAAAAAAAAAAAAACAAAAACAAAAAACATCATCCTCTAACTCTGTCCTGGGCCTCATCACAGAATCGTAGATGGCCTGACGTCGGATACGCTGGGAAGGAGTCACTAGTTCAGAGAGCTTCCTCCCAACACCTCAGGGGACAGAGCTGAGTTCATCAACCAGAGCCCAGAGCGCGCTCTGCTTTCATTTAATCACCTTCCTGACATGGTAAGCGCAGCTAAGCCTGTCACCTGAAACAAAAGCTAGGAATAATTCAGCCAGAAAACTACATCCAAACACATTATGTTCCATTAGCTTTTCCAGCTTTAAGGTACTACGGGGTCCATTTAAAATAAGGTCAATGGCAGAGACACTTTGCCTTAAAAACCCAAGTGAAACTAGAAAGCGTGAGTATAGAAATATGAAAATCACCGCCTCCCAACTAAAAGATGCAGCGTGGCGGCCGCCTTCACGTGTGGAAACACTTTGCTCTCCTATTCTGGCCCCGGCGTCATGAGTAGAAAGTTAGAAAACTGTAATGACTCCTTTACCCCAGGAATGCGCAAAGCATGAGGGTAGCATGCCTCGGCTTTACTGCTAACAAACTTCAGCCTGTTTAGTCACCGAACATTTTCTACAGTTCACTGGAACACAGCCCTCACGGAGGTGACGGCCTCCCGGACCACTGAGCTCCGGCTGCACAGACAGCGGTCAGCGATCTTAGCTGAGTGGTTGCGCAGCGAGCAGGGAGGAAGGGTAACTGGCCCGTGCACTGCAAATCATCACATGTGGCACAGACGTGCACCGGGGAAGGCCAGGGACACTCATGGAGATGGAGCAAAGAAAACAGAAATGCGGCAGAAGACAGAAACAGAAACAGAAACCGCGCAGAGCGACAAAGCTGTAGGGCCTGGCTCACCTGGGCATCTGGCTGTAGAGTAGGCACTGCAGAAGCCAGCCCTCTTTACTGTACATACGCACAGAGCAGGAGACAGCAAGGACAGTGGTTACTCAGCAGCTCTAAAAGACAGCAACCCAGCCTGCCCGAGGGGAGGGGCGCCCTGCGGGCAGCGCCCTGCAGACGGGTCAGGGGCCTGCAGACGGGTCAGGGCCCGCAGACGGGTCAGGGCCCGCAGGTCTAGAGGCCTCGTGAGTCAAATCGGCATTTGGTTCCAAAGAAAGGAAAGTTTAGTTCACTTCAAGGGGCAGCAAGCAGGCTGGGCAGGAGTAAGAATGCTGCCTGCAGAAAGAAATGGTTTTTTTTTTTCCTCTAAAATAATTTTCTTAACAATAAATTAAAGAGTAAAATTATTTGTAATTACTCTAAGTTCATAAATATCAACTTAATGAGATAGAATGAGTGTTTTTAATATTACAAATATTAAAGCAGTATAAAATTTGACAAGTTTGTAGGATTTGGATATAAAAGTTTTAGAACTTAAGTAATCCCTTCTGAGAATAATCCTTTCTGAGTTACTAGTAGGAACTGAAAAAGGAAAAGGCTGTAGAAGTTTGAAGGAAATACATGTCTGTATGGAACGCTGCACACAGCACACGTGGCTCAAAACATGAAATACATGTGTGCACACCAGTGGAGAGCAGACCGCGAGGTGTGCAGGAGTGTCAGAACCGAGGGCAGGCGCTCTGGGGAGACTCGCACCTTTGGCAGACAGACTGGCCGCTTTTGACTCACAAACCTTAACTTTCGATTCACAAATCTCACTGTCTATTGTTGCTCTGGAACCTGGCTGTACACAAGCCGGCAAAGGCTGTTAGGTCATAAAACTTGGAGAAAACTCAAGACAACGCCCTCCCCCGAGCGTGTCCCCCCAGCGTGTCCCCCGAGGCCGTTACTACCTGAGGCTGGGGACTTGCTGCGGCGAGACGGCCCTGGGCTCTTGGATCCAGAGTACTTGGCGGCTCGGGAGTAAGAGGACTTCAGCACGCGGCATTCTGTAAAGGACAGAAGTGTGTTGTAGGTAAAGCAGACTCCAGCACTGACCAAGGCACGAGCCTGCAAGCGCTGTGCAATCGAGTGAACCCAGGAAGTCAGGGGTCACTGGCCCCTACCTGAGGCAAGCCTCTCTTGTGGAACTCTTCCGCTGGGCTGGTGGGCCAGTGAGCACTGGAGTTAGACACGCGTGAGCCGAGTGCTGGCTGTTTGCGGGGATGATGGAGATGACACGCTTACTCGTCCCACACCTGACAGCCCATTGCTGTTCTGGCACTCTCCCATCCCACCTTTTCTTTTTCCAGTGGTATGGACTGAACCCAGAACTTGGCGAGCTGGCGCCTGAGCTTCATGAATTCAATGTATTCTAACTGTTCTTAACGTGCACGTGAGGTTCACATCTCCAGTTAGACCGCAGGTCACTGGACGGAGTTCTTAGTGGACACAGACACTCCACGGTCTGTGAGCACACCCACAGGCGAGCAGCCTTCTCATAGGCAGCGTGGACCGGAATTTACTGTCCTCCTCCAGTCCTGGGGATCATCTTACTAAGATGAAACTGACTTATGATCTCTTTATCAGAAGAGCAGAGCTGAGAAAAGAGGCTTTAAACAGTGACACTGACCTTTCCATTAGCCAGAGCAGAGGGAGCTGCGACTGCGCTTCGCATTTGGGTGATTAAGATCACGGTTTGCAGCCAGGCGGGCCTGAAAGGGTCACAGTCTCGACCATTGCTAAGAACAAGGAGGACCCCTAACACTTTAGCCGGAGGATAAAGTGATTCACTGGGGTGTTGTAAGGGTTAAATTAGATAACGTATTGTCTATCAGTTACTCCAAAATATTTCAACTTATGCAAAAAGATTAAAACATAAGTTAATTTTAATCTACACCCCAGGGGTGGTAAATTAACATGTGAAGTATTCTAATCAGGGGAATAGACGCCACGGGAGCTTACTTAACATCTGAAAGGCTCTAATCAAACCTTATATAAACGGGGCAGAGCTAGTTTCTGCTAAGCCATCAGCACTGTGGATTGTGTCCCGTTGTCTCAAAAGTGTGCGGAGGAGACTGTTAAACCTTTCAGAGACAGGGAGCAGGCGCACCAAAGAACCCTGGGAAACGGCCAGGCTTAGGAGTCAGGGGCGCTTCGCCGACCAGCCTTAGGTTAGCGGACTGGTCTGAATCCCTGGGTCGCAACCCCTTTGGGGGTCAAAAGACCCTTTCACAGGGGTTGTCTAAGACCTTGGAGAACACAGATGTTTACAGTCTGATTCAGACCTGCAGCAAAGTTAGTTATGACGTAGCAATGACAGTAATGTTGTGGTTAGGGGTCACCACCACAACACGAGGGAATGCATTAAGGAGTCACAACTTCAGGAAGGTTGAGAACCCCTGGGTTAGCAGAACTCTATGCATTTTGAATGTTTTGTTTAAAGACAAGGTGTTACCGTGTAGCCTAAGCTGGCCTGAACTCACCAATTAAACCGTGCTGGTAAACCACGCTGGCCGCGTTCACGCTGGCCTGGCTCGCAGAGCTCTGCCTGTGTCTCCTAAGTGAGGGAACTAAAGTCATCTGGCACCACGACAGACTCTCTTTCACTCCTTTTTTTTCTCCCCCTTTTCTTTATTGTTCTGGTGGGTTTTCAAACATATGTTACGTTTCCTTTGACTCTGTTAATGTTCTAACGCATTTTAATGTGTGATGCTCAAAGCTGGAGCTCTTAGATGACAACACAATTAAACAACTGATGTTTTAAACAATGTTTTTGTTTCCTCATAAGTGTATTTGTTGTAGAATTCAGTGTGAAATTCACTCTCCCTGTAAAGGTTCTCCACGTAATGATGTTGCTACAATGCTGACAACAACAACAGCAAGATAATAGGGACCCCTAGCTATTACATATTAATTCACTGAATCCTCACAAAATCTTATGCAATATCCATTGTCCCTCCTAGTTTGAAAAAGGTTAAATAAGCAGAAAGTGTAAAGGATGAATCAACAGGGCTCCTATTTTATCTCTCAGAGGCCATCAAAAGCCACCTTTCCCATCGACAACAAAACCAGATAATTTACTACACGGAAGGCCCCAGCTGTCCGGCCCATCCACACAGTGTAAGGAGTTAACGATGTTTTGTTGTCGTTGCTACAGTAACCCCACCTCCAGCGACTGTGGAGAGGCAGAAGGGTGCAGAGGCAGGGCTATCTCAGCCCCTAATAACAGCTCGGTGCCAGCCTGTGTGTGGCTAACATTCTGGTGTCTACTAGGCAAGTCTTTTTGAAATAATGAACAGAGCCCTAGCCTTCACCAATGCAAACAACAAGAATTCACCAGACAGCACCTGAGGCCTGCAACAGATTATTCTGCGTTGGTGTCACCTGTCTGCCAGACAGTTCGACTGATGTGTTTTGAAAGTGTCTTGGTTTGTGGCTTTCTTTGTCCTGTTACTCTAGAAATTTCATGAAGCTGTTGCCAAGGCAACTGGAGTAACCCGAATCTGTGCTCCTGGGCCATGATCGCTCATATCTGGCTCCAGAATAAACCGTCTCTTGTTCTCTTCAGGGAGCGCTGCTTTTCATGCTGACACCATTAACCAAAGAAAACACTACACTCTAGAAGATGGAATTCAGTTTCAGTGTCTTGACTTTCAAGATGTCTACTTATTGACAAAATCATTCTGAAACTAAAAACTAAACTCAATAAAGATGTAAAATACAGTTGACAGGTAAATGAGCATTTTGATCGATCCTGGCTTCACAGGAATAGGGAAGATTATCAGCACAGAGGACACAAAAGTATATTTTACAATGAAAGGCTCCCAGCGGCGTAACTGACAAAACCACTCCAACAGAGTGATACAGCATAGAGGCCTTTAAAGACACTTGGCAGAGGTGAAAAACAAAACAAACGTACCAAAGTGTTGACGGGCAAATACTTGGGAAACACATAGTAAAACAAAAAGATTTTACACATGACAGTTTAATAATACAGAGTGTGACCATCCTCAGATTTTAAAAGATCTATGTATCTATGTATCTATCTACGTTTTTTTTTTTTTCAAGACAGGGTTTCTCTTTGTAGCCCTGGCTGTCCTAAACTCACTCTGTAGACCAGGCTGGCCTCAAACTCAAGAGATCCTCTTGCCTCTGCCTCCTGAGTTGCTGGGATTAAAGGCGCGCACCACCACTGCCCCAGCATGGTTTATCATACTTTTTAAATTATGCGCATCTCTGTGTGGGGGTATGTGTATCTGAGTGCAGAGCCCATAGAGGCCAGAGGAGGGCACCCTATCCCCTAAAACTGGAGTTGTGAGCCCCCCAATACAGTGGCTAGAAACTAAACTTGGGCCCTTAGCAAAAGCAGGACGGGTTCTTAGCTGCCGAGCCATTCCTCAAGACTCTGACTTCCCTAATTCAAATAACCATTCGCATCACTACATCTTGGTGATCTATTTCTATCACCCACCTGATGTCTAAACGCCATTTTTCCTTATTTAGAGAAGAGGGGGATTACAGCTCTAATCTCCCACACTCCTTTGTAAAATATATTGACTTCTACTCACTTAAAGTTGATTTTTGGATAAGCTAAAACAGTAATTTTTACTATAGTAGGTTTTCAGTAATTAAGACAATAGGGTAAAGCCATTTCCCTAAAATCAGTATCATTTGAAATCATTAAATAATAGTTAAAACTACATTAATAGATAAATATCAAGAAATAGGCATTTTCATCCCACCTATGAGATAGTTATTTTTATTAAAGCTGCAAACAAAACATGTATCAGATAATTACCATGGAGAGCTTATTAATTATCCTTCAATATAGGCTTTCAAAGAGAGGGTGTCACTATGTTGTCGAGGCTGGCCTTAAACTCCTAGAGTCACGTGACCCTTCTGCCTCAGCCTCCTGGACTACAGGGACCACCGCCCATGCCTGGGCACCTTCCTCCAGTATACTCAGGTCCTTAACATGTTTGAGTCACTAACTTCTGAGCTTTCTTTTCAGGAGCTAACGAGATGGTCAATGAAATGTCTCACCGCTGTGATCCAGGACAAAGTCATCTTGGGCATAACGATATTTTTCAGGTCCGCATGCAATAAAAACATCATCATCACCAAAAAAGTCTTGCAGACAAGTAACCTGGAAAAAAAAAAAAAACACCCAAGAAATTAGAAACATTAGAGTGCAATGAAAGCCAGCAAAAATCAAGCATGCTTTCCAAGCTTTACCCACAACACTGTCGGGAGCAGAACCCATGCGCTGTGCTGTGCTGTGCTGTGCATTCACAAAGCTCTTCCACAGGTTCCCTGGCCCCAGAACAGCAGGGTGCAGGCCCCTGCGGACACCAGTACACCTGGTGAGCAGGTGGCGGTGCCCACGTAAGATGCGCATTTCCCCCCAGATCCCTTGGCAGACAGCACCGCCCCGTCCCGCCGTGGCCTTGACCCTGTCCGCCCGTGCAGCACCCTGGTGTGCAAACTGCTTAGGGCAATGCCGGCTAGACCACGTGCTCCGTGTGTTAACGCTCACGCTGCTCGTCACCATCATCAAGGCTGGAAGACCGTGAGACTAAGACTTCCAGGCTCTGCCCGGCCCATCCTAGCGTGCTAACTTCAGCCTTCTGAAAGCTGCCCCTCCAGACTCCTCGGTTTGGGATCCCAGCAAGCCTGGGCCACGGAAGCTCGACAGCCTCCTGGTCACAACAGAGCCATTTCCAGAACTCTGATGCAGAAAAGCTCTACTTTCTTTTGTTTAGCTGTTTGTTTTTTTTAACTTGTTGTTGTTGTTTATTTTGTTTTTCAAGACAGGGTTTCTCTGAATAGCCTTGGCTATTCTGGATTTCATACACCACGCTGGCCTGGAACTCACAGAGATCCACCTGCCTCTGCCTCCCTGAATGCTGGGATTACAGGTGTGCACCACCGGGCCCAGCTATGACAAACTCTACTTTCAACATGTTTTTACATGGAGCTGCTTATAAAATTTCTCTTATGAAAACTGCCTTACTTCCATAATAATAACATGTTGTTTTTTTTTTAAAACTCACTGTACCACTTGGAAGTTCTCTGCAGTCTCAGCAAGACCTTCAACCCCACAGTCGCCAGTCAGCTTTTTATTGGAATAAATACCCAATTCTCCACACAGTGCACAGGCATACGGAGTGACCTGGGTTATAACAATGAATAACGCAAATGACAGGCTGGCGTTAGAGACTCAGAGTCAGCACGGACAGTGTCTTCCCCTTGCCCCGCAAGCCCCAGCTCCTGTGGGCAGATGGCGTTCCAAAGGCACCCATCCGTCGCCTTTCCGCTGCCAGCCCTGCCGCTGCCAGCCCTGCCGCTGCTCGCACCTCAGGCACTAATGGCGCAAACCGTTTACCCACACAACACTGCTGGGAGTCACTCATGGTTCTGCTCCCACGGCAGGTCCTCCCACCACTCTCTTTGTTCGCACTCACCCTTTCTCCTGCCTGATGCCAACCTCCCCACATCTCCAGGGCAGCCGCGCCACTTGCAAACGCCTGTCATTGCACCCGGCCCCTCTACCCTGTCCCCACATTTCCTCTGTTCCCTCAACCGTGACGGGTTTCCTCTAGCACAAGAGCTGTGGTTTGTTTTGGTTTTCCTTTATTAAGCTTTGAGTCATACACTGTTCTAGTTGGGTTTCCATTACTGTAAAACGCTCCAAAACCAACTCAGGGAGAAGGGCTTGTTTCATCTTACAGACACAGTCCAGCATGAAGGAAAGCCAGGAGAGGACCGACAGAAAATCATGGCATGCTTGCTCAGTTTACCTTTTTATACAGCCCAGGATTACCAGCGGTAGCCCCGCCCACCAGTAACCAACAAACTACTCCCCCCAACTCACACCCACCCCCGTGTCTGCCTGCAGGTCAATCTTAGGAGGCATTTCTCACTTGAGGGTCCCTCTTCTCAGAAGACTCTATCTTGTGTCCACGTGTGAGCGTGTGCACTTGAGTGTGAGTGCTGCAGAAGCCAAGAGGACGCCTCATCCCACTGATGAGGCATTCATAAGCCAACGGACACAGGGCTGGCAAGCAAGCTCAGATGCTGGGCGCGAGCCGTAACTGCTCCTTACCCGCCTAGCCACCTCTTCAGCCCCTCAGCAGCTTTCCTGGCCAACCTTTAGTGCCACAGTCTGCAGTGGCCAAGGATGTGTCCTAGCCTTACCCCAGAAGGCTGAGGAGGGACGGTGGCATTGGCCGATGTCTAATATGTTTTCTGATAACTGAAGTGTGCTGTGAGTCAATTCCCACCGGAGCCGAGCACCAGGCAAGAGCGGCTTCTCTGGATGAGCCCGACTTAAAATGTAAGAGAAAACAAACAAAAAGACTAGATTACAAAAGGACAAGCACCAAGTGCAGTGAGCTGGGTGCTCTCCCAGGAAGAGATGAGGGTTATCCAGCCAGAGAGGTCAGAGGAAAAAGGTGGGTCAGGTGGGTCACACTGGACACAGGAAATGAAAGCTAAGGCCTTAGGCCTGAAATTTAGGCTCCTGGGAGGGAGGGAGGGACGGACAGACGGACAGGGAGGGAGGAGGTCTGCCGGGCAGCACTGAAGGCACACCAGGGAAATGAAGCCGGCACAGGAGAAACTCTCAGTCGTGAAACTAGAAAGATGCTTTTCAGCCCGCAGGGCATTTTAGAAAAATCAAAACCTCTTTTTCTACCTTTTGCAGTAGAATTAGCATTTCAAGGGGTTATATCTACTTAGAAAAAAAACAAAAACAAAAAAAAACGCTGTGAACACAGATGATAAAAACACGCAAGACACAAAAAGAAAACCCCTTCTGACTGTTCTCCTGCTGGACTTCAGAAGGGAGAGCCGGTGGGAACTGGACAACGCGTGGGGCACAGCTCCCTCCTATGTTACAGGGCCATGGAGTGACGAGTACCACCTGGGGATGGACCAGAAGCTCCGCTTAAACCTGGAAGGAAGAGCAAAAGCAGCAGGCAGGCACGGATAACAAGAGCAGAAGCTGCTCTTCCTACCACCACTGCTTCCGAGGCCAGGGCTGTTTACCTTTTCACAAAGCAGACACGGACTAGGCTAGGGATTATCATCATTATTCTGATTAAGCTATGAACCTGCACAGAAATAAAACTGGAGAGTGAGCTGAAGGTTTAGCTGAAGATGGATAAAAGCCAGTATTCACGGAGGCAAAGAGTTTCCACTTCATCCTGTGCTTTCTCACTGCGGGTACAAGCCCCGTGAACAAGCAGATGAGCACAGGTTGTCCTGCTCAGGGACAAGGACCGGTGCTGAGCCCACGGCCACCCCTACCCCCCATGCATGTGCCTGCACTCACAAACTCACATGGACAATATCAAGCAAGATAGTTAACCTCTGTTAGGTTCAGTTTTTCCATCTTCAAAATGGGAATGAAGGAGCAGAAAGAATTTAATTTAGTGAAACAGAAGAAAGAGCAAGGGAGATGGCTCAATGACTGAGAGGCTTTGTTTTGCAAGAAAGAGGCCCCGAGTTCAAGTCCTAAGTATCCACGTAAGAGTGGAGCATGAGCAAGCCTGGCCTGTGGACTCTAACAGAGAGCAGACCCCCCACCAGTCAGCAACACTGAGTTCGAGATTCAGCACAACAAACTACCTCGGAAATTAAGACAGAAAGTGATAGACTCTCATTTTCTGACTTCTGCGTACACATGCAGGTACACACAGCACACACACACACAGAACCGTTTGTCAGAGTGTATCCACATAGCTCTCGTACTTTCATATTTGGTCACTCAAAACCACTTTTGTGTTTTACAACTTATTCCAAATACTTCAATTCTAAGCAGTATTTTTTCTTTGCAATTTTCATTAAAAAAAACAAAACTGAAATTGACAATGAGGTATAATACAAGTCACTAACCTAAGGAAAAACTATTGTGAATAATATTTGATTTAACAAGAGTGGGAGGAAAACATATTCATCGAGAAGATCTTAAGTTGTCTCTAAATTCTTTAACTTAAGGAACTGTTTCGTGGCTGCGGGACACAGCTGTGTCACGGGAGGGAGGTAATGCTACTAAGGCGCACAGTTAATCCAGCAGTAGGATCTGACAGAGACACACCCAGCTGAGACACTCGGAATATGACAAGAGCCTGCCCAAGCTTTCCGAACCAATGGGGATATTTACACGCTTACGACAGTCATTTTTCTATGCTGCAGTAGACAGATGAATTAGGTCACAGTGAAGAGAGAACAGCCGTAACTTCAGTGCAGGTTCCTAACGGCTTGCCACAGCCCCCCTTTCTCTTCAGTTGTTGAAGAGAAGGCAAACAGGAGGAAGGCTTGAAGTCAGAGCAAGCATTCAGCATTCCAGGCCCAGTGCCCCGTGAGGCACTAAGGAGCCTGTGCTGTGCCAGTTTCCCCAACACCTCCCCACCCTCACATGTTAAAGGCTTGGGGAATCCGAGGGTAGAACTCTCAGAATGCTGGGGAACCACGAAGAGGTGAGGTCTTCTAATGGGAAGTCCTCGGATCCACACCCTTCTCCTTTTTCTCTCCAAACAGGAAGGTTTTGCCATCAGAAGTTTCTGCCCTGAAGTGGTCCCTCACCACGAGGGCTGAGCATTGTGGGCTGAGGTCTCTAAGACTATGGCCACTGAAGTCTTTTCCCCTGTTGACCGATTGTGCTCTGTACCCTGTTACAGTATCACAAAGAAGGCCAGCACGGACCTGCTGGCACTCTGGGAATCCTCTGTTTCTTGTTCTGCATGGCTGAGAAGGGGCAGCTGAGTAAGCAGGCTAGATCTCTTGAGCTCCTTTTCAGCTCTAAAATTCCAAAGTGTAAAAAGAGTTTGATTATAACTTAGGGGACTGCTACCAAAACAGTGGGCTTTGCCCACAGGGGAAAGAAAGCGATACTGAAGTTCAAGCATCTTTTTCTGTTCAAGTCTCGGCTTCAGGAGTCTCCCTAAAGCTCTCCAGGGCCTCCACGCCCACAGCCCCTCAGAGCTGGGAGAGCACCACCACAGGCTGCCACTGAGGGAACCGCCTGGCTCACTGTGGACGCCTGCAGACTGACCAGCCTCTGTCCATCTCACAGCCCCAGCCCCTCACTGACCAGCAACAATCAGGACCAGTCTCTGTCCATCTCACAGCTCCAGCCCCTCACACAGCTCCAGCAGGAGACTGCTGAGCACCCTCCTGTGGAAGGAATCAGGACTGATCCAACCTCCTTCCCGTCACTCTCTCATCATCCGTCCATAATTAATTCCCTCAACCCACTCAGTGTGCCCCACCGACAGACAAGCCCAAGGCCTGCAACTCCGCATTAAAGAGATCCAGCAAATATTTAAGGAACAAATGCTGGTTCTTTAAAAGCCTCCTCAAAGCTCATCCTGCATCTCTGAAGGATGAAGCCTTTCATCACTATTTCAGAGTGCTTTGATACTCCATTGCTTCAACTACGGCATAAAGGAAACTGCAATGCACAATTATGTCACAGACTTGACTTAATCAGAAGTTTGGAGTTTCTGTAAATGAGGGTCTCCGGGGATGGCTCAGAAGCGTATTTTACAGAAATATTCCAAACCCTGGTAAGAATGCAAAGGAAACATCTTTGGGTCTAGGTGAAAGACTAGTTTAAATTGGCATAATAATAAGGGTGAAAATCTCTGCCCCTGCAAATGCCTTGCTGGTAGAACAAAGACATTAATAGAAGAAATCACAGGATGCTGGGCAACATCAGAATTTTTATGGGTCTTCTTCCATTTTAACTGTGTCCATGGGTGGCCCCGGGGGCGGAAGCTCCTGAAGTCAAATGCTTTCAGGATCAGTGTCCCACTGTAAGGTTGCTCCTCAGGAGTGCCTCACATTTTAAAGAACTGCTTTACCTTACTTCTAAAATTGACTTGAAAAATCTCAAACAGGAAGTCCAGTAAGTTTACGTTGAAACTGAAATCAGTGTGTGGCCTTTCAACCTAACTATACTGACATTCATGCAGATTTCTTTAAAAATGGTACAAGCACATAAAATAACAAAGGAAAATTGTGTTTAGTTCTGATCCCCCAAGAAACAGTTTACTCCATGACTTTTCTGCTTTGTAACAATCAGAAGAACAGCTTTTGTACGTCAAGCTCTGACATAAGGGAGGAGCCCAGGAGCCCTGGAGCCGTTCTTTATGGACAGCGCCAGCAAAGGAAGCCATTTCACTAGAGCGCCTCCTAGTTCCTAAGTCCACGCCCTAGCCCACCCAGGAGAAAAGGACCCTCCTCTTCCTTCACGCTCTCTCTCTCTTCCCTCTTGCTCTCCTCTCTGCTACCTCTCCCTCTGTCAGGGCGCCCCCTCCTCCCACCATGTCTGTCTCTCTCCATCTCCATCCAATAAATGTGTCTCATAACAAATCT
This sequence comes from Meriones unguiculatus, assembly GCF_030254825.1. NCBI lineage: Eukaryota > Metazoa > Chordata > Mammalia > Rodentia > Muridae > Meriones > Meriones unguiculatus. The sequence continues at coordinate 190,085,783 of NC_083350.1, forward strand.
GTCATAAGTGTGGCATATTTTTAAATATATCCCAACATTGCCCACCTTGGTATTTGAGAGCCAGAAAACCAGCAGATTAATTCATTGAAACTAACATCTTCCAGAGAGAGAGAGAGAGAGTGAGGGGAAGGGAGAGAGAGAAGAGGGGTGTCTTATTTTGTTTAAATCAATTCTAGAATAGTTCCACCCCAGGGAAGTCTGGGGTGAGTGGGGGGCAGGGTGGGGTAGGGGAGGTGTGGTTGGGGCACTTCCCTAGCACGTCTGAGACATGAATTTCATCCTCAACACTAGGGTGGAAAAGGGGTAGGGACCAAATATGAAATCTGAAATAAAGATTAAATCATTTGGTCCTCCAAAATTCAAGAACCACACACCCTCCACAGGCCAGTAAGCAGAGGCTGGGATTCTCCGGACTCTCTCCTCAGCACTGAATGCAGTTAGCACACACTGCAGGCTTTGTTCTCAGTAAATGCTGGCTGAACTCCCCACAGCAAGCTGCTCAGAATAGCAGTGTTTTTCAGTTTCCTGTAAATCCTTTCAACCCGCACACAGCTCCTAAGGTTGCCATAGAAACAGAACCAAAGCTCAAAGACGACAGTGCTTACAGTAAAAGGCTTCTCCATGGCACCTGCAGACAGAGCCTGCACCCCTACATTTAGTTCTCATCTGTTAAAGCAAAGGAAAAAAACTGGTTTTGAGCTTCATTTTCCTGCTGCTCCCACCACTCACCACTAATCATAGGGTCCTACAACTGAACACTTAATTCCAGAAAATGTTTCTTTCCAGCAAACATTTCCATCTTTCCTGGGATGATGGTAGCAGTTCAAAGCTACTCAGGTACCAGATGACACTTCTCAGTAGGAGGGATCATAGGAGCTTTAAAAATAATTTCCAAGATAATCCAACTGCTGCCTCGGAAACATCTTGTAGTTTTAAAGGCTACAGAAAAGGACATAGGTGTACTCTAGGGCTTTCTGAGGGATGAAAGCCACGGCAAAATCCCGGAAGAAATCAGACAGGGAGGTGGAAGTCAGCCTACTGAGGCGGCCATCCCGCGTCTCACTGCGACTCCGGGGAGACCAGAACCAAAAGTTTCTAAGCACAAGTCACAGCAGCCTGCCTAAAGACTCTATAGGACTCAAGTCATTTGCAAATAATAAACTGAGAGAAAAGAAACTGTTACCAGAAGGGCAAGGGGGACCACAGCCCAAGGTGGCAACTGTCTAATCAAACCTGGTCTCTTTGCAACAGACCAGGGCAGGGAACCTCCACAGGAAAGGCAATACACACGTCACACAAACAACTTCCTTCTCACTAACTTTCTGTTAGCCACAAGGACAATCTTACCGAGGACAGACATGGCCATGTCATCTAAAAAGAGGCTCAAAAAGGCTCAAAAAGGTCAAGGCTCAAAAAGGTCAAGCCAAATGCTCCAAGTTATAGAGTCAGCAGGGAGAATGCTTTTCACTGGATCACATACTGTTTCCCTAAAGAAAGTATTAACTGTGATTTATAACCTCAGAGAAAACATAAAAGAGCTTGTGAAATAAGTCAGCAGCTTTTACACTTGTCTAAAATCCAAACACTGGGCCGTTTTTCTGTCTTTTATGAAATAAGTGAATGACAAGGATGTAATCTTATATCTAGGAATTTTTTTAAAGGCTCAACTTCTAAGTACTGTCATAAGGTCATTACAAGGTCAGGTCGACTTCTTAGGCTTTAGGGAATAGTGGCTCTGTTCTGAAATGGATATCTTTAAACAAATTGGCTCTCTTGAAACAAATTATAAACACAAGTTTCAGTCATATGGTTTTAAAATAGAACTCCAGTTGCTGCCAGACTGGAAATACTAAATGTAGAAATATGTGTTAATGAGTATTATGACTTGCACATCTTTTAAGTACAGGCAGAACCCTGCAGGGCTTTTTAGGAGTGGATTCTCTGCCCCTAGAAATCAGATCAGCCGCACTTTGGTGTCAGTCTAGTGTCACTGTACATGCTCACACTCAGAGAAGCAAGAGCATCGGAACCACTAATTAAGATGAGAGACCTGAACAATTAATCCTATACATATTCTGGAAAATAAAAGTCCTCAACACTGTCTGTCTACACAGACATGGCTACTGTGAAATCTGGGTTTCTTAAAAAAAAAAATGTATGCATTATAAAGGGATTGTGTCCACTTTTAGTTTTTTCCCTCTCTAAATAAAATTGTTGGTTTTTGTGTTTGTTTTTCAAGTCAGGGTTTCTCTGTGTAGCCCTGGCTATCCTAGAATGGCTTTGTAGACCAGGCTGGCCTTAAACTCAAAGAGGTCCACCTGCCTCTGCCTGCTGAGTGCTGAGACTAAAGGTGTGCCACTGAGCACAGCTCTTGCCTCCCTGAGTTATTCTCTGAGCTTACTCACTGACATCAAAAACAACCACAACAAAAGCCCATCCAGCCTAACCGTCCTGGCCAGAGGAAAGGTGCTGTTTTGAGAACGTGGCCACTGGCAGACTCCCATGCTAGATAGCCCGCACCCACATACCCGGGGCCAACACCAACAGCTTAGGGGGTCATAACAACACAACTAAAAAAAACAAGAATAAAAAAATAAACCAATGAAGTTGGGAGGGGACATAGGTGAAGTTGAAAGAAGGAAAATATAATTATATTTGATTGTATACATATACAGAATTCTTATTAAAGAGGTTACCTTTGTAAAAAGCACAGAAAAAATGAAAACAAACAAACTTGCATCCTTCCCTCCACACATCACACTGTTGACTCAATAGGAACAACGAGAACTCTGTGCTTCAGAAACACAAGTTTAGGGGCCTAAGGACTTCCCCACCCCTAAAAAAATAAAAATTTCATTTTCAAATCAGAGTAAATTCTATAAGAAAAGCAACAAGAAAATAAATTACCCCAGGAGTCTCACGATGGGAAAAGGAGAAGACTGAAGGCCGAGCCTTCGGGGAGCTTTCACCCAGGTCTGATGACATGCCAAAACACCTCGCAACCCTGCTAGAGAGTTTGGATTTGAAACCTTGATCTCAGTAACGGGGGAACCTCATGTGGGCCGGGGCTGCTAAGTTATGCACGGTGATGGCCAGCATTCAAACCCAAATATCCACTGTCCTTTATCCGTCACCCTTTCCAATGGGCTCGCTCTGCAGATGTCTCTGCTCTCCACTGTAATGGCTCCTCAGTTGCTGCGCTGAGCACTGGAAGCTGGGCCTCACTTGTTAGGGCTGCCTGGGTCCCTGGATGCGACCCTAAGATTCCAGCCACAAAGTTCTCTGCTGAGCGGGTCCTCTACCCAACCAATTCTGATTTCCTGTAGTTAAACATGCTAAAATTTTTATGGAGACATTTCAAGCTGGGAATGTAAGAGTAAAGTGAGTCTGGTAAGGTGGTTCCATGGGTCTCGGCGTCTGCCGCAAAGCCCGACAGCCTCAGGTTCCTCGGCCCACATTCTCCACATTCTGAGAGAGCGTACACTACCAAAAAAAAAAAAAGTGTCGCCTGACATGCACAGATGCGCGCGCGCGCGCACACACACACACACACACACACACACACAGACATACACATTCATGCACATAAAAATATTCTTTTTAAAAAATGAATGAGGGCTGGTAGCTGTGGAAAGAAAAAATAAGTTTTAGCACACAGAACTCATATTGCCTAATGACAAACTTCCCTTTTTTCTTACTAGTTTTTAGTTATGGTCCAACCAAGAGGACAGGTTAGGGCTGAGCCCAAAGCAAGCAGGGAAATATTGTGCTGTAGAACATACAGGGTTTTGGTTTCTAGAGCTACATTTATTTTCACATGACAAAATGTCAAAAATTTAATTTTCAAACCAGTATAAATCCTATAAGAAAGCAACGAGAAGAACTCTCTCCGGCACAGTGTTGGTGGACGAAAGCCCCACTCTCTGGAGGGAAGCATGCCACTCGCTCAGATTATTCATGGCATCGTGTTAAAGAGTGAAACTGATGTTGTCAGGGGCAAATACCACAGCTAAGCCTCCTGGGGCAAATGCCACAACTAAGTCTCAGTTTAGAAGAACCGCACCCTACCACCCACACCTGGTATATGCCATTAGAGCGAGGCAGCTACACTTCCTACTTATTAAGCATCACTCCAGAATGCAAATACCACCAAAAGCTGTGTCTTGTTCTTATACACTGCACCTTTATTTGCGTGGAGCCTCAAATGGAGTCAGGAAACACATCTGTTGCCTTATACACTAATATAGGATTAAAACAACAGATAATGCCCCACCCCTCAAGGCAAGATCATTTTGTCACGTCTACTTTGGACCCTCCTTTAACATTCCATTCTATAACCAGCTTGATTAATTGCAATTTAAAAGGCAAATCCTGTACAGTCTCTTGGTCCGTTCAAAGAGATGCCTGTTCCTTAGACTGTTTCCTGTAGAATATATATTATATTTTAATGACCAAGTTCTAATACGGAAGCAAGGATTTAAGCAAAAAAACAAAACAAAAAAACCAATCCATTCTTGTCCACAGACTTCATCTTCAATTGTCAAAATCGGGGACATGTAGCAGCAAATGTTGACATTTAGGCCTAGAGATGTGGGCAAAGTTGTTATTCCAAAGAGCAAGGTTTCCTGCCGGGAAGGACAGGTCAGGGAATTTGAATAACTGAAACCTAGTGCTGTTAAAAGAGCCATATCTAAGCTGGGAGCAGCGCAAGAGGACGCAACCAGTTCTTAAAGCCCTTCTTTCCAAAAGACAAACCCCGAGAGATTCACTCTGCACCGTAACACAGACAGGACTGAAGGCACAGCAAACTTGTTTCTCCAAGAACGCATAAAGGAATCCTTCCCTGAAGAACTGTGCTCGCTGGGAAACACTGATGAATTAGGTGCGTGAAGAATCCCTTATCTTTTCTTTGCATCCAGAGACATGATATTCCTTCAAAGAAACATCTACTTTTTTTTTTTTTTTTTTTTTTTTGCAAGTCTCCAGGGCTGTCAGTTAAGCTGGTACTGGGACCGGCGAGAAAGGGAAGTTGTCTGCAAGCATTTATCATCAAGTTATATGCCTTGCCGGAGGAGCCAGCTGTCTTAAATAACCGTCCCCTCCCTGGGGCCACAAGTCTGGGCAAGAATGCTACTCATGTCAGAAACTCATGTCATAAGATTAGATTTGAATGGGAAGCAAAGGAAATTTAGTCTCTTTTCTCCAGCTGGGATTGATTATTCCTTTCCCAACAAGGGGCTGTTATTCAGCTTGAAAAGAAGAGCCTCCTCCCTTCTTGGATGGCTTCCAATCCGTCCTGGCACCTGAATGACTCTGAGGCCCCTGCTCCGGCGCAGTCCAGGCTCTCTAGGAAATGCTCCCTGTGTTATTGCTCATCTTGACGAGGAGACAAAGCCCAGGAATCCTTCCGTGACAAGGCAGCTTGGGCAGGACCAACAGGCCGGCCACACTATCAAGGATGGAGGTGTGGGCAGGTCGGCATGGCTTGCGGAACACAGAACACGGCTAACATGCCACATACGGAGAAAGTCTATCTTTCCTGCTGCTGAATCTAGAGCATCTCCGCACATTCAGGGTACCTCCACAGTCTACAGCTCTGCAGGCGGGGCCTCCTGGTTCACACCTCAGGGTCAGAATCAAGGGCAGCAGCTTTCACTACTACCGTGGAGTTGGCTGTGAAGAGCCAACTACTGAAGTCTACAGGCGATGACTGAAATCAGAGCGGGCAACATGACAGCACCGTTCTAAGTATCTGAACATGGACAGAATTCTAGATAAAAGTCATGTTATTTCCCCAAAACAAAAACAAAACAAAACAAAACCTTGCATCTACTTTTCATTGTAGTTCATCATGATTCTCAACCAGTTCCTCATGCTGTAGTGACCCCCAACCACAAAATTACTTCATTTCTACCTCACAGCTGTAATTTTGCGCTGATATGAATCCTAATGTAAATATCTGATATGTAGGACATCTGACATGCGACCTCAGGGGATCGAAACCCCCAGGGTGAGAACTGTTGATTTAAAGCAACTTAAAATAAAACAGTCTGGCCTAAATGAAACTCCCAGTGTCAGCGCCCTCCCGACAGGAAGAAAATGCTGAGAGTAGGGAACGGTTAAATGTATCCAGAGGGAAAAGGCTTCTTCAGTGCGGAGACTCAACAGCTTACAGAAATCAACTTTTCCACCTCCAGAGCAACCAGTTACTTAAGCACACACACAATGCAACTACAAAGAAGCCATGACTTGCTTACTTTTCAGGACTAAAGATGAAATCTTCACAAATACTGAGGCCTGGAATATGGCCTGTAAAGTTTTACCCCCATCTCCAACAGGCATGGATAAGCCCTGTTATGGTTTAGCGACAGACAGCCCAGGCCCTGTCCCCATTTCTCACATATACCCTCAAGTCCCAACTTGACACTGAGAAATCCTAGTTTCATTCCCCTCCAGCCACAGAGAACCAGCGCAGACAACCAAAAATCAGTCTTGTATTTGCTTGGGAAGCAGCTGCTGCCTTTGCTCAGCAGAAAGTTTGTACCACTTCCCAGGTCATGGAAGGTCAGTGGTTTCTTACACAGAGACCTTTGTTTGGATCAAACCTTCCTGTTATAAACTATCTCATCAGCACAAGAACTTGATATACATAGTTTGTAAAGCTTGATTCTAATGTATCATTCCACTGAAGGCATTTCATCATGATCTGCTCCCAAAAGCAGGGTTCTGACAGGACTCTTCCCTTTCTAAGCGTAGCTATACACACGCTCACCCCGAAGCGGTCCCTGTGTTCTGACAGGCATGAGCAGCTTGTGCCAACACCAAGTTAGGTGGAGCAACGCTACAAAGATAAGCACTGTCTCCAGCCTCTCCAAATCGAAGAGACGACTTTGGGGATACTGAGACCGTGCGACCTGCTCTGTGGGAGAACTGCTAACCCATTCGAGCATTCCTAACCCAGGACAAACAGGATGCTGCACAGCTAGCCACAGAGGAAGCAAAAAGTACGACAAAGATTTCCTGCAAAACGCTAGGCTCATGGTCTATGGCCATGCACACACGTAAGGGTCTGTCTGGAGTCCGTAAAGGAAAAGGTTTGTTTGTTTTGTTTTTTGGTTTTTTTTTTTTTTTGTTATTGTTGTTGTATGTTTGTTTGTTTTTGAGACAGACAGCTAAGGCTACTTAGCTTATAGACCAGGCTGGCCTTGAACTCACAGACTGCCCGTGTCTCCCCAAATGCTGGGATTACAGGTGTGCACTACCACGCCTGGCTGGTGAAGGACGAACTTTACCAGTACAGAGACGGCTGTGATTCTCGGGCTGATGTCCAATGCCCTAATCACAGACTCCTATTAACAGGTCATTCTTTCATATACCTACTTGTTGCCTTCAGTATGCTGGGATTAGTAATCATGGCAGATTTATACCCACTTCACAAGGGTCTGGCAGTTGGTCCCTCGTGAATCATCAAAATCACTGTGGGATAAATAATTTGAACGTCACTCCCATCCCTGCCATGACGCCTCCCTGCTGCTACTTTTGTTGGAGTTGGCTTGCTCTCATCCCTCTTACCCCATCCAGCGGCAGCACCTCTATTAAAATTCACGACATGCACGCTCCTCAGCACAAGTGTCTGTCTGCAGCTGTCAGTTTCCAGCCTGAGGATTTTCATACCGCCTGGGAGGACAACGCAAGGCACTCACTGCCAAGGAAGCGGGTTAAACTCGTTTTTTCTATCTTAGTTTTAGTGCCAAAAGCAGAGACTTCCTTCTACAAATACAGAGCCTTCTGGGTAAGATCAGCACTTCAAGGGGGCGAAGAGAAGGCGATTCTGTCCTTCACCAGAAGAAGCTGCCAAGCCTTCGCCAGTACATCTCACCGGTGACATCAAAGAGAAGGTTTTCCTGCCTTCTTACCATGCTCCACAGACACCGAGACACCAGATACGCAGGGCCACAGCAAACAAGAACTGGAGACAGAAAGGCACTGTACTCCAAAAGGGTTCTTATGGTCAAGAAGCACACAGCTGGAATGTCGAGTTGTATCCTAAGCTATCACTGCAGAATGAAGGGCCAGAGGGTGAAAACCACGTCGGCTATACTATGAAGTCTTCTTTTCCGCCTCATTCCTAACCAGAGAAGTGCGGAGATGTGTGAAACACCACAGAACACCTTGGGATACTGCAGAAATTGTCTCACCAGGCCAAAGTGAGGGAAGAGCAAGGTATCTGTGTTAGTTACTTTTACAGAGCTGTGACCAAAATACTGCAAGAAAAACTTCTGTTTGGCTCACAGCTTCACTGGGCTCCGCCCAAGCTTCCTGGCCCAGTGTGCTTGGAGAGACATCAGAGTCGCCAGAGGACGTAGGCAGAATAGACCGTTCGGTTTACCATAGAGAAAAAGAAGACAGGAAGAAGATGGGGTGAGTGAGACACAAGCCCAGGGAACCTTTCTCCAACTAGGCCTTCACCTGGTCGCAACACAGCTGTCATATTATGAACCCATCAAGGGATTCACTGGTTCAGAGACCTCAGGGTTAGTGTTAGGATCAAAGCCAATGAGATGGCAACTCAGTCTCCAGTACACAGGCTATGGAACAGTCCTACTCAAACCACAACATTCTACGCCTGGCTGCCAAGGGCTCAGGGCCACATCATACTCTGAAGTCATCTAGTTCACGTCTCCAGAGTCTCCAGCTCTAACCCTGTCCCTAGGGTAAAGTCCGAAGTCTGCTCTGGGACTCACAGCAAACACCTGCCTACAAGTTCCTATAAAAATCAACATCAAATCATAGACTTCCAGGGTACAGTGATGAGGTACACATTCCCATTGCAAGAAGGTGTAAAGGGGTTGGGGCGTAGGTCTGACAGCTAGAACCAAAGCAAAACTGAAACCCACTGGGACCAACATTAAACCCTGTGATCCCATGTCCAGCAACTGTGGCATGTGACCCATGCAAACTTGCCTTCTGCAGCTCACACGACTTACCTCCTGGGCTGGCTCCACTTGCTGCCTGGGGCCTGGCTTTCCTCAACAGACAGTCTATGTCCCTGGCCTCTCCAACTTCCCGAGGCCTCTACAGCTTTCCACCTTACGGCTTCGCACAACACTCTTAGACGCCGGCTAGGAGGGTCCTGGCCTTGACATACACTGCCTACCTTCAGGTTTCTCTCAAAATCTTGTGAAAGCTTCCATGACTCTAACCTCCTCCACTTCTCATGCCCACAAAAGGACACCATATGACCGATTCCAAGTCTGCTGTCAGCTCCATCAGCGGCTGGAGCCCTTGACCCAAAGCTAAAGGACTTCTGAGTATGTGGTGGCTGAAGCTAGGGACCCATTTCTCCACGGCCCTGTGTCAGCAGCCTTCCCGCGCTCTCAGAATCTTTCAAGTCGTTAAAAACCTTTGCACCTTGGTTCTATGGAAGATGATATCCAGACAAGTCCTAAAATGTCCTCGAAGCATCATGTACAAAGTAACTGCTTCTGTGTGCGTGTGCCTGTGTGTGTTCATGGTGTGCAGGTGCTTTACATGTGCGCACATTCCTGTGGAGGTCACAGATCAAAGCAGAGTGCCTTCAAAGGTTTTGAGACAAGACCTCCCGTGCACCTGAAATCATCAGCCGTGTGATTCCTTTCCGGCTGTCATTCGTTAAGTCAGATCGTGAGGCACACCGCTAACAAGTGGTGAGTGTGCTGAGCATCTACCAGTTTACAGAGGCAACAACTGAAAGGAATAAAGTGAGCCCAGGATACCCTAACAAGCAACAGTTAAGGGCCGTGCACGTGAGAAGTGAAATGATTTGACATTTTGGAGCCACATTCTGGACACGTCTCAAGACAGACTCCTCTGTCAATTTATCTTCTATCCAGTCATAAAGAAACAGACTGTGGCCTCTGGAAAGGTGTCTCAGAGTCCTGAGACTACCTGAAAGCCTGACTCGGCATTTACTTTGCAACAACAGCCTCAGCCACAGTCACAGCTGCTGCTCAGCCATGAGCGCTCAGCTACTCAGACCATCTGAAAATGCCAAAGTGCTTGAGTAGCCCACAAGTTCTCTGCGTCTCAATTCCACAATACTTCAAATGCTGCCTGGCCCCACTGCACAAAGGGTCTCTCTGCACCTCTTCTGGTTCTGAGGGCTGCAAAGACTTCCCTTTGACCTGTCCCAAAGTGAATGTGCGCTCGCGTGGACACACAGACACACGCGCACGCGCACACGCACGCACGCGCACACACACACACACACACAAGCACTGTGCACATGTGCACACACACACACACAAGCACTGTGCACACGCGCACACACACACACACAAGCACTGTGCACACGCGCACACACACACACACACAAGCACTGTGCACACGTGCACACACACACACACACACACACACAGCACTGTGCACATGTGCACACACACCTAATTAGATGACAGTTTTCTCCAAGAGAACTGGTACTCTGAAACCTGAACCCCTTCACCTAGAAATGCTAAGAGGAAAGTCTGTGTAGATGAGCACACAGCAACTAAGAGTTACTGGCTTTAGCCATGAAACAAAGAATTAAGACGTGAGAAATGTGAACACAGCAACTTAGAGAAGTGCATCTTCTTAGCCCTCAGCGGGGCGCCGGCAGAAACCATCAGCTCTAGAAGAGCATGCTCTCGCTAAACCCAGGACATGGTTGTTCAAAAGTAAACCTGCCCCTCCAGGTCAAACCAGCTCTCACCTTTGGCCCTCAAAAGCCATGCAGCCTCGGGAGAAACTCAAATAGCTCAGCTTCACAGCCCAAAGCAAACAAGCGAGGACTGTGGAAGAGCCGTTTCCTCAGCACAGACAGGACGCGGGAAAATGCAGAGAACAGGAAGCCCCACTGCCAAACCAGTGCCCATCTCCACTCCTGGTGGAAGCCATTGCAGTTCTGGAACCTCAGCAGCAGCCACACATGCAAGCATGGCTCCACCCTGCTGTCTTGACAAGAACTGAATGGAGCAACTGCAGAGAGTGGGGAAACCGGGAAGTTCAGACTTTCCTACACAAGCATTAGGTTTTTGTATCAAAAGCTCCGTTAAGGACTAAGTTGGCAAACAGCTAGCAAACTGGTGTGCAATCAGAAAGCAAATGGAAACGATTTCCCTCACGGTTTTACAGTAAGCCGTCTGTGAACGTCACACACATAAACTCTTCTGTACAGTGGCCTGCACACCCACAAGGAGAGTCTGCCCTTCACAGGCCAAGGCCACTGCAATAGCCCACGGAGCTGTGTCTGCAGACTAACACCAAGCTTTGAAAACAGAATTTGCTTTCCCTCTTCAAATGAAACACATCATCTTAGGGAGCTGCTCCACTTGAATCAGAAGCACCCCTAGCAGGCTTTAACTGCGGTGGGGCCCAGTTTACCCCTGAACATGAACGGGGAATTCATTCAACACAAGCCCACCCCAGGAAGATGCCTCCCATGAGAACAATGCACCCACTGAGCTACTCTTTAATCAAAGGTCATTTTACATGATTACAGTCCTCATTAAGCATTGTCCTACCCACCACTTATCACCACGACAAGAACCCATTCTGAAGAGAGGGGAGGGGAAGCAAAGCTCTGCTACTCAGACAGATCTGGAAGGACTGTCCTGGAGGATGTCTCCTAAGCAGAAAAAAAAAATAAAAGCATACATCCCTACATACTTACATATGTACACACACAGACATACACATACATATACACATACATACACACATACACACATACATACATACGTACACATACATACATACCGGCACTGGGCTGGGCAGTCACAGGAAGCACACAAAGGCTCCATGGATAGAGGACTTTCCATCCTGGTTTTGAGTGCTCCAGTTGCAAACTCAGAGGAAATATGCATCAACACTTCAGCTTATGTGACCTTTGTCACATGAAGAATGTGGAAAACAGTGTGCTCGTTACATGAAGGGGCTTCCAGAATGTCCCCTCTTAGGAAGGGGCACAGCACACTCTCTGAGGGCAACCAGGCAGGTCGAGGGCAGTGTGATTTTGGTGGGATTTTAAAATAAACTCTGTTGGTGTTGTCATCTAAATTCCCTCCAAGAACTAGCACCCTAGTTCAGATAGTCAACTAGTTAAAGTAAATGCAGTTCTGAAATGCTCCCATATGGTCACTTCTAAGCAAGAGATAGCTAATATCGTAAGGTTTAAGATTTGCACTGTTTTTTTGTCATTGTTTTGTCTTTTTAATTTACAGACCAATTCCTGATTTCTGAAAATGTGTTTTGTCCTCTAAGCAACTTCCATAGCTCCCACCGGGAAATAGTGACTGTGGATTCAAGCTAATAACCCTCAGTGTGCAGCTGCCTAATGCAACAACTCTGACTGACAATACTGCACACTCAAAATCAATCCTTAGTAACTGGGCCAAATCCTCCCAATCTAACCTTTTTTTTTTTGTGGGAAGACAAATTTATAAAAGAAAACTACCTTGGGCAAGCCAATCAACAGATATTGTCTATAAAATTACCACCAATTTCCAGCAAACATGCACGGCATTACAGCTGCTACAGATACGCGGCTGAAATAGCGCCATGCATTCCAGACAAAGAGCAGAAAAGACAAAGAGTCAGACATGGTGCAACGATCACACCCACCCAACACACAACTGTCATTAGTGAAGGGTCTCGGAACAGGAAGTTCCGTCTGTGTGAGTATATAGCCCATCACTACAGATAAGAGTAACGCTCACACCGCCTTCAGAACTCTCCCCTAAAGGTTACAAATTGACTTGTCTCAGGATGGGCAAACTCGTTTCATGGCTATAAAATCAAGAGGTTACTCATATAAACCCAAACAAGTGTTTTCACAAATCAACGTGATCAAGATCTTTGAAAGAATACAGAAAAACAAGGCTTAGCAGAGTGGGGAATAGTCCACGGAAACTATTTCCTCTGTGTAATGTTTCTTGAGATCAAGCTTTAACATCCAGAGACAGTTATGACTCAGCCCTCTGAAGTAAACCTCAGAGAATGTGGTTTTTGTTTGTTTTGAGACAGGGTATTATTACTATGTAGCCTTGGTTGGGCTGGAAAGTTTGATAATAGGCCAGGCTGGCCTCAGAGATCCACCTGCCTCTGTCTCCCAGGTGCTAGGATTAAGGGTATGAACCACAATGCCAGCCAGACTTCAAATCTTTAAATCAGTGTGTAGACTCAGAAGATTCTCTTATCCTTTAATCAATGCTTATAAAACCCAGGGTATCCAGAACTGCAGCAATTTACTGATGAGATACATGTTTTAATTTGAGGAGTATGTTGTGGGCTTTGGGGAAAACGCATTGAGAGGCTATATATTATATCATATATATTAAAAGGAGTTGTTCCTCAGAGAAGTGGTTTCTACAGAGTTTAAACAAACAGAATGACACCACGTAACCCTGACCCACGCAAGCCGGCTCAGGTACACAGCCAAGCACCTGCACTTCACAAGTGATCCAAACCTCCCAGGTGATCCTAGTTTGCAGCTGGGATTTACAAAGTAGACACTATACTCTAGCTTCCAAGGCAAAACTGAAGGTTTCATCCTGCTGGCATAAAAATAAAGAAATGTAAAAAAATGGGTCATGTGGCCACAGGTTGGAAAGTAGCTTGGTAATGTTACATACAAATTCTAAGGTCACTGTTTTGGGCCCCAACAGACTGGACAGAAAGTTGAAGTGGAGTCCCTTGAGCTGAAGTCTCACATCCTACCTGGCACTCAGCTATCTAAACCCCAAGGAAATCAGGTTACAGAGAGACAGCAGCCAAATTTCCCAGTAGGCCAATTTCTACAGACATGACAATGAAGTTCCCACTGCCTTCATCCTTTAAAAAAAAAAGTAGGCCAGTGTTCACCAACAAGTTACTTTCCAGTTGTTCTGTTTCCCTACCAACAAGCAAAGCAACTCAGAGATGACCAGTCTGCTTTTTTTATATTTTTTTTCCCTCAATCTACTTGTGTTTAACAGCCTCCTCCGCCAGGCTCCCTGGAGCACAAATTCTGCTCCACAGAGTACTGTTGACTCCACAATGGAGAAAGCCAGACGATGCAAATGTGTCATCCAAGGTCCAAATAACCCAACACTTACAGTGCCGTAAGTAACAAAAAGCAACAGTAACAGAAGACGAGTCATGCAGGAGGTCACAGGTGACAGAGCACTCATGACTCTGAGATCAAAGGTGATCAGGCCTGGGAAGTATCCCGGCCCCGAGAGCATCTGTCCAGGTCTCTGTCACCTCCCATGCTCTCACAGAAGCCAGACACAAGCATCTTACAGACAGTTTCATTCCCCCTTCCATTCAGGTGCTCTGGAATTCGGCCCTACAAGAACAGTTTCACAAACTTCAATCTCTCACCTCCTACTTTCCCGTGCAATTTGCCTGTGCAATAAAATTATAAATAGAAACACATCTCTGGGCTGCGTGCGCATCTGTGCAAACTTTTAAGTGTATATGCTCTGGCTCCTTCCTCTCCTCACAAACTTAATATATTTGAAGCCACACTGACTGCAGAGACTCTCGTGCACTGCTGTATTGAATTATAGGGTGTTGAGCCATCTTTTATCAGTTTCGTGTCTCATAAATTATCTGGTATAATCCAAAGAAGTGGGAACCATGTTAGGCCTCTGGGAACCAAAGAATTTGTATTCTGTTTCTTTGTAATGCACATCCTAGATGTATTGCCCTCTGAGCAAGTGGCACAGACTTCCATCCGCTCTTGAGGGAGCACCTATGGAGGAGCCCGGCTGCAGATTCGCTGGTCTCCATTTGTTTTGCTAATTTATGGAGGCTACCTGGAACTGCAGAGAGAAAGCACATTTGTTACTGTTTTACAAGACCCACATGAATTAACAGATGGGCTGCCTACATCAGCGCAGTTCCGGGCCGATTTACATCACAAAAGCAAAACCTCCTACTCGCACTTAAAAACTAAGTTTTCCACACACAGATTTTCTTATCTAGTGAGACTCCACAAAGTTCAAAGTAGCCAATGTTTTAACTGTTTTGTTCCTCCTCCTCATCTGCTTTTACTGCAAACTGCTTGAACTATCTCAGTGATATACAACACACACACAGCAGTGTGACTGACTAATGATCTCAGACTAGATTAGTGGGGGCTGATTTAGAGTCGGGGTCTCTACTAAGCCACAGCTGCTTCTGAGAATCAATTATCTCGCCAATACATTGAAGACAATTGAAGGTATCTTCTGCTTTGTTTTTTAAACATGGCTTTGAATTGACAATTCTCTTGCCTCGGCTTTCAAATGCTGAGATTCTCGGCTTGTTCCACCATGCCTGGCCGAGGCTCATCTTCCTTAGGTTCTTGTTACGTATGACCAAATAACACAAATGTCCCTAATGCCCCGGGGTAAGTGGGACCCTTCTTGTTCCTTCCTTCTGAACAAAGCCGAATGGGAACAAACTCTCAGGATAGAGGGGAAAGGCTGCCAAGCTTGGAGTTTTAACAGAACACGGAAAGGACACCATTTTGCTCTGACTTACTGTGAACCACAACTCATCTATCAGTTCTCAATACTCCCATTCCGTCAGCCACACAACAATACTCCTGGAGAGGCGGAGAGTCAGGAGCAAGTTATTTACCCTCTCTATTTGGGGTGCTTAACTGACCCGAGACATCAAGAACCCGGTGAGACAGAGACTACTGGGGTCACAATTCAGCACATTCTTCAAGACACCCCCGACATATCACTTTCTTGGTGAAGCTTTTCCTAATATTTCCACAGAACTAATGACCCTAACACTTCATTAATTCGCTCAATAAATAGTTGTTCAACTTCATTGTCTGCTAGGAGTATACATACAATATTTTAGTTTGTATCTGAGAATCCCATGAAAACAAGCAGCTCTTGTCAAAAGTTTAAAATACAAACTTGAGAACACTCTTAATTGCCAGCACAGTGCCAGAAGTACGAAAGTCCACACATGAGTTCACGTGCCAAGTCAGACAAAATGCTGACACACTACAAGTGTAGTGCACAGAATTTCAGGCCACGCACATACAGTGTGTATGAAGACCTCCACCCTGGGAGGCTCCTCTCTCAAGAAAGCCTACAGCAGCCGGCCTCCTCCGCTCGGCTCCCGGCCTGGGCAGAGGCCACCCTCAGGTCTCCCAGTGAAGCTCCTGCGTGAGCTCTGCGCCGGCGCCTGGCTCCTGACTGCCAGGACGTCTTTCCCTTCAGAGTTGTAACACAGTATATCCAACTTATAGCTGTATG
This sequence comes from Meriones unguiculatus, assembly GCF_030254825.1. Taxonomy (NCBI): domain Eukaryota; kingdom Metazoa; phylum Chordata; class Mammalia; order Rodentia; family Muridae; genus Meriones; species Meriones unguiculatus. Next base: position 190,102,039 of record NC_083350.1, read on the forward strand.
CTAGAAATTATCACAGTGCTCAACATATATCAGGTGTTCAATAAATGTATTTTTTGAAAACCTACATAGGGACAAGTTATCACAAGTTTCAGTTACCATATGACGTGGGTCCCCTTCCACCCTACTTGAAAAACTAATATTTCTTACCAAATATCTTATTAATGTAAAAAATGGAGTTTGTATTAACTGGTGCATATAATTAAATTTTCTCCTTTGAGGATTATTACAGTCTGTATCTTACATGGTGCTTATAAACCCCAAAGGTCCACACGATAAATCTATGAAATCCACCCCCACCCCCAAATGTGGTGCTGCTAGAAGGTGTGAGCTCTGAGGAGATGAGTAGAAGATTAGGCTTCTGGGCTTTCCTCAGAGAGGACTGTGGAGACTACCTCTCCCACCCCCCACCCCCGCTCCACACTCACTTTTCCTGGCCACAACACATGCAAATTTGCCCATGCTTCAGACACCTGCTGTGGTGCGCTATGAAATGACCCAGAAGTGATAGGGTCAGCTGACTAGAACTGGAATCTCAACAAAATTATGAGCCCAAATAAGTATTTCCTTTTATTTTTTATCTATTTATCCATCCATCCATCCATCCATCCATTCTTGGTTTTCTAGGACAGGATTTCTCGATGTAGCCCTGGCTGTCCTGGCACTCACGCTTTAAGTTGGAGGCTGGCCGATCCACCTGCCTCTGCCTCCAACCACCAGCCTCCTTCTCCCCTCTTCCCTTTTTAAGACTTGTCTTGATTCATTTATTTTTTTCTTTCCATTTTTATTAATTACACTTTATTCACTTTGTATCCCCCCCCGTGGCTCCCTCTTATTCTCCCTCCCCCTTCTCCACACATGCCCCTCCCCAAGTCCACCCATAGGGGAGGTCTTCCTCTCCTTCCTTCTCATCCTAGTCTATCAGCTCTCATCAGGAGTAGCTGTACTGTCTTCCTCTGTGGCTTGATAAGGCTGCTTCCCCCTCAGGGGGAGGTGATCAAAGAGCAGGCCAATCAGTTCATGTCAGAGACAGTCCTTGTTCCCATTATTATGGAACCCACTTGGACACTGAGCTGCCATGGGCTACATCTGTGCAGGGGTTCTAGGTTATCTCCATCAGTGGTCCTTGGTTGGGAGCATCAGTCTCAGAAAAAAAAACCCTGTACCCAGATTTTTTGGTTCTGTTGCTCTCCTTGTGGAGCTCCTGTCCTCTCCAGGTCTTATTATTTCCTGCTTCTTTCATGAAATTCCCTGCACTCTGCCCAAAAGTGATTCATTTATTTTTCTTTTGTGTGTTCGGGTATTGTGCTGGCATGTGTGTCTGTGTACCATCTGCACGCTATGCCCACCGAGGCCACCAGACCCTCTGGACTGGAATTACAGACTGTTGTGAGCCATTCTGTGGGTTCTGGGAGCTGGAGTGGAACCCAGGTCCTCTGGAAGAGCAGGCAGGGCTCTTAACCACTGAGCCAGCTCTCTGCAGCATTCCTCTTAAGTTCCTTGTCTGGAGTATTTGTTACAGGATGGAAGCTGACAAGAAGGGCAGTGCCGGAAAACAGAGGCTCAAGTAAGAACTTAGGAAGAAACCCTCTTCTCTATGGTGGTTTGAGTCTGGATGGAGACATACGTGGAAATACCTAGCTGCACTGGTGAGTTAACCCTAGAGCCCTCTTTTACATGCTTATAGGCACACGGCAGAAAAGTTAATTTCTTAAAAAAAAAAAAAAATCAAAACCAGAAAACAAAATGCAAATTAACATTTCATATAAAAATTTGAATTGGATCTGACATTTACACTTCTTTATAAAATGTGTTTAGATCTAAGATCCACTGGTAAACTGGAGTGTTGCTCTCAGTCTGACCCTGAAGAGAACAGACTCCCAGCAGCCACCTGGCAGCTCCCGACCACCTGGAACTCCAGTCCCATAGGCTTCTCTCCTGTGGCTGCTGAGGGCACCAGGCCACACAGTTTGCAGACATTCAGGCAAAACACTCATGAACATAAAGCAATCTCATTTAAAGAGAGAATAGAGTCCAGACTGATTTATCTTTACAACACCAACAAGATCAAAACACTTGTCCAAATGGCTGTTCTTGCTTCTAAAATGACCAAAGAACCGCTTGCTTTCAAGATGCTCTAGTCCAGAGATGAGGCCACATAAGATTTCCAATAGCACTTGGACCACTAACCACTGGCAAAAGAAAGTGCTTCAAATATAACTCGAAAGACCAGTGACAAGGATACCTTTGGATGAGACAGTGTAACCGGCTGATTTTTGTCAAGCTTTCCCCCAAGGCTCCTGACTGCCTTCAGCAAAATCTGCAAAGTCCCTCACTACCTCTAAGGGGAGGGAAGCTTCTCTCATTAAAATGGGTCACACCTTTTCCTCACTGGACTGTACTTATTAGAGCTTAAGGCAAGCTGAGCATCAGTCTCCCCTCACACAGGCAGCAGGGGCTTGATTTTTCTTAAGTATTTTCTGCTTGGGAATCCTCATTCTCCATTCAAGCCAGAAGGATCTCTGAGCAGCACCAATGAAACACTGAGTTTCCCGTTACAGTTCGATTTTGAAGTTACACTGTTGCCTGTGTTCAATTGGAGATTACTGGAAAGATGGCATGGTGTTAGGGTGATCTTTTTGTATGGTGTGTAAAAACTGTCTTCGGATTATTCAAACACTGGTTCCTGTACTAGCAGAGATCTGATTGCAGGCCAGACTTCGGTATTTTTGTTCTTTGGCTGCATTGTACTTTGTAAACACTCCCTCTAACAGCTTCTGATTGGTTTAATAAAGAGCTGAATGGCCAATAGCAAAGGTGGGAGAAGAAGGCAGGACTTCCGGCAGAGATGGAAAGAACCTGGGAAGGAACCTGAGGGGAGGAAGAGCTACCAGCCAGACACAGCAAGAAACAATTGCTGGGACTGAGAAGAGGTAACGAGCCACGTGGCAGATTAACACAAAGGGACAAGTTAAGAGCTGAGTAAGCCAAGCCTAAACCAAGGTGAAGACTTCGTCTCCATGTCATTATTTGGGAGCCAGTGGTCGTCTTAGGGTTTCCACTGCTCTGAAGAGAGACAATGAAGAAATCCAAGCCCAGACTGAGAGGCTGAAAAGTCATCAGATTTGGTAAGATACCAGGGAAATCCTTAAAGAGAGTTAAATAAAAATAAAAAAGAATAAAGATAGGAAAGAGAAAATTCAATGCAGAAAAAGATACCAAATTAGAGAGAGGTGAAAGAGTAATCAGTAAATGTACACAGAAAGTAAAGTCTCTGAAGGAGAGAGAAAGAGAGAATAAAATAAAATCCCTAATATTTTCTGTGTTAAAAAAATGGAAAATATGTCAGAGAACATCTGGATCCCATATAATTTTTTCAGTTATCAGCAGACAATTATATTTTCAGTAATGATTGCAATTTTGCATATCCAGATGAGACCTAATTGACTAGGATCAGAAGGAAGGAAAAGAAGTCCCCCCCTATCAGTGGACTTGGGGAGGGGCATGCATGCAGAGGGTGGAAGAAGGGAGGGATTAGGACAGGAGGAGGGAGGGAGGGAACCACGTGGGGGGATACAAAGTGAATAAAGTGTAATTAATAAAGAAAAAATAAATAAAACAATCAGAAAAGAAAAAAAGAAATGTCTGAATAAAACAGACTTTGAGAAAGATAAGAGGGAAAATTAAATGCTAGGGTGGGGATGATAGAAAAGAGGTTAGAAAATCATCCTTTGGTTCAGAATAAAGGATCTTCAGAGGAATTCAATCGGAAACGTACAGATACAGCAAAAAAGGTAGTTCCAGGTGAGAGAAATCCAAAAAGACTTAAAGAGACTGCAGAATGGCAGCCCATAGAGATGCTAGATAAAAATTCTTTTAGCTATAAACCAACACAATCAGGCTAGATATTATATTTATATTGTCAAGATTCATTTGCTAGATGAAGATCTACATGCTGCGTTAAAAATACCGATTCCATAAAAATACCACATTAGAGCAATTCATACAATAGCTTGTGTGTGTCATTTTGTCAAGTTTGGAAAATTAAACTATGTGCACCAATTCATAAATTCATTCTCAGGATTTCAATGGGATTCTGCTGTGAATTCTAAAAAGGTTGCTTCTGGGAGTGCACATTTATTAAAGGTGAAGGCTGTCTTGGAGATGCCTTCACAGATGAAAGCTGATGATACTCCAGCATATGTATCCATCAGAACACAAGGAGTTTTTTAGACGTTATGGCATAGAAAATGTTACAGATATAGCTCACTCTCTTAGAAGACAAGGAATTGTCCTGTGGACAGATATAACAAGACTTAAAAAGAAATGCTCATAGAACAAAAAGACCCCCAGAGATGGATTAAACAGTGCTTCATTAACTTTACATCTTTAAAATGACAATGAATAAAACACAGCAGCTGCTGAGAGACACTGGACTGTGGAAAACAAACAAACAAAAAACAAGCCACTGAATTAAATCAACCTATATATTTGAAGGATATCTTAAACTCAGAATGGAAATCATGAAATGTGTTTCATTAGGGAAGAGGCTTTGTCTTTGTTTCCACAGGAGAAGAAAAGCTATGGATTCCATCAAAGTTCAGTAAGATTAAATTTAACCAGGGAAGACCTGCTGAAAATCTTGGCAGCAGACATGAAGAAACCAAACCAAAAAACAAACAAACAAAACAGATGACATATAAGCAGATCCTTCTTCGTGGAAACAGCACTGAGCCATGAAAATGAGACACGTCTCTGTGAAGCCAATGAACCGTGTGGGCTACAGGCCCGCAGAACTTATCATTACATCCTTTCCCAGGGTATGGGTGCAGATTCACAGTCCAAGCGGGCGGATAAGTCCTAGGCCTTTCACCGGCTCAAACAAAGAGCGGAGAATCACCGCTGGCTGCTGTGCGCACACTGCACATTCCATACACCTGCTCATGTTTTCGGGGTGCAGGACCGGGCACCAGTGAAGAAAGTATCCAGGTTCTCCAGGCTCACAGACCGCCTCAGTTTCCTCGAAGCTCTGCACCAGAACAACTTCAAATGCTAACTAAGGTGGTCCAGCCTCACAGACTGCTGCAGCCAGAAGTCAACCAAACCTGCAGCCAGAAGTCAACCAAACCTGCACTTCCCCATCACACAGAGACCGGACAACAACGTCCGGCTAGGACCTGGCCCATATCCAGTGTTCTTCGGCCCCCAAAGATGCCATCACCCACACACAGCAGAAAGCAATTTTAAAGAACAACACCCCACTCCCAAGAGGTGGGGTGGGTAATTGTTGGTCATTCTGTGGGTGATGGTTGTTTGCCCTGGTTTGATGGGGAATGCAAGTTGTTAATGGTCGTGGTTAGGAAGGAGACAAAGCAAAGGAGGTTAGATTCAGGATTTCTTTCTCTTTCTCTCCTTTGTAATGTTAGGGGAACAACAGGAAAGAGGGTGTTGCTCTTATTTTTAAACTCACTTTTTGCTTGGGGTTCCTTCAAGCCTCTCCCTTCTAACCTCCCCAACCCTAGGTAGAAGAGAGAAGGTCAGTGGGGAGAGGGTCCGCAGACCCCATTACTTCTCCTGGCAGTTGAGGGTCGATGGGTTCTTTTGAAGCTATACTGACCTCTATCAACAGCAGACACAGCAGATGGTCTCCTCCAGCCGCTGCGCCCTGAGGTGTTTCTCTCCAAACTGCCACCCCCCCTTTCTCTCTCTGGGCTCTCCTATTTATCTCCCTCAGGGTCCTAGACCACGCCCCTCTTGGTGCCGCAGGAGGCAGGCCATTACCAGCTGGCAAAGACCACACCTCGCATGAGGCAATTATCAGCTGTGGACAAATAAAGCCCAAACGAAAATCCCACACTTGGGATGGAAAAAAAACCCAACATTTTTACATATCATAACTGAGTTTTTAAAGAAACCAAAACTTCCATTAGAGAGGGGATGAAAAGAAAAAAGGGGGGACATAAGGTGATAGAGTGAAAAGGTAGATTGTTGAATCTAATTTTAAACTAAAGAGCATCAACAAGCCAACTATTTTACAAAATTAAAGTTATATTTTGTTACAATATTATATATATATGTTTCAATTCTTGTTTAAGGTATTGTACCTATGCAACTCCTTTAAAAATGCAATTGTGGAGTTCTAGTTCTTCTGAAAGCTGCTATTACGAACTGTTTAGGATAAGTAAAAAATGCAAGTTAGAAGTCAGTCAAACTTGTGGTCCTGTTAGATATTAATTTAGTTATAGGAATAGGCTTCAGTTAGCCTCCTGTAGATATTTTCAAAGTTAATCAGGTAGTAAATAGCTAGAAACAATCAGTTTGCATATTCCGATAAATAGGTGGCCCTCAAAAGCTTCAGCAATCCCCAGAATAAGGCACTTAAAGGTGTTTTAATAATAAAAGGCGTTTTGACAGTGCAACGTGTCTGCCCCTGGATAACCCCATACTACTTCAAAGAAGATGACAGACATCAAAGAACCTCCATACAGAGTTTGCTTCAATTGTGGCAGAGCTAACCGCCAGGAAACGCTTGCCCTTGTCTCAACTGCTAACAGCATGCCCTCCAAACTGTGGACAAGCAGGACATGCAGGAAGTTGACTGACAAACTTTGCCAAGACAGGGTAGGCCAAACCTTCATAATTCCTGCCTCACAGAAAGGTCTGTCAGATATTCTGGGCCAGTAAGCCAAAGAGATGGGTATTCCATCATTGCAAAGAAACCCTGGGTGACTGTCCAGGCAGCCAGCAGTCTGTCATTTCTATAGTTCTGGAAGCTGCTTACTCTGCACTTCCTGTTTTCTCAGGTAATATTTATCCTCAGGTCTCTGAAGGTGATGAAGACAAGATAAGTTACAGTTTTACAGTCTTCCTTGTTACCAAGTTCAGAAAAGAAACAAGATCTAAAGTTTATAAAGATCAAAAGACATAAAAGCTTAAGTTGTGAAGAATCTAAGAAAATGTTTTAGGGTCTAAAATATGTTTTTAGCTTGATAAATGCAAGTTATGATAGAAATGATTGAGTTTTAGAACTCTGGACTCACCAAGATAAGAGATAATGGTGTACTTCCTCCAAGGTTGCCAATACATACGGACTAGACATTGTGGATGTAATTCTTACCCGACAGCTCTCATTCTCTATAGTTCATTAATGTTAGAGAAGGGAAAAGGGGGAGATGTTAGGGTGATCTTTCTGTGCACTGTGTGAAGACTGTATTGCTCAAATACTGACTTCTGTACCAGCAGACAGCGACTGACTAGATGGACTTTGGTATTGTTATTCTTTGGCTGGATCATAGTATCAGATCTTATGAACACTCCCTCCAACACCTTCTGATTGCTTTAAGAGCGAGCTGAATCGCCCATAGCAAAGGCAGAAGAGGAAGGTGGGACTGCCAGGCAAAGATAGGAACTCTGGGGAAGAAATCAGGTGTGAAGACTTGTTGGTCAGACACAGAGGAAGAAACGGTGCCAGGGCTGAGGAAAAGCAACAAGTCGTATGGCAGAATGTTGACCAGTTACAAAGGGTTAACTTAAGAGCTGGGGAACAAGCGTAAGCCAAGACCAAGCATATTATTACTAAAAAGCCTCTGTGTCCTTATTTGAGAGCTGACAGTCCAAGGAAGGAACTGAAGCTGTACTGCAGCAGCTCAGACACTGCCAGAGGACACCAGTGGAAAGGAAACCCAAGGGCGCCCCGAGAAGGCTGGCAGATGCCTCCAACCCCACTCACAGCAGTTTGTGCCATTTTCTGTTCTTGTTTGTTTTGACTAGAAAATGTCCTAACAGAGACTTAACTGGTGCATCAATCTCCCAAAGGGAGAATTAAGCAGAGGCAGGTGTGAAGGCTGGTCGGCTGCATGCTGCTCCAGCTTCGTGACAGGGCTCTGGGTTCAGATCAGGTGCTCCTGGCCTTCAGTGTGGCACAGGAGGCCCTTACCATCCATGTCCTCTCAAAAGTGATTCAAGTCCTCATAGCCCTCAGACACACAGAGCACCGGGGACTTCCAAGTGACGGCCAAGTGCTCCAGGAACTTCCACATGCTGCAGAGCCCTCGCTTGGACCTCCTCCAGTTCTCCGTCAGTCCTTCTCCCACTGCAGTCTTACTCACCAAAACCCTGCTGAAAGGGTTCCAACCTCTGAGAGCTGGGAATGCAACTCAGCAAGTCACACTTTGTAGCACTTGGCTGCCTTAAGCAATTCCCAAACTCATCACTCCCTTTTCTCCCCAACAGAGACAGTGCTAGCCTTAGGTTTGTTCCATTTAAAGTAACATTTCAAACAGTCAAAGCAATGTAAGAGTGTAAGCAGAAGAGGAGAGCTTTTATTTATTCTTGGAGAAGAAATATTTTTAGCCGTGCCTTCACTATTAATCGTGCTGTTTCACCAGTCACTATTGAGTCTGCTCTGGCAGGGTTAGTCGTTGGGCTTTCATCACCACTATTCTGTACATCACTTTTTAAAACAAATATTTTACATCACAAGGATGCTCTTTTCATTTCATTTTGCTTCTTAAATAAGGATGGGATCCCAAAGGTTCACAGAATCCAAATTTTGTGGCAACTTACCTCACTATTCTCTTCCCCAAATCCTTATTCATGTGTGTGTGCATGCTTGTTTTTTGTTTTGTTGTTGTTTTACAGGGTCTCTGTGTATTCCACCAGCCTTCTGTGTGGTCAAAACTGGCCTTCAGCTCATGAAGACCTACCTCTTCTGTCTCCCCAGAGCTGGGACTAAAGGTGCCACCACACCTGGCTTTTCTCTTATTCTTGAAAATCAACAAGCACTGGTTTTCATCCTGATACTTTTCTACAGTCCAGTGAACAATCTAGTTCATGAATTCAAACTGCTGCAAACTGTGATTGGAGAGCGAGGCTTTACAAACACTATGTAGAGCGCCTCCTCGTCTGTTCATTCTAACAGGGGCCATATTTGATTCCTGTGGACAATTCCTCGCACGCCAGGCGGTGGGGCAAGCCTCTGAGTATGGTGTTCATGAATGAAGAGCCTTCACCCACACGTTCAACACCACTCACGCAGCAGCAGACACAGACGACAGAAAAACCTAACCAGGACCCATCAAGTCTTACCTACAGACCCACTCTGCGAAGGAACCCTCCTAGGAGCTATAGAAAGAAATTAGCACACTACCTCCAGATTTCTAAAGAAATTCATCCCATGGCCCTGTGTACAAAAGAATGCCAGGACCACAGGGGAGGCAGTAGCCTCCAAAGCAGCAACAGGTCCACTCTTTGGGTCTTCCAACCATGAAGCTCTTAAATAACTTTACCCAGATGCCTCCTCGGGCCCATGAACCAGTCATTCCTCTGTGAATTCTTTGTGAGTTGTCCTTTTCAGACGAGACTGTAGAAACCAGGCACACGGCATGTTCTTCCCCCTCCATAGTCTGGGTATTTTGTGAGATCCACAAGGGTAAACAACTCATTTAGGAAAGTTTTTTCTTTTCTTTTTCTTTTTTTTTTTTTTTTTCATGGCATAGGGAATCCTCCAGGAAAGAAAAGGAAAGGGAGGGAAATGGAGGGAAAGGGAGAAAGGGAAGAGGAAAGGGAAAGGGAAGGGAGGGGAAAAAGGAAAGGACAGGAAAAGAAAAAAAAAAGAGAGATAAAACCCCGGGCAGGGGATGTCTGGCCGCTCAGCTGTCCTTCCTCTATGGGACATAGAGAAATTCACAGCTCATACTGGCCAGTCATCCCCAGACAAAACGGCCAAGATGGAGGCAGCTGCCTATTAGGCTGTCAACTATAACTTCCTTGTATTTGGGAGATATTTTAAGTAAGAGATGGAAGGAAATAGCCCCAAACAATGTCTCAGGAAGTGCTATTGCCCAGCAAGAGGGCAGTAAGCCCATATAATTAGAAGCCAGGCTCAGGGGAAGGCCCACAAAGTTCACTTCAGTAGTTTTGAAATGGTAAGTGCTGTACACAAACAGTGCTGAATTAAAAGCCTTACAGTGTAATAGCTCATTTAACGGCTGTCCCATGAGGCTAGCGCTCCTCCTCCCATCTTGCAGATGAAAAGGGCAGCCACTTTCATTTCACAGAAAAAACGGTCAAAATGACTAACTGCAACAGAGACATCAACTCGGGCTCGGCTTCAAATGTTCTCAGTGTAGCGCATCCTCTTTATCAAAAATGAACGATGTTGGGAGGTAGTCTGCACATTAGCGGAGGGACAGCGGAGGCGGTAACCACCCGCTGCAGTAATGACCTGCCTACACAACACTCTGAAGAACACCGGTGCCGATGTGTGTGTGTAACCAACCCTGTAATTTAAAAATGGATTTAGGGTCAACTCCATGAGACGCACCCATCCCCGACACTGTGAAGCAACCAAGAGTCAGAGACGGGGACCTACTAACGGACACAGCAGTAAGATGGCGCTTAATGACACACTGCTGTACCACAGGTCCGCACACGGCTCAGTCCTCACCAGAAAACCTCCTGCAGCAGATGGGAACCAACACAGACCCGCAGCTGGACAGTGTGCAGAGGGTGAGAGGCTTCGGAGCACACTGCCCTCAGTCAGATGTTTTATCAGGCCCCTCCCCTCAAGGATCAGGGATCTGTGTGGAAGAGGAGGCGGGAAGACTGTAAGCGCCAGAGGTGGTGGGTGACTTCCAGACACAGCAGGGTTGACACCCACGAGAACTCAGATTCTGTGGCAGCATGCACAGACCCTGTACAAGTCCAACCAAACAAAACCCCAGAATGAAGAAAAAATCAATACAAAATTCCACCCCTAACCAAGAAACTATCTGCATTTGATACCTGATGCCAAAGAGAAAAACTGGTTTTCCCCAATGGAGAGTAACTGGGTGTCCAGCCACACTCAGGGCCGGCCCTACCCAGGAGTAGCTGGGCCAACACAAGACAGAGTCCATGTTTCTGTCTGTGCTCTCTTTGTTTTAGGATTTTTTAAAATATCTTTTGGGGCTTTTATTCTTTGGTTGGATTTATATTTTTGAGAGGAGAAAGAATATGAAGTTGGGCGTATAGGGAAGTGGAGAGGAGCTGGAGAGGAGAAAGAATGTGATTAGCATACACTGTATAAAATTATTTTCAAAACCAAGAAATAAAAAACTTCAATTGCTGAAAATAAGGAAGAAAAGAAGGGAGGTTGGAAGGAAGGAAGAAAGAAAGGAGGGAAGGAAGAAAGGAGGGAAGCAAGCTACACTGACCCTTCTACAATGGTGAAACCACAAATGACCACATATATAGAATATGCTCCATGGATAAAGTGCTCCATGTGCAGCTGTGAGGATTCGAACCACATAATGCTGAGGACAGTGCCTCTAACCCAAGCACATCTCTGGAAAATGAGAGATAAGACACACGGATAACTCACTGTCCAGCTACCCTGGCAAGCTCAGTTGTCAACCGAGAGCCACACACCCCTCTCACGGGGAAAGTGGAACAGAAGCCGCTGCCATTCTTGACTTCCACACATGCACTTCAGCGCATCTACAACACAGGTGCACACTCTCATCCTCTCTCCCTCCCTCACATATGCCTGAGACACACAGAGCTATAAAATCACCCTGTTTCTGAGTCTCACGCACATTAAACACTGGGTAGGGAAGTCAACAGATATGTTATGTGTGTAGTCTTGTGAACAAAACAATTGTGATTTCTGTCAAAATGTCTTTGTCAAGTGCTCGCTGGGTAACAATCAGCAGATGGGCTAGAAAGCTGTGCAAGCACAGCACCTGAACACAGCAGCCAGAACTGACATAAATGGAGAAGAACTGACTCCACAAAGTCCTCAGACTATGGCATCCCAGACATGTCACATCACACACACCACACCACACAGATCACACCACACACACATCACACACATCACACACATCACACACATCACACACATCACACCACACACACATCACACACATCACACCACACACACATCACACATATCACACACATCACACCACACACATATCACACACATCACACCACACACATATCACACACATCACACCCATCACACCACACACACATCACACACACCCCACACCACCCACAACACACACACATCACACCACGCCACACACATCACACACCACGCAAACACACACTCACCATGATTAAAAACAATGATGAGATTTATTTAAAAACGTCAAGTTTTACTTGGTTTGTAACAGTGTGTAGTGTGAGTCCTTCAGTTTCAGGCGAGGATGTGAGACAACTGACAGCTCTCTGGGAGCCTCAGGTCACCTCGTTTCTATCTCTACTCAGCCTCCAAGAGCTGGCACAGAAGTGGGGTACTGAGTCCAGCTCAGAGGGCAGGGGTAAGCATCGCTCACAAGGACAAAGGCAGATGCGCCTGCCTTACTGCAGGTGAGGACACAGGCGTGCATGCTGGGACACAGCACGTATCGGCCAAGTGGCTCCAACTCAGTATTCACAAAGCATTTAATTCCACAGTCCACAGCTGGAACGCCTTGGCCCAAGCCTGGGATCTTCAGCCGCTGGCCAACATGACACTGCAATAAAAGCTGCCACGTCCACCCCCTCTGTGAGTTCTGGCTGAGGAGCACACTTCGACCAGTGTCACAGACCACCTTCTGCTTCCTACACACTGGCAGCGCGGCTCAACACACACCAAGACAGCCCGTGTCCTCCCCAGCCTGTCACACCAGCTCTAGGTTAGCTATTACATAGTTAATACAGTTTTCAGTGGAAACTAACCTGAATGATTTAGGGAAAGTTAAATTACTAAAATCACATATCATTAAATTAAATGTTGCATAAGACAGAGCAAACTTGGGAGAAAGAATGTGATAAGCAAATTCCTAAATGTGCTCTCCACCACCGAGCTGCACTCCCAGAACGAAAGGCTGGGCTGGGCTTAGGGTTCTCAAGGCACTGGTCTGGGGCTGTGAGGAGGCAGCACGCTGTGGCAGGAATGCGAGACGGACTGCTGACCACACCATCCAGGAGCAGAGGAGAGCGGTCCCCCATCTCCGTGGGACAGCTATCCTTGTGACCTTGGGGAAGGTCACAGAGGAAGCCACCTCAGGCTCCAGCACGCACAGAGATGAGCACAGCCGCACACGGGACACACCAAAGTAAAAAGCAGAGAACGTTCACCCCTGTCCACTGCCAGAATCAGCTCAGTAGGTAAAGCAACGTTCCGTAAGCACAGGCACTGTGCTCACAACACAAACTGTGCACAGTAGGGCAGCAGACCAAGGGCAGGAGAGTCTGCTTCAGTGGAGTGGAACGTGAGTCCGGGTCCAGACTAGGAAGCACACAGCGTGGAGCATGTGAAGGCCTGGGTAGCAGTGACACCAGCACGGCCATGTCTGAGATTCCAGCGCTTCAGCGTCCTGGTGGCGGAGGACAAGACCAGCAGGAGGTAACAGGAGCATGCCGGATCTCGTTTCTCTGTGTGCAGCATTTCCTGCCAAGGTTCTCTCAGGAGAAGCCTTGCTCAGAAGTCCAAATTTAAGTTTTCCTTGTGGGCACTGCTGCTTTATTTGGCAATTCTAAGGTTACTACCTTTACAAAGCACATCTCGGCACCCTTGACTTCCAGCACCTGGAGTCTACCGACTGTCAAACATCAGCTAATGAACTGCTTCCTCTGGGGTTTGGCCTTGTTTTGTTTTTGTTTGTTTGGTACTGGGGTCGAAGCCACGGCCTCACACATGCCAGGCAATCACTTCACCACTGAGCCGTATATCCTGTGCCTGAGTCTGGCTCATCGGTAACTGGTCAGTTTCCATAAGCAAGTTGCCTGCAGCTAATGCTGATGTCAAAACTGCTGTGGAAACCGACTTCAATTCGCAACAGAGGGAAAACAAATGTTGCAGCAAAGGAGCGTGCTAGATAGATAAGGAAACAAGCAAAAGACCGCGCAGGCTGCTCCCTTCGGATGGGCAAGGCCAAGTGTCTGAGAAACCATCATGGGCTAGGTCCATCACGGGCTAGGTCCATCACAGGCTAGGTCCTTCAGAAAAGGGCTAGCTGGGGTCAATCGCCACATCTCACACCAGCCAGTCACCGTCCCTGAGCAGGAGTCCAGGCAGCTTCCCACACTGCTAACCAGGCCAGGCTGAGGACAGGGGTGAGCCCTGAGCACTGTCCACAGATCTACAGACGGAGGAGGAGGGTCATGAAGAACACCTGTGGTGTGAGAGGCCACACAGACGCTAATCCACTCACAATGACAGTTGTACAAACGCTTTTGCCAACAAAAGCAAATTCAGACATTTCCTAAACCTGCAGTTTAAAAAGTGTTGTAACAGCCGAACTGACCCACCGCGATGTGCGTCACGCAAACCTTTCCTGCCGCAGTGCTGCAGCGTTCACCCTCCAACACCCAAGCTCCGGGCTGCGCGGCTCACGGCCACCACGCTCCAGGCCTGGAATTCCGCCACCGCTCCAGCGAGGAACGATCGCTCATCTTTAAAGCCGAAGAAAAACAGACAGAAAACCCAGACAGACAGACAGAGAACGCCAACAAAGGGTCTCCGGCCTGCCTCAGAGATTCACGCCAGCCGTGGATCCAGCCCTTCCCACCTTTCAGCCAGGGGGACACGCCGGAAGCTGTAACTCTCATCCTTGTTCCCAATTCTCGGCTCCACAGCCTGTTAGACCGTCCACGCCGACCTGTAACTGAGCGGCAGCGGGCACAAGCCCACACAGGCAGCGGCTCACTGCGGGGGCGGCCCACCCGCTCTCCTCTCCCGGCTGCACCAGAGGCCTTTCTGGACATCACCATGAAGCAGGGAGAACAGAGGAGGTTTAACCACGGAGAGCCGCGTGGAAAGATGCTCTGGGGAAGGACAGCACCCCCGCGCCTGCGGGGGGAGGGGGAGCTCCAAGTATCTCAGCTGTAGCTAGCAGCTCTGTCGGGGTTTGGAGGCTTCCAGATGTAATATTGCTCAAGGAAGTTCCTAAGGGGCTCTCACCCCTCTCCTCCCCTCCTGATCCAGCGGTGCCTTGGACAGAGTACAGTCAGGGAGGCAAGGCCATGGCTCACAGGCTTCAGTGTAAATGGGGGCTCTTGTGAGCGGTTTAGAGAATTACAGATTGTCAACTAAGAAAGCCGAAAAGTCAAACTAAGAGGGCGCAGAGTGGCCTACTGTTACTTTAAAACCCTGTTTGCATTCTCTCACCACAGAAGCAACACTGTCTACCGGCGCACACCTTCAGAGCAAACGCTGTTAAATATGTTGGAACTCTTGATTTCCAGCTGGTGAGGCTGCAAGCAGACCTGAAAGGAGGGCTGCTTTTCCCTCTCGCATCCCTCATCTCTCCATCTTGCCTCATAAAGAAAACAAACACACAAAAAAGGTTTCCATTTTACACATCACAAAAGGTCAGGCCTGGGAGCAAAAACTCTACCTGGCTCAGGACGGGCGAAAATCTCATATCCACCCACCACCACCACCACCACAAACAATTCTGTTTGAAATATTGGGATCCTTAGGACCTCGTTTTCATTTTTAGGACTTTAAAATAAAAACATAAAGAGTCTCTTGTAACAGAGAGCTGAAGCACCTTGTGGCCCTAGGTAATAATAAATTTCTCTGACTCCTCACCTGTGTTCTAGCCTGGTCTCACAGTTTCCCGTAATTTGTAATGTCTCACAGAAAAGGTGAGAGGGCATCAGACCCACACCACCTTTGACAGCTGTAAATGGTCTACTCTCCTTTATCAACTTCTGTGTCCTGCTTTCTTTAGAATACAGGGAAACTGAGGCAGAGATTTTAACCAGGTGCCTGGTAACATCAGAAGGAATGAAAAAGGGTGGCGTGTGTGCCCGGAGTGCCAGTGCTATGCAGAGGATGAGAAACTCTCAGAGTGAGCGGAGACCGTGCGTGGGCCCTACCTCCTACCACAGAACGCTTGAGGGCGTGCTGTCTCCCTCCCGGCCACCACCGAGGTTTGCAAAAGGAAAAACGGACAGCTGAGAAATAAAACCCAATCCTGTCAGCACCACCTCCGCTGGCAGAGGAGACGAGTACTCAGGGAAAGACCCAGTGACAGACTCTGAACAGTTCACCTCACCCCACAAGGCTGCTCAAATCAAGTCTGAACCTTAGTCATCTTCTGAGGAAAGAAAGCCAGCATACACCATCCTAGACCTTTCCATAAGATTCAACTTGAGAGAATCTACTGAAATGTGGTCCCCCGATTCGAAGCAAGAAACAACAGGCTGAGAGGGTATAGCTTAGCAATGGAGTGCTTAACTTAGGGTGATACAGGCCTTGCGGTTATCCACAACACAAACATGTGTGTATACACAGACACACATATAATACATACATACACACACACACACATTCATCATGCACACAACATAAAGACTTTTCAGCTAAAGAAATACCACGCACGCTTCCACTACACTGAAGCAAACCATCGAAAGCTTTGTAAGGCTTTGTTTGAAGGTCATTAAAAACAAAAACAAACCCCAGCTGATCTGGAGGTTGATGAAACAGGCTGAGCGAGCATGAAGCAGCATTACTCTTTCTCCTGGCCAGGCTAATTCTGTAGACAAAGGATGATCTAAGAACAGGAATAACCAAATTTTCCTAACCAACAGCTTTATTTATTCTGAAAGATGACTAGGATCAAAATTATGATATTGCCAATTGTAATCTAGTATGCATTTTACTTACAAGTATCAATCATTTCATTATTTTCCTCAAAAATAATTTCAATCCTGTTGTAGTTTCTTAGTATCTTAAAAAAACCCACATTAATCAAAAACATTTTTTAAAAATAAAAAATACCTCCATGTGGTAGGCTCACGCCTTTAATCCCAGCACTCTGGGAGTCAGAGGCCAGCTGGTCTACAAAGTGAATTTAGGACAGCCAAGGCTACACAGAGAAACCCTGTCTCAAAAAAAAAGATAACTAAAATAAAATAATGTATATATAGTACACACACATATAAAGATGAACCAGCTCCACCCTTGTGGACCCTGTGAAGAGCAGACAGGGACACGGCAGGAAAACAGGCCGAACGCTTCATGCGAGCTTGCTATCTCTTGAGCATGCATGCCTACTTCTCATATCCACGTCTGCCGTGACTGCGCTCCATTTCTGCAAGCAACAAGTGTGTGAGCAACTTGGCCATTTGCTTTTCCCACCACACACCAGAATCTGCCCTGGGGACACTCTGACGGTGCAGACCGCTTTGCCGCTGCGGTGGCAGGTCACCTGAGCCCTGTGGAGCAGCGTGTTGTACGAACCACGTCTATCCTCACCGTGGAGGCTTGTTCAGTGCCCCCTCAGCCCTTCAGGCCCTCTCCCCTCGAGAACAGGTTAAAGGTCATGCGCTTTTTCTGTAGGAACTCAGTTCTAAGAAATCAGGCATTACTGTGTAACATACAGAGAACAGGCCATCACTGCCCTCCTATCTGTCTTTTGCATTACTTTATTTAAAATCCTGATAAACTTATGGTTTGTAAGAAGAGAAAACTTCACACAGTCCAAGAGCGGGACTCCTTCATTGTATTACAATCTTTCACACAATCTTTCACCGCTTTCTCTGTAGCAAGAAACAGACTGATGCTCAGGACACAGACTGGCTTGAACTAAGCTGTAACTTAGTAGCATTGTAATGTAAGCAGTAACATTCTAATGTAATTTCCTTTGTTGCTTGTCTAACTGTACAAATGTGTCACCTGAACAAAGTAAACAGGCAAACATTACTTTGTTAACTTTGGAATTAGTCAACTAAAAAGAGAGGTTGCAAAGACAACACTGATGGTGTCCAGCTTAGCTTCACAGGGCACTAGCTTTGGCACCGCAGAGCCACTGCGCCCTGTAAGAGCCAGTCTGCCTCCCTGCTGACGCCAACACCACCTCAGGACACAGGGCACCTTTGCTCTAGCAGGACAACGCAGCCTGTGCCAGGCTGGCTTTCCGTGTGCTCTCCCTGAAGGAAGAGGCCTTTCGGGATCTTGAGAAACACTAAAACGTCGCCTGCAGAACTCCCCTCCTCCCTCCGGGTTCTCACTTCACCTCAAACACGCGCAGAAAGCGGTGCGGCAGCCTCCCTGTGCCACCGGAACACCAGCAGCGAGTGCTAACGCCTGACCCGCCAGCCGACCAGGCTACCCTGCAGGCGCTGCTTTGTTTGGGGGTTCCTCAAGCTCACCCCTCCCTCTGACCCCCAGCCCCAGGTAGGGGAAGAGGGCTGTCAGGGAGAGGGTGGGGTCCTGCTGGGTGGGGTCGCAGGACGGGGGGCATACCGATCTCTGCCGTCAGGGAATGCAGAAGGCCGGGTGGCCGGCAAGCCAGCAGGCAGCCCCTCTCCCAGTCACCGCCCTCCTCTGCGCTACCACACTCCTCCCCTCGGTCCTCAGAATTCAACTACCTCCAGCTGGCGAAGCCCACGCTCCCCACGAGGCCCTTAGCAGGTGTGGACACAGGTGTGGACACAGGTGTGGACACGCTAACCCCCCTGGGATTATAACAAAAACATGTTGACATGGCATAAACCAACCGTCCACCACACTATCGGGGAATGTACCACCGCACGGGCTCGAGGTCGGGGCTCCGCGGACAGATGCCCCTTTTACACATGTACTCTGCTCTGTGGCCCTCGGCCCTGGCCACACGCGCAGGCCGCCCGCTTCTCCCATCCACCCGCCGCTTCCTGACGATGGAAACGGCACCTTAGGCTCGCTGCTAGGCACCCCCACTGCACGCATGGCAGCGCGTGTCTGATTCATAGGTTCTTCTCACAAGGTCAGGATCATCTAAATAACTGAGACTTGAGGACTCCCCAACCCAATTCAAACTCTTCACTGAGATAGCTGAGTTCGCAAACGCCGTGAATCTCACACTGGCTTCTGCTCTGAGGGCTGAGCCGAAGCGCACCTTGTCATTTCAGATCGTTGAGTTTAGCCTTCCCCGAACAGCTACAGAGTGACCGCATGGTGGAGCCGGACGCTGAGGGAGCCGGACGCTCGCTGAGCCGGACGCTGGCAGAGCCTGATGCTTGCTGAGCCTGATGCTTGCTGAGCCGGACGCTCTCGGAGCCGGATGCTTGCGCACATTAGCTCACGCTCGGCTCGCAACAGCTTGCAGGCCAGGAAGGCGCCTCGGTCCTTCGCCAGTGTGAAGGACCAGGGCTGCCATCACCCACCCTGCCTGAGGCCACAGCTAACAGGGCAAAGCCGGGAACCGCGTTTGGTTAAGAGCCCAAAGCTTCCTCCTCACATTCTTGTGGAGATCACTGCTATTTCCTACCGGCTTTCGAGAGTCCGTAAACTCAGCGCTACTTCCACTTGCTGTGTTTTCACACCTGACCCTGATCATCACCAACCTCTGCAGGAGCTCAGACATCACAGGTGGCATCCGGCCAGACAGGCACGTAGGCACAGCCCTGAGGAGAGCACGCTTTGAGATCACTTACTCTGCGTCAAAAGCCACCACTCCACTGTTCACTGCAGTTGTAAACGAGGCAATTTCATCAGCTATCTTACTTGATCTCGAAAATCCGGGGAACGGGGCGTTACTAGTCCTCATTTCCAACCACCAGTTCAGACCTCGTTTCCTGTATGTGTCACTGTGCTGTGCAGGCCCCACCTCGGGGCTCTCAGCAGAAGTCTCCTAAGAATGGGTTCTATAAGCTTTTCCTCGTTCAGCTCCTCAGGGACTTTGGTTGTCCAGCCACACTCGGGAAGCCCTGACTTTCAGGAATGCACTGAAAGACAATGAACCTGGGACTGGAGCTGAGTGCCCAGCGCGTAACAGCACTCGGCAGGCCCAACCCTCCGTCCTCAGTACCCGCTGAAAGGCCAAGAAAACAAACCCAACAAACCAGCCCCAACCAAACAGCAGCACAGCAAGCCTAACCACAGTCCAAAGTTTGGCTTGGGTCGGACTTTTAGGTAGGACCTCTCAGCCCGCAACAGGCAGGCCAACAATAGACCAGGACAATGGACGCTGAATCCTCTCCTCTAGAACAAACCTCTCTCCGTGCTTGAGCTGACGGAGGCAGTGCGGGCTCGCTGGCTGCAGTTTCTCCTGAATTCTCCGGCTTCCCTCCCTAGGGTCACCTACAGGTGCTCCTGTGGGGACAGCTCCAGGGGTGGGGAGCCACAGTCACATGACACAGTCACAGTCACCTACATCACAGTCACAGTCACACACGACAGTCATAGTCACCCACATCACAGTCACAGTCACACACCACAGTCACACACCACAGTCAGTCACACCCCATAGTCACAGTCACACCCCACAGTCACAGTCACAAACCACAGTCACACACCACAGTCACAGTCACAGTCACAGTCAGTCACACCCCACAGTCACACACACCACAGTCACAGTCACACCCCACAGTCACAGTCACATCCCACAGTCACAGTCACACCCCACAGTCACAGTCATACCCCACAGTCACAGTCACAGTCACACACCACAGTCACAGTCACACACCACAGTCACAGTCACAGTCAGTCAGTCAGTCACAGTCACAGTCACACACCACAGTCACAGTCACACACCACAGTCACAGTCACAGTCACACACCACAGTCACAGTCACACACCACAGTCACAGTCACAGTCACACACCACAGTCACAGTCACAGTCACACACCACACTCACAGTCACACCCCACAGTCACAGTCACAGTCACACACCACAGTCACAGTCACACACCACAGTCACAGTCACAGTCATAGTCAGTCACAGTCACACACCACAGTCACAGTCACACACCACAGTCACAGTCACAGTCACACACCACA
Organism: Meriones unguiculatus; assembly: GCF_030254825.1. Classification (NCBI taxonomy): domain Eukaryota; kingdom Metazoa; phylum Chordata; class Mammalia; order Rodentia; family Muridae; genus Meriones; species Meriones unguiculatus. Next base: position 190,122,779 of record NC_083350.1, read on the forward strand.
GTCACAGTCACAGTCACACACCACACTCACAGTCACACCCCACAGTCACAGTCACAGTCACACACCACAGTCACAGTCACACACCACAGTCACAGTCACAGTCACACACCACAGTCACAGTCACAGTCACACACCACAGTCACAGTCATGGTCACAGTCACACACCAGAGTCACGGTCACACACACCAGTCATCACAGGCCAGGCCTATGCCCTGTGCTAAGTGTGCTAGCATTTATCTTGCTGCACTCTTTCTAAAAGAACAAGGAGAGGAGCGAGCGTGCTGAGAAGGTCACAGCACTAGTGGGCAGGAGACCCAGGATCCTGCCCATTCTCTCCACTGCAAGGCCCCTTCTCACACCTCTGGAAACGGCTCCATGACCAGCATCTCTCACAAAAGACCACAGACAATCGCAGCTGAACAAGTACGCCTGAACGGTCTTGGTATGAGCTGCAGGCATGGGTCTCCAGCGACAGTCTAGCCGTCAGCAGAACGGGTGTGCACAGAAGGGGTTAAGAAGAAAATGGCCTTGCACAGAGCCGGTGGCAGGGGAAGGTGTGTTCACGGCCGTGCTCGGGGAATCGTCTGGTAACCCTGCTCCCACCCACTGGGTGGTGATGCAGCCCCGTTCGGGGTTCACGCACTGGAGCCTCATCCATACCGCGAGCTAAACAGACCTCTTACGAAGTTAGCCAGACTCGGCTGGCTATAACAGCAACAGTCTGGTGAGAGAACAGGGTCTACACAATGTTCCGAAGCTCAAAAGACACTCTACACAGCGGCTGTTAGAAGCAGCGTGGTTCGCCACCCAAACGTCTGTGTGGTTTTGGTGAATCCGGAACTGTGTTTTACCCCAGGGTTCTATATCACCGTAAACAGAATGACCTCGGGCTGTGTGACACACACCTGCCGGGCACACAGACTTGCCCTCTGCAGACTGCAGCCTTCCTTGAGCCGCACCCCCCAGTGCCTCGTCGCGGTCTGCCCTGCTGGAGCACCGTGACTGTCTGCAGAACGCTGGTCCTTTGAGCCTGACACATTTTGCTAGAGCTGTTTGTGGTTTTCAGCTGGCGCCCGCCTTTTCCACCTACAGCTACAAATATGGTTCCCAGCCTCGGTCTCTCAGGGAGGTCTACACGAATGGGTTAAGGAGCCGTGCTGCCGCTGCAGGCAGCTCTCAGCCCGGGAGGCCCGTGCAGGTCTTCTCCCTCTGCAGTGCACGAGCACCCTGCAGCACCCACGGGAGCCTCTTCTGCAGCCCTGACCTCTGCGCCACGCCACGAGTCTACCTGGCTCTGAAACGTACCCTTCTCCACATCTGCTCCTTCCAAGGTTCCTCTCGGCACTGCCTTCCGTCTCAGAGGCCACTGTCTGGGCACCAAACCCCGCCCTCACCAGCCTCACTAGACCACAACTCCTGGTCAAGCCATCGTTCCACCATGGCTTACAGCACCGCCAGGCTCCTCGCTTCCACGACCAGAGAGGCAGAAAGGTTTACTTCATGTCAGGGCTTACAGCCCGTCCATCATGAAGGCCCTGGAGGGAAGGAGCTGGGTGGCAGGAGCTGAGCAGGGCTGTGGGGGAGCACTTCTCCCTGGCGACTCTCCAGGCTCATTTACCTACCTTTCCTAGGCCTCCCAGAACCACCTGGCCAGTGGAGCTTGCCAGAGCAGACGGACGGCACCACATTGGCCATTAATCCAGAAAATGCCACACAGACTTGCCCACAAGCCTGTCATTCCAGATGGCCCAAGTGTGGGTCAAGATGACAAAAACTGACTGCACACAGTCAACAGGTGAAACCGCAAAAACAGAGACTGCAGTTCCATGTGTGGTGGTGGCTGTCGGGTCCGGTTCCTCCTAACTGGTCCTCGAGGCTTCCTCCTTCTCCAGCTATATTTAAATGTGCTGCTTTTTCCTGCCTTCCCCAGCTGGGACTTGGTCTTTTCGGAAGCCGAAAACCTTGTCTAGCTCACAGCTGTGTCCTCCGTGCACAGGAGACGCTCAGACTTGCAGGATGAGCGCGGGCACCCTTGCACTGCTGGAGGCTTTTCCCTACTATGTACGCTTAGGCATCTGCATGGTTTGGATGTTTCTGTTCCCTTCCTTGCCCAGAGGCTCGTGGGAAGTCTCATGGCCCTTGGTGTGGTAATGCTGGGAGTCCTTAGGCCGGCTGGGAGCATGGCTGGAAAAGGGATGGGCTTTCTGTCGTGGGCGTGAACCCTTCCCCTTAACCCTGCTCCCACCCACTGGGTGGTGATGCAGCCCCGTTTGGGGTTCACGCACTGGAGCCTCATCCATACCATGAGCTAAACAGACCTCTTACGAAGTTAGCCAGACTCGGCTGGCTATAACAGCAAATAGACAGAGTGCCTTTTGAAACTTTCGCAAGCCCACCTTTATCTTCCAAAGCGCCTAGCGCATTGTAGTTCATAACCCTTCAGCAGCGTCTCCTCCAGGACAGTGGAAAGTCTCACCACCAATTAAACTGCAAGGCCCTGCACTCAGCTCAGCGCCGGAGCACACCAGACGACCACCATGAGGGAAAACAACACAGACTCGGGGAAACCACTGGAAAGAACGTAACAAATAAAAGTGCAGTCTAACAGTGCCCTAGGCTGGAAAAAGGAGAGAAAACAACAAAACCCAGAAGTCTTAGAAATGAAAAAACAAAATATATTGAAAATAGTTGATCTTTTGATTTAATGCTGGGGATGAAAACCAGCCTCTTATACACGCTAAGCAAGGCCTGTGCCTTGGACTAGGAATGAAGGAATGAAGGAAGTAAGGAAGAAGAGAGAGAGAGGGAGGGAGAATAGGAGGGAGGGAGGAAGGGAGGGAAGGAAGGAAGGAAGGAAGGAAGGAAGGAAGGAAGGAAGGAAGGAAGGAAGGAAGGAAGGAAGGAAGGAAACCCAAGCACTGGTAGAAATGTACCTCACATGAAAAATAAACCAAGTGACTAAAATTTTTATCAAGATAGCATCTTAAGAAACTTGTCTATAAAGCACTGCTTTATCCAATCTATTTCACAAATACTTTCTATCATACAATGTTTCAAATATTTGAAAACAAAAGCTCTCAAAGAAGGGAATTCTTTCATGATACTTAATTCTCATTTCCTAGCGACACTGTATCACAAACACTAATTTGTGTTATCTAAAGGGAGACTTTAAACAAGGAATGGAAGACAATGATTCAGGTTTCCCTTCAAAAGTAGGTAGTGAAGGAAGATGGCTCAGTGGGTAGAGACTCGCTGCCGCAACTAAGGACCGAGGTCATTCCACGTCCCAGAAAGAGAGCTGACCCCTGCAAGCCGCCTTCTGACTTCCACGCACTAATAAATTAATGAATGTAATAAAAACAAAAGAAGAGCATGCAGAGCCCTCAGAGCACAGTGCTCTTCTGCTCCCTGGACCTGTTCTTTCCATCTCCCCATTTCACTCCCAGATTTGTTTGCATGAGATGGCTCGTGACCTGCATCAATGTGGGTTATGATTACTTGGACATTCTAGCACACCGTAATTAGCTGCCGCTTAGTGGCTGTCTTTAGTGCAATCCGTTACCAACCACAGCTCGCTCCCCCGGTTTAGCAAAGGAGAGTTCATGCGTTTCAGGCTTCCTTTGGAAATGCTGGCACACAGGGAGACTGTCTCCACCCGGATTCAGCGCTCCCCGGTGGGAAAAGGGCGGACTGCCTTGGCACTCTGCTACACACCATCTCTCGAAACACACCCACAGGGATGAAGCTCAGCGGGTGGAGGGCTTCCCTGGCATGTGCAAACACCGACTCAACCTTCGACATGGCATAAATCAGGTGGGGTGACACAGCCCTGTGTTCCCAGCACCCAGAAGGTAGAGGCAGGAAGATCAGAAACTGAAGGCCTCAGCTACACAGCTAGTTTGAGGCTGGACTGGGCTATGGGGGGCTGTCGCTTTAAAACAAACGAAACACAAAACTTCTCTTGCTGGGTTGGTAGACGGTATTCGTGCATTAAGACAGTTGATTTTAATTAATTTTCACAGTTCTGCACCTGCAGATCCGTGTGCTTGCTAAAATCATTTCTAGGAAAACTACTAGCGCTTTCGTGGTCACTCTCAAAACTACGGAGTGGGGCGAGGGGTCACCCCGCCCACCAGCTGGCCAGAACAAAGCAATCTATGTGTTTCTCCTCTGTGCTGTGAACAAGTGTTCCTCTCAAGGTCACGTGTTTCCACATTTTTCTTTTTGTTGTCAATTTTTTTGTTTAAAATTGTACCCAAGGGGGCTGGAGAGATAGCCTGGCATTGATGAGCCACTTCTGCTCTCACACAGGGCTCAGTTCAGCTGCCGGCACTCACACCAGAGGTTCACACTCGCCCCCAACCCCAGCAGGAGGGCCCTCAGGCAGCTGCGCTCACGTGCACATATTCACACTCAGACACATACATAATTTTAAACTTAATCATTTTTGAAAATTTCCCCCAGGTTCTGGCGGGTGCTCCTGAGCACAGGAAGACGGGGTGTGGCCCCAGGGAGGCCCCGAGCTATTTCCTCGCACCGTCGCGCACGCTGTAGAACTGGTTCTGTTACACTCTTACTCTTTCGCTGTGTTTTCTTGGGTCACACCAGGCTACTGCACAGGCTTGGTTTACGTTCTACTTTGGCTGAAACGGTAGTTTTACTTCGCCTAAGAATATGTCCTAGGCACTAAGCCTCCCACACAGCGCTCTGGAATGTGTAATTCAGCAAAACTGTTACTTCTGCCTTATTAGGCCAACATTAAGAAAACTGGGTAATTTATTCCTATAAAAATGCACTTAGCTTTTTCCAACCCTAAACATGAAGAGCTGAAACGGCTATGGAAGCTTTTGTTCCTTGGTATCTCTGCCCCTAGGGAACCAGCACTTTGAAGAGTTCTCTGCCGGGGAATGAGGATGGACAGGGAGGTACCAGCAGAAAGGAGCACTGGCTGCTCTTCCAGAGTGCCTGGATTTGCTCCCAGCATCCACATGGCAGATCACAGTTGCCTGCAGCTCCAGTCCCGATGTCCTCCGCTGGCCTCCTCGGGCACCAGACCACCATGCCCTGGTGCACAGACACACATGCTGGCAGAAACCCATACACACAAACAGTGTTTAAAAAAGGTTCTGCAGAGACTTGATGCCCCAGCTCTGTGGAGCAGCATTCAGGTTAGCAGTGAACGTGCCGCGTCCCTGTGGACCTTGGCAAGCTCTGGGTGGAGAGCCTGCCCGCCTTGCACTGGGCCGACATCTTTCTTGCCCCACACTTCCCCCGTGGCTCTCTGATCACCTAGACACACAAAGCCAGGCTCCTCCTTCCTCTGCAGCCTCACACTAGAGAACAGACCAACTCCCAAAGCAGCTTTCACTCCATCACTCATTTTATTTATTTTTGGATTTTTTTCAAGTCATGGTTTCTCTGTGTAGCCCTGGCTGGCCTCGAACTCAGAGATCCAGCCTGCCTCCTGGGAACTAGGATTCTATCGTTATCTTAGCATCAGCCGATAGCCTTTCTCCACAAGGACAAACTTAGACTAAGTTTGAACCTAAGTCTATTTCAGCCTACAAATTTCTCCCAAGTCCCTACCTACCACCACCAACACTGTCCCCATTTCCTCTTAGCAGCGTCATCTGTAAGCCTTCCTGTACCATAGGAGGGAGAGACACAGAGCGAGATGTGTGAGCATAGCTGCATCGGTCAGCACCTGGGGTCGGGCAGAGGTTGTGATGGTAGGACAGCCACACGCATCCGCCACCGGCTCCCACCCACCTTCCCTCCAGCCCTGTCTCAACCCTCCCGAGGGTCACAGTGCGCCCTAAGTGAGAAGGGCTAAGCAGCCCTTCTCAGCACCTCCCGCCAGGCAGTGTGTGCGGCTGGGAAGCAGGGCCCCGAGGTGCGACATTCCGAGAGCTGGAGCCGGCAGGGAGCACTTGGGAGGACTCCCTCAGCTTCGCTCTCGCACCCGGGGCACGGTGGAGGTTTACACCAATTAGCCTGTCAGTAACTCCATATCCAAGCTCAGGGCCTTCACGGCTCTACTTATGCTTTGAAGACGCCACAAGTCCGGGACCTCTGTATAAGAGAAACACAAAACTGCAGTTTACCTTGGAAACATACATTAGCACAAAAGCTGCAAACAACTGCGTGAAAATCCACATGATCAGTGGAGATTAGGTTTCCTTTTTCCAATAAGTTTTTATGTCCATAAATGGAGAACTTTAATTTCAGAAAGTGATAGTTCTTCAATCAGTTATCTTAAATTATTAAATACTGAGTTATTAAATAGCTATATAATTATTAAAATTATTGTTTCAATCAATTCCTTAACAGGTTATGCTTTTGATAATTCTTTTTAGTCAAATACAGGGACATTCAACACTTATGCCAAAAAATTCTGTCATGACCTGGCTCGTGAAAAATGGGCCATTTATTTTACATGCTGCTTATAATAATAAGGAATATTTTCCTTTTTTTTTCTAACCAAGAACTAGATTTATATCAAAGTTTCTTTGTTGCCATATTTTTTACATGTTAAGGCATTCATAAGATGTGTTACTGGGAGCAGAATATGACAGCCCATTCGTACCATGGCAAAGTTTTGTCAGGAAAGCTCGGCCTTGCTCAGACCACGGTAGGTTAGTGAGGGGGTGGACAAACACCAGCCCAGAAGCACGCAGAGATGTCACTGTGCACCTGCAGGCCAGCTGATCTTCTAGCATTCCCTACAGTGAAAATCAGCATTCTCTTCAAGAACTGAAGTCTGTACAAACTCCACTGCTTCAGCCATTATGAAGACTGTAAAATCTCCAGTCAAGTACTGCTTTCTGTGTCTATCTCAACCCACTTAGTTTTCTTCAGTTCCCTCTAGGACAAACCTTCAACTCTGGAACCACCGGCTTCTCCACCACGGCAGCAGCTCCCCGCCTGGCGCACAGCCAAAGCTGCTGCTCAGAAGCACTCAGACGCTGTAAGTGACCCTAAGATGTATCAATCACTGTTGTATCTGATCCTCTTTAGGAACTCGTTCCACATTCTCTAAAGTAAACTTTCTAAATCGCAACTTGGATCTTCTTACAAGCCTGGTCCAGCCCTGGTTTCAAGTACCTTGGAGTCACATTGTCTGCGCCTCATCTTGCCCTGGCCTCGCTTTGTTGCAGACCCCACACTCTACCCCACACACCACCCTGTACCCCTGGCCGCTCCTGGCCACACGGATTTCCCTCAGACCTTATTAACTTTCCTCTCCATCGCTACATTAGGGCAGTCTGTCCACCTCAGCACGCTGGCGTCCGGGGTGAAATGACTCTCTGCTCCAGAGGCCGCTCCTCGGCTCTGTGTTTCGCAGCACCCGTCAGGCGCCAACAGCGCACCCTGAGGTACTGCCTGGCATTCCCAGCAGCCCCAGAAATGTCTACCTTTCTCTCACGTGCCAAACTGCCTTCCACACACAGTCTTCAAGTCCTCAGACGTCTGCAGTGCTACCCTTTCGGAGCCCAACTAGTTACACACAAGTCACAAGGTCAAAGACTTAACACCTCTGTCCAGGGCAAGGCACCGGTGTTCATCCAAACGCTACCATCCACAGAAAAAAGCGTGGATGGCTACAGCCTGTGGAGGGCTACAGCCTGTGGAGCAATAACCAGCCAACGCAGACAAACTCTAAACCCGGGCACTCAATGGCAAATGCACTGAGAGAAACACAATTCCGGGAAAGCTGAAAATGTGCACACTGAACAGAAACAGGTGCCTGGAGACAGCACAGCATTAAGAGGCGTCAGGGTGATGGGCTCAGAGCTGCCCCTGAGCAAGCAGAGATACACATTTACTTTTGTGTCCCTGAGCCTAACTGTGAACCTGACAAGTCTCCCATGCCTAATGAACAAGTCAGAATTAGCCAGGGCCCGGAGAATGCTAGGCGAGTGCTCCGCTGTAGAGCTGAGCCCAACCCATCCTCATACGCCCTTAAGTACATCAAACAGGCAGACAGCCAACCTTAAACATTTGGTCAAGCCAGGTGTGGAGATACACTCACCCAGGGCCAGGAAGGATACGGCAAAAGGTTTGTGGGTTCAAGGCCAGCCTGTGAACAGAGATATAACAAGTCTCCAAAAAAAAAAAAACAGAATGTTGTTCACATGTGAGACATTCTGAGTCACAAAATAAGTGATAGGAAAGGAATGAAAATCTACAGACTAAAAATTGCTTACACTGGACTGTTATAAATAACAAGAAAGCAGAAACCTCTTCCAAGAATAGAATTCAAGTTAGCGAATGCAGGAAGAATAGTGGAATCAAAAAATTGCTATTTAGCAAATATTATAGTAGTAGCTGGACTCAGCAATAAGCACTAACATTTATAGAACACAGAATGACAAAAGTGAAGTATGTGCACATTCTTCATTATTAAGTCGCCCTTCAACATACCTGTTTATGTTTAAAATGTCAATTTTAGTGAAAAGCAACCTGCAATCAAGTGACCAACCAGGAATGGACTTATCAAACGTGTCTGACTAAGCGCACTGCAGGACACAGCGTGGCTTCTGTGGGGCGCTCTCACCACCAACACAACCAAGACGCCACTTCGACAAGTGCCAGAAAGTTCTAAATTAAGGGCAACCACACACATTAGCCCGAGTGCTTCCAAAGAACGAGACCGTGGGAAACAAGCCCGTGTCAAAACAGAGGTGGAAAGGGAGAGCACAGGCAAACGCAGCGTGTGCTTCTGCGTGAGCTGTGCGACGGAAAGACTGAGGAGCCGCCCTGCCTGTGTAAGGTCGCAGTGTGTGTCACGCTCCCGGCTTACCTAACTGCGCTCAGGCAGCGCTGGCATGGGGGGAGGCTGGGGAGAGACGACATGGCGAGCCTGGAGCGGTGGCTCAGCACCGCTGCTCTTGCAGAGGACCAGGGTTCAGTCCCCAGCACCCACATGGCGGCTCACGCCCCTCGGTAACTCCAGTTCCAGAGAGCGTGACGCCTCTTCTGGCCTTACAGGGGCCAGGCGCCCGGCACACACGCAGGGCACAGACATGTTTAGGCAGGCAAACCCTCAGAAACATACAAGTTGTTTTCATAAAAAGAGTATGGAATCATTCTACATTTTTTAGTCTGGTTTCAAAATTAAAAGTTAAAACATAAAAAAGAGGCCTAGATGAAAAAGTTCAATCGCATACACACGTCCCATAACCTGGACAACCGGAGACACTGCTGCTCCACCTGGCGTGGCCGCAGCGAGCACAGCCCTTCTCCGAGAAGAGCTGCCCATCGCGGAGAGCTTCCTCTGCAGCTGGGCCGCAGCGCTGCAGCCAGTTACGGGCTCCCTTGTCTTACCATCAGCTTCTACTCTGTCTTTTCTGCTGCAGTGAACGCTCCTCGAAAGCAGAGAACGTCCTCGCACCTCTTCCTCAAGCAATCAGTACAGTGCTTAACAGAATATCAGTGATTGAATGAATTAATTCTACTTTTAGCCAAAAATCATGTCATGTCAGAAACTTTATAAACATGCCTTCTTAGAGACAAATGGCCAGTTTCAGATAAAGTTTGAAGGTGAGCTGGCTCTTTGTGTGTCCACTCTTAAAAATGCAGTTCTGGAGACGCTGCCCAAATTCTGGGTGTAATTCACCACAAAAAGATAACCAGGAAACTTACAAGAACAGCCATCCACAATCCTATGGCTAGGAGAAACTGTTTTCATGTTTTATTATTTATTGCATTTGTCTACGTATGTAAGTTTAGATAGTTGTAAAAAAAAAAATGTAGGGTGATCTCAGGTTTGGACTCTGCTTTCTCATTAATCAGACAGTGGCTCAAGCTAGGAAGTACGTCTTCAGAATTTTTATATTCTACACCCCAGTCGCTGAATATCCTTCATGGGGTCTGTCTCAGTTACTGATCTACTGCTGGGAGGAAACGTATAACAAGCATTTAATTTGGGGACTCACATTCTAGAGGGCTCAGGTCCACGGCCACGCTGGTGGGGAGCCTGGCAGTAGGCACACAGGCATGGCGCCGGGGCAGCAGCTAAGAGCTTTCATGTTGAGGCACAGAGAGAGCTAACTGGGAACTCCAAGGGTTCAAAGCCCACCCCCAGCGACACACCTCTCCACAAGCACGCCTCCTAATCCTACCCAAACAGTTCCACCAACGGGGACCAAGTGTTCAAATACATGAGCCTGCGGTGCCATTTTCCTCTAGGCCACCACAGGGCCATCTTCATTTCCCGAGGGCTGCCACAGGCTTCGGAAATGTTCAGTAAGTTATTCAGGCAGAGTAAATAAACTGTGCTCCATGACAGAGTCTGGAAAACAATCAGGATAATCATGAAGTGGTAAAAGCAATCATTTCTCTGAATCCAAGAAAACTAGCTTTGAAAGCAAGTAAGTCTGACGTTACTGCTGTCTCGAAGATGGCAACCTGAAGACAAAGTCTGGAAGTTCTCTGAGGGCAGGAGAGATGATTCAGAAGGTAAAGCCCTTGCAACCCAAGAAGGGTGCCTGGAGCCTGGGTGCCCAAATTCCACATGAAAAGCCAAGTAGATATACACCTGCCTGCAACCCCAGCAGCCTGAGTCCGGGAGGAATCCCTGGAGAAGGCTGCCAGCCAGGCCAGCCAGAAAAGCAAACAGCAGGTTCTGTGACTCTCCCTGCCTCGGTACCTGATGTGGACAGCCACTAAAGAAGCCTCGGACCTCCACACACATGAATGCCCGTGGCCACACACAAATGAACACACACTCCCATATGCACACCTGCACACACACACACACGCTGAAAGTTCTCTTTGGATGTGCTTTGTAATATTCCTCAGGTAGGATCAGGACCACGTACCTACTGCAGAGTGGCCTCGAAAAATAAACGTGCCAAAAGCCTGCACTTGAGATCAGCAGTTTACTAAGTCCGCTGTCATCAAATGTTTTCTTTGCTGGCGTCCCTCCCCACGTAAGTGCAAACTCTGTCCTGTAACACAGGACATGAACACATTAAATCACCTTTTCTTCACGTTTCCTGGGGGATTCCAAACGAGGTACTCAGCTCCCTCGGGGCACAGATTACACTGACACACTGCCCCCTCCTAGAAGTCTGAGGCCAGTGCAGCACTGGCTGATACTACCAAGGAGGAATGGTCTGCAAGAAAAAATGTCACTCAGTGCCCAAGGCTTTTAAGATGGTTATCGCTGGCTATATAAATATACACTACTATACTACGTGGAGACGATGCAAAAATTTGGATTAAGTTGCCTAAGTGGGCATTGCTCAATGTAAAAGAAAAGCGTTTTAATTCATATTTTCAAAGGGCTGTTGAAGCTGTTCAGCAGGAGAGCCCTTGCCTGGCAAGTATGCAGTCCTGGGGCCTTGATACCTGGCTCAATTTATTAATTTATTACTATTCATTAATAGTACTGATTAACAATACTGCTTACTAATTATTCTATAAAGCAACAATACTGATTAATAATACTGTTTATTAATTTATTACTATAAATTAACTCCCGTTTTCAGATGTCCAGCCAAAATATTTCACAACAGGAAATCGGTGAGCCAGCAACTATGAGAGAACGGGCCCTGGGGAAGCTGGGGTCTTCGGAAACGCAGCAGCTCGTGCTGCAGCGGCGTCCGAGTGGGCTCGTGCACAGACCTTACAACGCACACTTGAAACAGCCTTCCAGTAGCCCTGCGTGAGGACAAACCACAGAAGAGCATTTGCAAACTCAAAGTCCCTGCACACAGAAAAAGAACCCGAGATAAAAGCTTTCAAGCAAGAGCCTGAGGTGGCTAAAACGGGGCGCTCCTTCCCGGAGGTGCTGGTACTCCCACCTGCACACTCCCCCACTCATGTCGTTAAACCTCCATCTCTGAGCCAAGGAGGACAACCGCACAGCACACGCACTGGCTGAGCTGGCAGCCTTGTCACGCCCAGAGTGAGAGTCCTAAAACCACCTGAGGAGAGTAATCACAAAGAGTGTGGTTCTGAGATAGTAGCAACGGCTACATGAGGTCAACTGTTAAATCTGGAACTTCAGCCGGGGTTACTGAGAGCAGCTGCAAGTCCTACTGCTTTTCTTCAGGAAGCAATGTTTAATTTAGACTCCATGCACCGTTCTATGAGCAGAACCTGAGGCCATGGAGGGGCGCTGAGCTTAACCTTCCATCTCTGAGCCAGCAGTAAGGATGACAAGACGCACTTCCACAGTGAAAGGAAGCGTCAGCGAAGCCAGAGCAGGAGCCATGAAGCAGCAGCATCCTGCTGGCCATGTGCTCAGGGCTGTGGAGTCAGCACTGCCCTGAGGGGGCAGCTCCCCAACCTAAAGGGTGAGCGGCAGAGGCACACCAATGGCTGCCCGCCCCCCAGACACTGCTCACGGGCAGCTCCAGGCTGGCAGTGGGCCTAAAGTCTGGGAGTGTTTTACCCTAAAAGCATCAACTGCAAGCAATTTCTAAGTCTGTTTTCCCTTTGCCCATGACAAGAATCAACTTGTTCCAAAATTCTATAAAATGTTTCTTTTATTTTAAACTCTGCTGTTTCTGGGAATGCTAAAAGCTAGAATTCTTCACATATGTGTACAAAGTTATATTTGGACCTTCCAGGTCTGTAACACACACACACACACACACACACACACAGACACACAAAGACATTTTAAAAGAACCTGGCCACTGTGGCTTATGGTGAGAAAGGCATTCTAACTTTAAGATATTTGAAAGGCCTTGTTTTCTATACAAGGGTTTAAGAGTTCAAGGCCTTGTTTCTAAAGAAATGCTGTTTGGTGGGTAACCAAAGTTCACCGTGTTTCTAAGAAGAATTACGGAACAGCCAGTACTCCTCTTTATATATCATTTATTCTAGACAACTTAGTTATAATTGCATTAAGAATTTTGTCAGTTGCCTGCTCTTTGATCACTCGCCCCTGATGATGTGGTCTTGCCAGGCCACAGAGGAAGAGGATCCATGCAGTCCTGATGAGACCTGATAAGCTATGGCAGATGGCAGAAGAGAACTCTCCCTTTCAGTGGACTAGGAGAAGGGACAGGGAGAAGAAGGGTGGGACTGGGAGGAGTTGAGGGAGAAGGCTTCAATCGGGACACAGAGTGAAAAAATTGTGAAAAAAATTAAAATAATTATTTTTTAAAAAGAATTTTCATTTCTCTTCCTTCTTTTTCCTTTTTTAGGGCTGGGATGGAGCAGGGCCATGACCAAGCAAACCAAGTGTTTTATTACTGAGCTACACCCAACTTCAGTGACGCTAAAAACATACATATTTGGGGTGTGTACCAAAATACCTTAAGAACAACTTAAAAGAGTAAAGGCTTATGTTGGCTCAAGACTTCAGAGGTCTCAGCAATGCCCATCCAGCCCCACCGTAATGGGCCTGAGGCAAGACAGAAGCGAGGCACAGAGAAGGCTGCTCACCTCAACTAAGTAACAACCAAATGCTAAGGAGTCAGAATGAGGCACCACCTCTCAGAGGCCCCAAGAAACTGCTCCTTTCGGCCAGCTCCCACCACCTCCCAACAGCCAATCACACCGTGAACCGATCAACCGATGACACGGCTAGAGGCTCATGCATGTCCAACCACTTCCAAGAAAACCACCAGCTGCCAACCACCCCCACAGATCTGTGTGGTATCCAAGCTATCACACCATCGCTCCTTTCAGGCAACACATACTGCGGGTTAAATCGTAATGCTTGGTAGTTAACCTGACACCTACGCGGCATCTAGGGATCTTCCCTTTAGCTGTGTGACATGCAGCACCCTCACACAATGAAGACAGGCTGACATCCAAGCCAGCAAATTCTGAGCCGCCCCTTCTGAAGCTCTGTGTCAGGAGATGACAGGGACACCCTGCGGCCTGTCCGGCGATGGGAGGTCTAGCATCCAGCATTAGCCTGTTCACAGAGCTGATACTCAGAGCGTTTCCCTTTGAATAACATCATTACCAGAATTTCAAAAGTGCTTCCGTCTTCCTTTCTTGTGCTTAGAATTGACAGATTTTAAAAATAAATAAATGGAAGTGTCCACTGTTTTCAGTATGCAATGATTTGGCCTTTCCCAAAGAGATGAAAGTATAAAATGTATAAGCTTTAAAATATCAGCATTTGGGCGCTGGAGAGGTGGCTCAGTGGTTAAGCGCACTGTCTGCTCTCCCAAAGGACCTGGGTTCAATTTCCAGCACCCACATGGCAGCTCACAACTGTCTGTAACTCCAGTTCCAAGGGATCTGACACCTTCACTCCAATGTACATGAAATAAAATTTAAGAAGAAGAAGAAAGAAGAAGAAAGAAGAAGGAGAAAGCCACTCCTGGTTTAGAGCCACTGCTGGCGTTAGAAGACTTACATGTTTTTAGGAAACCTTTAAAATATACAAGTGGCTGTCCTCGGCTCACTTTGTAGACCAGGCTGGCCTCGAACTCACATTGATCCATCTGCCTCTGCCTCCCCAAGTGCTATTGTAGGTGTGTGCCACTATACCCCACTCAGATCCATTTAATTTTAAATGTGAACAAATTTGGGTCATAAGTGAACTAGGAATAAAAGTTTAAAACAGTCTAAAATGGTGTACAGACATAGCTCATTAATTAAGTTCCTTTCTCTTCAGAGGAAATCTATCACACACACACACACACACACACACACACACACACACACACTTCCAAGTCCATTTAGCGCTGCTCACATGTGTACGTGTTAAGGGGTAGCCATGCGGAGAAACCTCTTCTCCCTCCTGCAGCTGCCATCTACGTCTACAGCTCTTGACTTGGGGTTAGGAAATCCCCTCGCCACACTGGCACCTCAGAAAGCAGCTTTGCAGGAGGGTGAGGGGTGGGAGTTCTAGCTTTGGGTACGGTAGGCATTTAGAATATGGTGAGAAACAATGCTGATTTGGAAAACGGCACCGTGGGCTCTCCTCCAGGCCGCAGACCTCTGTGGCCACGGCTATTTGGCGAGGCTTACGCACTCCCTCCTACTGCTCCACTAGCCAGCTGCTGCGCCACAAAGTGCCCTTTGCTGTTACGGCATCGCTGATAACTGCCCACAGGTCCGCACTGTGCCTGGCTCTACAGCTGGGCAGGACTGCCGCCTGCGCCTTCCCGTGGTGGCTGCCCGGCATCTCCGTGAGCTGGCCCTGGGCAGCACTCCCACTCCGGCCCGCCTGTCTGAGATGCTGTCTTCAGCAAATGAGCTCAGGCTGTGTCAGTAGCTGAAATGGGAAAACGTTTCCTAAAACAAAAGCTGTGGGAGACTGTAAGAAGTAGGCCTGATTAGACGGTATAAAAGTTACAATCTTCTAGCTGTCAAGCAGCAGTTTTGTGTTGTTATGGCAGCTTAGGAAGGGGACACTGGCCGGACCCTGACTTAGTATTTGTTTAGTATGAGTGAGACCCTGGGCTTTATCCTGGCATCACCCAAAAGTGCTTCAGTCTTCCTTTCTTGTGCTTAAAGTTGATAGGTTTTAAAAATAAATAAATAAATAAATAGAAGTGTCCACTGTTTTCTGTAGGCAGCCATTTGGCCTTGTCCAAAGAGATAAAAGTATAAAATGCATAAGCTTTGAAAAGCAGCGTGCAAATTTGTGTGCTCTCTCAAAAGTCTGCTACTTGAGCTGGTGAATTCACGTTACAGAGTCATCCTAAATAACCAGAGAGAAGCACCCACTGTGCAGAGAACCGCAAGCCCAGCACCAAGTAAGGAGGCGGCTGCAAGCGGTTAAATCCCAGGGTAAGAGCGGAGCCAGCCCTCGGAGCAGCCTGGACACGGGTTTAAGAACTCTTTCCAGATTCGAGGAGAATACTCAGGGAAGAAACAGGGAGTGCCCAACCTGGTGCTCACAGAAAGGAGGGGAAGGTCCCTTTCACAAAGCTCGGCGGGACAAAGGCTCTCAATCACTGCCTCAGGAGCCAAACGTTCACTGCTGCGGTTCCTGCAGTCAGGCACACACAGTCAGCCTTTGAGGGTGGCCGACGGCTGCAGCCTCCCAGGGAGGGGTTGCCTGTCACTTGTTTGCTGGGTAGCTGGTTCTTCTTTGGAATGTGTGTGTGTGTGTGTGTGTATGTGTGTGGTGAATGTGTATGTGTGTGGTGAATGTGTGTGTGTGGTGAATGTGTGTGTGTGGTGAATGTGTACGTGTGGTGAATGTGTACGTGTGGGGTGTGTGTGTGTGTGTGGTGTGTATGTGGTGTGTGTGAGGGTGTGTGTGTGTGTGTGTGTGGTGTGTATGTGGTGTGTGTGAGGGGGTGTGTAGGTATGGGGTGTAGGGGCACACGTGAAATGATAATTATAGAAGTAGTCATGGATTTGAGAGGAAGAGGAAGCAAGGGACACGAGAGGAGCTGGAGTACAGGGGGGAGAGGTGGAAATGATGTAAAATTTGTACTTGTGTAGAAAATTCTCCAAAAAACGTTCACATAAAAAATTTACCTTTCTAATGAGAAATCTTTTAAGAGTTTCTTTTGGTTAACCTACTACAATTCAATATTTACTACCTCAATTAAATGTTCAATTACCTTGTTTTACTTACGTAGTCCATGACTGTCATTCATTCTGAGATTTCCAAATCTGAGTTCTCATTTTTGAAATCTCATCTGTAATTATTATTGTATGTCACCTTTCTATTTTATTCAGTGTGTGTGTGTGTGTGTGTGTGTGTGTGTGTCTGTGTCTGTGTCTGTGTGTGTGTCTTTAAAGGAGGCTGTTAGGGTATCTTGCTACAAGCTGGCCTCAAACTCGTGATGTAAACTCAGGCTGGCCTTGTACTCATGATCCACCCACCTCAGCTGCCCAGGCACTGGGATCGCAGGCATGTGCCATTAGAACCAGCCATGCCCACATTTTCCTGTGTTTTTAACTTGGCACATTTAGATTACTTTCCCTTTTGGCTAGATATGTTAACCCTCTGCTCGGGCCTGCAGAGATGGCTCAGTGGTCACGAGCACTGGTTGCTCTTCCAGAGGTCCTGAGTTCAGTTCCCATAACCACACGGAGGCCACAACCATATGTAATGGGATCTGGTGCCCTCTTCTGGTGAGCACACATATGGAAAGACAGGGTACTCAGACATAAAGAAATAACATTAAGAAATAAACAGCAGTCCTCTTCCCTCCTCCTCCTCCGTGCCTACGTAACCACCTTTCTAACTCACCTCATCGTGTGTTCCTGTCACCCAACCTATTTTCACATACATGTACAGTAAACCTATTTTCACATACATGTACAGTAAACCTCGTGTTGTTTACGTTGCACCGTGCTGGATATCCACTCTTTTGCAGACGCGTCTGTTTTTGTTAATACTGTGGAGCTATCTGTCATGAACCCCAGCATCTAATCTCACTCTCTTCTGCCAGAAGCCAGAATCTATCATTTATTTTTCTGGGTTGCTTTGGTTTTGGTGGTTGCTGCTCCCGGGTTTCTCTTTTCGGCTCCTGACACAGGATCTCACTGCGTCCTGAGTGCCAGCATGAAAGGCGATGCCACCACACCGGCCTTTCTTGTTCATTTTTGGTGCTGAGGGTGGAACCCTGAGCCTGAATAGGGGGTTCATAAAACACGCACTTCCCCCTAAGCTCACCCCACACTGCAATCCTCACAAGATGCAGCAGCGAGCACCGGGTCACAAGGTCGGGTCTCAGACACTGTCACGTTTCCCAGAAGCCTCAGCTCTGATGCCTCTGTGCCCACTCTGTTCCAACACAGAGAATGTGGGGGAGAAATAAATGAAGAAATTTAATATCGGAAAGGAAGACTTTCATATCATACAAATAGAAATAATCTGGGACATGGAATTTGGGAACGTACACTTTGGAAGCCTCTCTGTCTGTAAGAACTCCGACCTTACCCTTCCATTTTTTTCATACTGCCCAAGTTTTCAGACACATCAGATTCTTTGATACATGTTCCTATAATTCCAGCCAATGGTTCTCCTTTCAGAAATGCTGAGTAACTGCCTCCACTGCTCCTGAAGAAATGTATCTGGACACTCCTGTGAGCATGCTTCCACTGAAATGCGTTTTCCTTATTACACAACATAGAGGCTAGGGGACCCTTCCAAACATGGTAAGTGCCTTTCATTTTTATTTCTGTGACGTGCAAGCCAACAACAACTAATTGATAATTAGTCATGGATGATGTCTCGCTTAGCATAGGACAGCACCTCAACTTACACTTCCCCCCAGAATTTACATCTTCCCTTCTATAAACTGAAGAAGCACACAATGCGCTGTGGGATATTTGGAGAAAGGGAAGCCTCTTCTACTTTTCATCCCAAGGGCTAACTCACACACAAACTCCTCATGGGAACCTGCTAGGATTACTTCCAGGAGACCACTATATTCTGGAGCTGAGCACTTGGAAGTACAAGGAGGACCCAAGTTCAAGGTCATCCTGTACAACACAGCAAGTTGGAGATCATCTCTTCAAACACCTGCAAAGACGAACAATAGGTAAGCTAAATGAAGAGGCAGCAGGCTGCAGGAAGAAAGGCCTCACCTGCTTGCCGTCCAGCGTGCACAGCCTCTTGACCACGCCCGAGTCCAGTTTAATGGCTTCTGTGATGTCCGTTAGGACCTGCTCAAAGGAATGGGCAGTCTTTTTATTCAGAAGGATCCGCACGGCCTTTCTGGGCTTCACGCCGCTTCGAATCACAGTCACTAACTTGGGCTTGATGAAATCCTTGCTTTCTTTCACCTCGCTTTTCACAGAGGCCACGGCCAAGGCTCGGGTCGCACCACCCTTGATGTTCACAGACCAGTTCGGATTAACATTTTTGGTGTAATCCACTTTGCGAAATGGCTCGTTGGAGGCACACACGTAGCTCTCACCTGAAAAGCAAATATCAAGGTTATCAGCACACCGTCAGATCCGGGGCAGTGTCCACAGCACATCGGGTGCATGGTGTCTAAACAGCCTCTGGAAACCTGTGGGTCTAAACTCGGGGCCGCAGAAAGGCGGTGCACCGCGACCTTCCTCCTTTTCTTAACGCCCTCCCATCTCCCTTTCTTCTGAATGACCCCGACTGGCTCTCAGAGGTGTAACGTGAAAAGCCCTAGGCCCAGAAATCACGAGTGCAAGCTGGGGTTTGTTTTGCTCAAACGTGTCACTTTGGTAAGTCCTTGCACCAAACTTCGAGTCTCAGCACCATCGGCTGCAGAATTAAATGAACCAAGTAATTATATACAAAGTACTCCCTAATTCCAAAAGCAAACTCATTTATTCCTCACAAAATCTCCCTCTGGCCAGCCATGGTGACAGCTCCATGCTTCAGTAGCGTGGCACACACATGCATAAACGCACAAACACACAGTTTCTGCACACGGAGCTTATAAACTATTGATTTCTCACAATCATTCTTTAACTGACTAAAAAAGACTTTCTTTAAAAAGTAGGTGATTTAGCCAGGTGCTCAGAGAGGAGGAGGCAGGCAGAACTCTGAGTTCAAGGCCAGCCAGATCTACAAAGCAAGTCCATGACAGCCAAGGCTACACAGGGAAACCCTGTCTTGAAAAACCAAAAATAAAAAAAGTGGGTGATTCTTTCTTCAGCAGGTACAAACCAAAGCCTAGTTCATCTGGAACAGTCACTAGTGGACAGGACATGAGCACACAGGGAAGGTTTTCACTGCCGTGGTCGCTCTGCAAACAAGCCCTCTCTCTACTCCAGCACCTCCACCCTTCTTCCAAGGACTCTGAACCAGGCTGACCACCTAAGGGGTCTGCATGGGGAGCCTTCCTTCTCCTCTTCAGGGAAGGTCGTGAGGCTTTCCGTGCTTGATAACAGTGCTGGCGCTGGCTGTCATCTGGGGCTACGTGAGATCTTACAGAGCGGGAACTTGGAACACCAGCAGTTCTGTGTCACTTAGTGCCATCGCTCACATCTGCTTATTCCAGTGACCACCTAATGCCACCTAATTCTGCTCTGTAAAATCTGGGCCCTGACAGCATGCCTCATTCTCGCAGCAGAAGCAGGTAGACAAACTTATGAGGAATCAACACCCAGCTGAGCCTGAAGTACAGACTCTTCATACCCCGAGGAAACGGCGGTAGACTGACTGGCACACACTTAGCACACGTAAACAAGGCACTGCAGAAACGAAGACAAAAGGAAAAGAAAACATGGGGAGACATTCAAGGTTTGGTAGCATTAAATCTTAGGAACTTAAATGTTTTTCTAATTTCCAAAATAAAGGCAAAGCTTCCCAAAAGGATGTAACAAGGAAAACACTTGTGTGCTTGCTCTTCCTGAAGTCTAACATCTGGACCAGGGTGCGGGCAGTCTCGGAAGCACACTGAGATGAGGCCCCACTCGGCTGGCTAAGAAGGAAAAAGTAAGACTGTTTTGTTAGTCAACTGCGTTGAACAATTTAGTTGGTTTTCTAACCAAACTGTACACTGCCAGAATGAAGAATCAGAGGGATCGGCAAAGTGATACAAACTCGCCTGTTCTTCTGGGAAACCGCACTCTACCCACATGTGCCTGACCTCGGACACATCCCCGTCACCTTCTGCTGAGGACACAAAATGAGGTGCGGTCCTGAGACCACATTCCTTCAACATCTGAAAGCTCAGTCCTCTCCTGAAGCTATGTGCAAGAGCTGAGTTTAAGATCCTTTCCACCAATCTTATGTAAGAAGTGGGAAATAGTAAGATCTGGAGAGGACAGGAACTCCACAAGGAGAGCAACAGAACCAGAAAATTTGAACACAGGGGTCTTCCCAGAGACCCATACTCCAACCAAGTACCAGGCATGGAGATAACCTAGAACCCCTGCACAGATGTAGCCCATGGCAGTTCAGTGTCCAAGTGGGTTACATAGCAATGTGAAGAGGGACTGCCTCTGACATAATCTGATTGGCCTGCTCTTTGATCACCAACCCCTGAGGGGGGAGCAGCCTTACCAGGCCACAGTAGAGGACAATGCAGCCACTTTTGATGTGAACTGATAGACTAAGATCAGAAAGGAGAGGAGAACCTCCCTTATCAGTGGACTTGGGGAGGGGCATGCATGAGGAAGGGGAGGGAGGGTGGGATTGGGAGGGAAGAAGGGAGGGATATAAAGTGAATAAAGTGTAAAAAAAAAAAAAAGATTCTTTCCACCAAGGAGAGGGCACAAGAGCCACTGTGGGCACAGATAGGGAGTCAGAATACATCCACATATCCAGGTTTCTGCGTATTTATGTGGGGTTTGCCTAAAACCTAACAGAATGTGGGTCCCCCAACAATGGGAGCAGGGGCTGTCTCTGCCTCTGTTCCCTGCCACTGGATCCCTCCCCCTAGCTGGGCCGCCTTGTCAGGCCACAGTAGGAGAGGATGCACTCAGTCCTGCTGTGACTTGAGGTGCAGCTGACGCCCCCTAAAACCCTGAGGGGGAATAGGAGGAGGAGGGAGGTATGAGGGTGTGACCGGGAGGAGAGGAGGGAGGGGCCGGGATCAGGCTGTAAAGCGATTTAATTAACTAATTAACCAATGAATGAATGAAAGACCAATGGAAATACCTAAATCTGAAAACAGAAGCCTTACTGATGAGGCCAACCCAGGACCTCACACCTGGGCAGAGCTGACAGGTGCGTGGTCTGCCTTACCTCCACACCCCTGCCTCAGCGTGAGCCATCCCTGGAGTTCCAGCGGGGCTTTTCCTCCTGTGCTGATTGTTATGATACAATGCATTCCTCAGCCCATCGAGGAGCACACATCTAAGCAACGCTTCTCGCTTCTCGGTAAGCGGTAAAGCGTGGCCACAAGCTCCACGCCCACAGCCCCAATTCTTTAGGCTTCAGGTTACATAACTTGGCCGGAGTTAGCAAGGGGAAGAGGTGGCCCTAAGACAGAGCCTGCTCGCTGCGAGCAGGGGCCAGGGGCTGTACACTTACTAGAAACAGGAGCTAGTCAGAATGCACAGCTGCCTGGCACGATATTCTGAAATGCGTCACGTCAGTCAGCAGTCAGCCCGAAGCCGACCGGGAGCACCGGTTCAGTGGGCACAAACAGCGCGTGCAGCTTCGCACTGGTGGTTCCCACTACCACAGTCACACCAGCTCGCTCACACTTCAACAGTCGTGAAGGCTTGCCAGCTCTTTCCTGGCACTGTGCTCAGACAGCACTGGAGCAGGACTCCTTCACACCCCGTCCTTGCATTTACGATATCTTTGTTATAATAGGTCTAACCCTGGGCTCTGTCCTCCGGAGGCTAGACTCCATAGATCGGTGTTACTGCCGGAGCAGCCGTCTCACCTTCCTGATGCCATGACCCTTAATACCGCTCCTCACGCTGTGCTGACCCCAACCATGAAAGCAGTTCACTGCTACCTCTGAGAGTCACTTTGCTGCGTTATGAATCATAACGTGAACAGCTGATAGGCTGGCGTCTGGGATGGACCCCGGGGAAGGGGCGTTCGGTCCCCGGAGGTGGCGAGCCGAAGGCCGACAACCATCTGAGAGTCTTGTAGAGCAGCCCTTGACCGCCGAGCTACACCCACCCACCACCTTGTTATTTTCACAAGGCGCAAACACTGCTCGGTGTCGCTATCTCAACTGCTGCAGCACACGGCAGTGCAATGACTGCAGCTGACAATTAAGCGAAAGTGTCCAGGTACAGAGCAGAGAGGAGCTCGAAGGGCCCTGACACAAACATAAGTGTTTGAGGTGCAGACACATCAGCTACTTTGACCTGAAGGACGTACTCTGTGTGAGGCATTGAGACGCCACACACTGCCCCACAACCGTAACTGCTCTGTGTCAAATACAGACAAATGCAGCCAGGCCTGACTGTGGGAGGCAGAAACAGGCAGATCTCAGAGCCAGGTCAGCCAGAGCTACACAGTGAGAACCTCTTCAAAAAAGACAAGTAAACATAACAACTCCACAGCTGAAAGGCTGCTAAGAGTTCCAAACTGGAAGGTGACGGAGACCGCACACAAGCACAGGCATAATGGCCACAGCACCTGGCTCATCTGAGTAGTGGTTCCCAGCCCTGGGGCCCTAACAACTGCTTTCTTCATTCCTTAATCCTTCAAGACAGCAAAAGTTAGCCCAGTTTAAGAAGCGATGGTGATTATGAATGAGATTCAGCACAAGTGATGAAAGGTTCAGAAAACAGGTGCTTGTCAAAACAAAACAAAACAGACTCACTGATCTTCCACAAACGAGAAGGTTTGGGGAAAGCACTCCAAACCTCTAAAGGGGAGCCACGAGACAGGGCAGGCTGCAGCCCTGTGAGTCAGAGCACCTGGTGCCTGGAAGAGGAGGGGAGTGAAGATAGGAGGCAGAGAACTTGGCCAAAGTTTGAGAACTCTACAAATGGTCTGTCTGGAGTGAGAAGAAAGAAGTTAGGAGGGCGTGGTGGCATAGTCCATTAATCCCAGCCCTTGGAGGTGGGTGTGGGACATGATTTCACTGTAAGAATCCAAAGACTATGTTTCAAGTATCTCCAGGGGCCAGGCTGCAAGGAATTTAAACTTCCACCTACTGACTTTGATCACTAAAGTAAGGAGACAGGTATCTATCAGGCCCTTTTTCAAGTTATTTCTCCCACACAGGCTCAATGAACATGAGCAAAAGCAGTAATATATTTCTATGGCTTCTTTTTTCTCTTGATTCTTCAGATAAGGCAAAATACTATTTTTTTCTTTTTCAATGGTGTCTCTTCAACCCCCCCTTTTTATTGTTCTATTAATTACAGTTTGTTCACTTTGTATCAGAGCTGTAGCCCCCTCCCTAGTCCCCTCCCAATCCCACCCTTCTTCCCTCATCTCCTCCCATATCCCTCCCCAAGTCCAGTGATAGGAGAGGTCCTCCTCCCCTTCCCGCTGACCCTAGTCTATCAGGTCTCCTCAGGATTGGCTTCATTGCTTTCCTCTGTGGCCTGGTAAGGCTGATCCCCTCTCAGAGGGAGGTGATCAAAGAGCCAGCCACTGAGTTCATGTCAGAGACTGTCCCTGTTCCCCTTACTAGGGTACCCAATTGGAGACTGAGCTGCCATGGGCTACATCTGTGCTGGGGTTCTAGGTTATCTCCATGCATGGTCCTTGGTTGGAGTATCAGTCTCAGAAAAAACCCCTGTGCCCAGATTTTTTTTTTTCTCTCCTTGTGGAGCTCCTGTCCCTTCCAGGTCTTTCTATCTCTCCCCCTTCTTTCATAAGATTCCCTGTACTCTGCCCAAAGTTTGGCTGAGTCTCAGCATCTGCTTTGATACCCTGATGGGTAGAGTTTTTCAGAGGCCCTCTGTGGTAGGCTCCTGTCCTGTTCCCTGTTTTCTCCCTCTTCTGATGTCCATCCCACTTGCCTTTCTGAATGAGGATTGAGTATCTTACCCAGGGTCCTTTCTTGGCAAAATACTATTAAGAGGTGAAAATAATGAGCAAAAAAACGAAGGGAGTGACTATTAATCACTGGCTGTGAGAAAGAATTGTATCATTATTTTAAAATTAATCTTAAAATTGCAAAAGACCCTTTAAGGAAGAAGTCAATTAACTAGGTTGATCTAAACGTATGTTCTAATGTGTGTATCAGAATAGCAGACAGTGGAGACAGCTCAGTCTTTGAGGGGCGGCTGCATAGGACCCCAGTTTGATTCTCAGAATGTATGCTTTTTAGCGTGTAGGGAGCCACACCTGTCACCTCAGGTCGGGTGAAGTACTCGTGCCAGCTGAGCTAAAGAAAGACCACACACTTGAAATGTTAATAAAGGCCACCCTGAAGGCAGAAGCATGTAAACTGATCTCACCAAACCTGTATCTTCCTATTCCTTCTTTCTATAAAGGTAACAGCTTCTGACAAAATATAAGGTAAGAAGCATTCTGCTGAAGGCTTCTGGGAACATGGCTGACCAGACAGCTTGAGTTAGAAAATAAAAACTATGTCTTAAGGAATGGAGGTGTATTCAACTCAATTCTAGTCATAAAGTACTTCTGATTCAAAGAAGTTCAAGAAGTCACCAGGAAGGGTGGCACACACCATTAATCCCAGGAGGCAGAGGCCAGTGGCTCTAAGTTCTAGGCCAGCCTGGTCTAAAGAGTGAGCTCCAGGACAGCCAGCACTATGTAAGACACCCTGTCTCACAAAACAAAAACAAACAAAAAGAGAAGTTAACTCAACATAAAATACTACATTGTTAGAATAACTCTAGAACTTACACATACACACACAATAGTGCTATGAGAATCTGGTCGTGACAGGCATTAAAAGAGGGAGTTCAGGTCAGGCCTCTTAGATAGCAGTGAACTTGACTAACAGTTACAACATAATACACTGGGGTTTCGTTGTGGTTTTGTTGTTGTTCTGGAAACCTTATTTAAAATCAGAAAAGGCTGCTGCTTTTTACACCACCTCTGTTCTGGCAGTCTAGCCAGGTGTCCAGTAGTCTGTCTTAACCAAGGAAGTCTTTCAAAAGCGACACAGCCACCAATTCCTTCCAACCTAATGATCTGGCACAAAACAGCAGTGGAGAAAGCCCCAGAAGCAAGTGCTCTCCAGGACGAACTGCACTGTGCTCGCAGCCCCAATGGCTTGAATATTTCAGGAAGGTGATGTAAGCGGACGATCCCCCTACAAGCTAAGGATGTGCTACAAGGCTGAGGCGGGAAGGTCACAGGTTCCAGGCCAGCCCGGGCTAGACTGCAGCCCCATCTCAAAGCAAAACCAAACCATGCCCATTACGTCTGAATTCTGCATCTGACCACAACACCTGGCCCAGGGCGGGGCAGGGGCTCTTTATAAAGCCGGCTGGCCTCAAACTTGCTATGCATGCCTCCCTCTGCTTCCAGGGTGCTGGAGTGCACACCACGCCCAGCCTGACCAACCTTTCATGCTCTAAGAAATTTATTTTTTAAGAAAGAAACGAAGGAGGGAAGGGGGAGTGGGGAGGGAGAGTGAGCTCATGTGAGTGCACAAGGAGGCCAGAGGCACTGGACCCCTGGAACTCCAGTCACAGGCAGTTTCGAGCTGTGCAGCATGGGCGCTGGAAACCAAACTTGGGTCTTCTGGACCAGTCAGGCCCTTCACCACTGAGCCATTTCTCCAGCCTTAGAGGAGACGAGGAGTTAAGCAGTCCTCAGTTGGGCTCCTCCACTGAAGATGCCTCCCAAAGTGAACAAGCTGAAGCAGTCATGTTTAAACCGGTTCTGCTACCGCACCAAAGCTCCACACCCTACTTGCATCCGTTACTTTTCTCCGCTGTGTCACAAACGCATCTCAAGGAAGCGTGTGTTTGGGCTGGCCCTTTGGGGTACAGCCCATCACGGCCAGGAAGTCAGGTTTTCGGGAATGTGAGGCAGCTGCAGCCACAATCAGGAAGCAGAGGGCAGTGCTCAGCACTGAGCTCAACCTCTCGGTGTCTGCCCAGATCCCAGCACGCGCACCGGTGTTAACGTGGGCCTTCCCACCATCTAGAAACTCTCCTAGACAGACACACCGAGAGGGCTGTCTCCAGCTGCTTCTCAGGTCCTGCCAAGTCGATAATCAACAGTAACTACTAACCACACGAGGTGACTGATCAAACAGAACCACGTTTCTCTCGGCTCTGGAGGCCGTGTCTAGTGAGGGATAGCTCTGGGTCATGAATGGCAGCTCCCCACAGAAGAGGAAAACAAGGTCACAGGAGCCTCATTTAAGAACACAGCAGTCCTACCTGAAAGAGCTTCGCCCTCCTATGAGCCACTTCTCAGGGGCTGCCGAGCAAAGCAGCTTTAGGGATGCAAGTTCAAATCATCCCGGAGTGTAGCCCTCTGCTTGTCCAGCAAGGGCAGATCCCAGAACTGCGGAGTGAAAGGCTCAAGGGCCTTGCCTAGTCTGTCTCTCACCACTAGACAGAGCAGCTTCTTTGCCCTCTC
The DNA here is from genome assembly GCF_030254825.1 of Meriones unguiculatus. NCBI lineage: Eukaryota > Metazoa > Chordata > Mammalia > Rodentia > Muridae > Meriones > Meriones unguiculatus. The sequence continues at coordinate 190,149,588 of NC_083350.1, forward strand.
CCAGCCTAGGCTTCCTCATCTGTTCAGCACAGAGAGCAATGCAGCCTTGACTCTTACCAGATATTACAAAGGAAATGAGCCAGGCAAAATGTCTCAATACTTACACATAAGACATTTAGTAAATGGTGACAGTGATAAGAAAAGATCTCTCTCTAACCCTCAGGGTAGCAGCTTACTTTATCAATAAGAGACAGAAGAGGGAATGCTGAAGAAAGGGCTCACAATCACCGACAGAGATCGAATCCCCTTTACTCCACACAACAGGACCACACAGCACCCACTTCCGTGGCGTAAAGCCTCATGAAATGCTGCCCTTGTCTTCTAACTTCCAGGGAATCACTGTATTATACTCCAATTTCATGACTGCTCTCCCAAATACTCATTTTCTTCCTCTAACATTTTATTCAATTCTTTTTGTTGTTGTTTTGTGTTTTGTTTGTTTGTTTGCTTTGGCTTTTTAAGACAAGGTTTCTTTGTGCCCTGGCTGTCCTGGAACTCAACTCTGTAGACCAGGCTGGCCTTGAACTGACAGAGTTCAGAGTTCCTGCTTCCCCGAGTGCTGGGATTAAAGGCATGAGCCACTAGCCCAGCCTTTTATTTCTTCTGCAAAGAGCTTATTATGCTGTTGTGTATGCCAAGGAGGGAGCAAGAAGATTCACAGAAACGATTACACAACAGTCATTCCTTCAACACTGGCGAGTTTGCAAAGGTTTTGTTTCTCCTAACTACAAAGTGTTTCATTAGGACACATACACATAGGTAAAAACAAATAAATCCTAACTTTCTCAAGGCCAGCAATATAGCCTCAGTCTGCCCCCAAAGCTGACAGGCTACGTTTGGTCCGACGACCCACCCGGTAGACAGAGAGAAGAGGCTTACTCTAAGCTGTCCTGGGTCCTCCACATGCTAGAAGTAGCGTGCACACCCGCGCATGCGCACACACACGCACACGCACACACACACACACACACAGGCAGTTTTAAAATTAAAAATGAAATAAATGTTACACCACTTTGTACACCTATAACCAGGTCTTGTACAACCTGTGCTTGGCAAAAGGGCCAACAAGGGCAGAGCCCCACAGCCCTGATCTGGGCTGAGTGCACCTTTGGAGGCCCGCCACGCTGGGCAGGCCCACACTCTCAAGCACCTCAGCCTGACTCTCCCACACTGGCCTTTGGGAGTTAGGGCACTATGAGAGCTTCAAAGAATAAACAGGATTACAGGAGCCCACACCACAAAACTAACCAGAGAGTTGGGTAAATGAGCCAGCTGGGGAAGCTGGCTGGTTTGGGAACAGTGCTACAGTCACACCAGATCAACTGGAGTCTCCAGAGACGTCCTAGCCAAGGGCAGGAGAAGAGAAATCTAGGCTATGCAAATTTCTTTTGTCATCTGAATTCAGCGGGATAGCAGCTAGGAAGGCGTGCTCAAGCCTTTCCGTCTTCAGGCAAGCTTTCTCTTCTTCACTGGACACGATTTTGTCTTTATTTTTGTTTTCCTGGAGTCACCTCCCACAGTATGGCGTGGAAGCGAGGCGGTTAGTAAGTGGCTGAAATGAGCAGCTCGAGGCTTCGGGCAGCTGATGTGAATGGTGCCCGGTTCAGCGGGACAAGCCTGAACACCTGAGTGCGTGTTTAACTTAATCTGGCAATGGTGTGTGCGAATATGCACGTTTGCCTCTGCAGAGACACACGTGTGGGGCACATGTGTACACGGCTGTGTGCATGCTCGCAGCGGGCTGGGCCTAGGAATTACCCGGGGCCTCCTTCCCTCCCTAAGGTGGGCGGTCTCACCTGCCTCTGCTCCGCGCAGAGCTCACGGGGCCAGGCTCAGCAGCAGCCTGTTCTGGGGATCTTCTCACTCTGCCTGGCAAAGCTAGGACTGCAGGCAAGCCTCACACCCACACAGCATTTACGTGGGCTCCGGGGAGCCAAACTGTGCTTCTCACACTTGCATAATAAACACTCTTAAAAAAAAGAGAGAGATGGCTCAATGTTCTCACGCTGCAGCCCCAGCTGGCCTGAAAATTACTCTGTGGACCTTGAATTTTGATGCTCCTTCAGCAGCCTCTGCCTCCAGAGCTGTAGGACCACAGGTATGCGCCAGCCCGCTCAACTGAGAAATTTAATCACTACACCAAGAATCACTATTAGACAGATGCCTACTACGACCAAAAAAGGTAAGTGTTCTTTTCAGTCATTTCACGTTATGAAAACGGCTTGACCCAGACCAACCCGAAACCGTTGGCTGCACAGTGTGTACAATGCACGTGTAGCTGGTAACCCCCTCCCCCCCAAATCACGGTCTCCGAGTATCCGCCAGGAACTTCCCCAACCACACCTGCACCCTGGGCAGAGAGACTCTCCACAGCAAGTGTCATCACGGATCCAAAGAACGCTCTCACCTCTCGCATCAGGACGGTCATCTCGGAAGCAGTTTGACTTTACTTAACTCCTTGTCAAAATAACTTCAGAGAAGGATACTAAAACCATCAGCCATCTGAAGGCAAAGCAGGTAAGACCCATGAGTGATGGGTGTTTACAAAACAGGAAGTATTGATCCTGTCTCTGTGCTGAAACCAGAGGCAGGAGGATCTCTGTGAGTCCAAGGCCAGCCTGGTCTACACAGTGAGTTCCAGGACAGGCAGAGCTGCATAGTGAGACCCGTCTCAAAAACCAAACATACAGACGCCTTGTGGCCTCTCAACGCTGCCATATTCATTTCACGGACAAACCTCCAGGTCTCTTGCCCTCTGCTTTTAGCGTTTAAGACCCAAACTCACTACTAACGTGTGAGGTAGCCCTTCCTAGTGCTAACTTACACATGAGAAGAGAACCTCGTTCAGAGCGAGGTGGCATCTGATGAAAGTGACAGAGCAGCGTGGCTACTCTGGGACTCAACAGAATGTCTAACCTATTCTAAGTGGACTGTAGAAGAAAAAGCACAAACTGCGGCCTATTAGAAATTCATAGCCCTGGCAAGTGCTTTGCTTTCATTCCCCCATCTGCGAGAGAAAACGCCTTTAGGACATCAGCTTATGCTGAAATAAGAAAATCACCTAGTTCAGGAGTCCGGCTCCTCCCTCTAACAAGCTGCTGTTGCTATGGCTACATGGAACGCACTACCTGCATTAAGAAAGATGCCTGAGCGCTGACTACCTGTAAACACTCTGTCAGGAGCACTGCGGGTCTGACTGACCTTCTGAAGTGCTGTTTAGAACTAAAAGCCAGGTTCTCAATTACCAGCCATCCTCCCCTCCCAAAAGCATACAGGGTAGGAAGTCAAGAACAACCCAGCACATCGCCAGGCCGTCCCTCTGACTGAAGGACGTTGGTGTGCCGGGATTACTAATTTCCAATAGCCTCTGCGGCTGGTTCCCTAGACCCTACCCCTTAACGTTACTCTCCTCAGGGACGTTCACCTTGACTCACCTCACTGCCAACCAAATGTGGAAAATCCTTTAAGCATGGTGGTTTTCCATTTTGTGGAACTTTCCAAACTCTTAAATGCCCAAGTCATACCCCAAACCAAGCACATCAGAATGTCTAAGCGGCGGGGCCAGGCACCTATACTTTTAAAAGTCCCAGGATGGCCCTAGACGAAGCCAAGGCCAAGTCCTTCTACGCTGGCTCGCCCCTCTTGCTCCCAAGCGCCTTCTGCCACACGTGGAACCAGAAAACCCAATCCAGAGCAAGTCAGAACCACAGCTGTCCACAGAAGGTGCAGCGGGAACGGGCGCTGCCCTGGGCTACCCCGCTGCCCCGCCAGCCAAATCGATCTTAGGGGTACCACTGTCTGCCCTGGTCTCTGCTCGTTAGAACCTTCTTCCTCCTCAAAAAGGCAAATCTCTCAGGAAGCAGAGATTGCGGGTGCAGCCCAGCCCAACAGGAGCTGGAGAGGCGCGGGGATCCCCCTGCGCAGGGCGGGAGGCGCGGGCTGCACCTGCCGCGCGCGGGCCGCACCCACCGCGCCCGCCCCACCCGCCTACCTTCCAGCAGCTCGTCCAGGCTGGTGACCTTCCGGCTGCCGTCCACGGTGTAGATGGTGCGCACGCCCTGCGGCAGGTTCACGTTGTCGGACAGCGAGCGGGTGAGCTCGGCCAGCAGCGCGTCAAAGGAGCGGAAGCGGTCACTGGAGATGGCAAAGACCAGGCCTTTGAAGTAGCGGTCCCCGTTCCGGTAGAAGCGCGCCTTCTTGGCCTTCTTCTCCGAGCTGAGGGCCTGCAGCGTCCGCGTGCGGTAGAAGCTGCAGTGCGCGCTGTGCGCCGGGCTGGGGATGAGCCCGTTGCCGCGGGGGCCGGGGCCGCCGGCGGCCGCCGCAGAGCCGGGCGCGCCCCTCCGCGCCCCGGGCCGCGGCCTTTTGTCCCGCTCCTCGAAATGCTCCAGCTCGATGCTCCTGGTGCTGGCCATCGCGGCTACCGCGCGCTCTCCACAGAAAGGGACGGGGCTCGGCCGCCGGGCAGCGCCGCGCTCAGAGCCGCCGGGCCCCGCGCTCGGGCGCGCGGGCCATGCCGCGGGTGGCGACAGAGGCCGCCGCCGGCGGGGAGCCCCACGCCCCCGAGCGCCCGCTCCCGGCCACGCCTCGCGAGGCGCGCGGCCGGCCGGAGCCTCCCCCGCGCGAAACCGCCCGGGGCTCACCGGGTTCGCGTCCGGCCCGCGCTCTGCCGCGCGCGGAGTGGGGAGGGAGGGCGCTCCCGGCCGTGCTGCGCGGCCCCCGCCGCCGACTCGCGCGCCCTCGCCCGGCCGCGGCCCGGACGCCCGGATCGTCAGGCCTCTGCGGGCGGAGCGCGGCCGCCTCAACGCGCGCGCCCGCGGGCACCCGCGCCCTGCGCCGCCTGGCGGGGCCTGCACCCTGAGGTGGCGCCCGCGTCCCCCGGGACACCGCCGGCCACCCGAGAGGGAAACGCGGCGGAGGAGGAGGGCGGTGCCGCGCCAGCAGCGGCTTCCCGTCCCAGGCCGCGCGCTCCCGGGCGTGGCCGCGCCGCGCGCTCTGCAACCGCGGGGGCCGCGTACCCGCGCAAGCCAAAAAAAAAAAAAAAAAAACTACAAAGGAAGGAGACTCAAGGGCAACGAGCGTGTCCGCATCCCGCCTCCCGGGAAGGAGCCCAGGCCAAGCTGGGGCAGAAATACAAAACACCGCCAGGCTGGAACGCGATGCCGGCTTTTTATGAACGGCTGATGATGCATTATTGAAATAAAAGATCCTTTGTGGGAAAAAAATCTTCCAAGGTCTCTACCGCAGCTTCGCTGACACGTTAGCTCCAATAACTTTAAATGAATACGTGACTGGAAGTTGCTGGTTTGAAGGAATGGAATGTTTGTGGAGAGCTTGCCAGTTGCCAGGCGTGAATCCCACCACTGAGGATGCCCAGCCCTATGCCCTTCCCCACGCTCACGCGTGTTCAATCCGAGCTTCTCACAGATCTGGACTAGCAAACACCCATCGTGCTGAACATCTTTTCTTGAGCGGTGTCTAACCCACAATAAAAGCATATTTCCAAAAAAACAAAACAAAAAATGTGAGACGTTAGTTACTTGACTTTGGTGATGAAGCCCAAAGATGTTTGGGCCTAATGTGACACGTGAAATTAATGATTCAGCACCCAGTTCTTCAGCCGCCCTAGACAGCAGCTCCGAACTGTCCTTGACCATAGGACGACCTTCAGCGTGAAGCACATGAAGCAGGCGTGGGCGGAAAGCCAACCTCCAGCATCACTGAAGGAAATCACTCTTCATAAGGTATTTGATGACTGTAATACAGGTGAAGGCCTAGTTGGCCAAAACTTGAGAACTGATTGAGGTAGAGAAAAAGAGTTGTTCCACGGGCACCGAAGGTGACTGAGTGGGTAAGGCCCCGAGCACGTCGCCAGGACCCACACAGTGGAAGGAAGCATGGCTGCTGTGATTTGCCCTCTGTATGTGTGCCGTGGCGCACAGCACAATAAATAAATATTAAAACTTTTGAGAGAGAACAAAATTGTTCCTGCATTCCAATTCTGACGCAAATCCGGGGAGGCAGGCTTCTAGGAGGTTAATCTGGACTGCTTACACTTTAACACACAGTTTCTCCCTTCCCTGTAGGTGCAGAATTCCTACCGTGAGGTGTTAAACTGGCCTCTCTTGCTGGGATAGTCCCCTGCCTCTCAGAAATGCTGTCTGACATGCCGGTTGTTCACCTTTGGCAGATTGTCTGGGTCTCTGGTGGACTGAGACTGGCCTTCAGATGGCCTTAAGAAAGGCTGGTCACAGGCAAATAGTCTCTCTCTCTCTCTCTCTCTCTCTCTCTCTCTCTCTCTCTCGACAGATTCCTCCATGTATCTCTGGCTGTCCTGGAACTCCCCATGTAGACCAGGCTGGCCTGGAACTCAGAATTGAGTGCTGAGATTAATGGCATGTGCCACCAGCGCTCTCTCTCTCTCTCTCATGAATTTCCTCCATACTGTTTTGTAAGTCCCCTTAACCTCGCATTTACTTGAATAACATTTTGGGGAAACACTTCACATACACCTCCATTTCTCAGCTACAGGCAATTCAAGAAGAAAGAAAGTCTCTCACATTTGCAATAACCCCTTTCTACTCTCAGTATACTTTTCTTTAATAATCACAGACTATCCAGTGGATGCAAAAAGCTTCATTGGCAATCTGCAACAAGGATCTTCTAGACTTGCAGAAAAGCTCATCCTGCAGAAAGAAAAGGCCTCTGCTGGGCTGTGCAAGCTGGCGACACCGTTTAGGGGAGGCACCTGCTTAGGGCTTTTCCCCATCCCACGTGCCCAGGAAACAACGCAGGTGTCCATGTGGTGCGGTCTGTGCCAGTGACACATCATCAGACACTCCGAGTGACTATATTGAGCGCTTACTTGCCTATTTCCAAGTTTTACCTGGTGTTACTCTTCCTCCTTTTTTGGCCCAAGCTTCCGCTCTGAAAGGCAGTTCTCCAGCTATTCCATTACTTCAGTAAAAGATGCTGACAGACCTTTCAGGCTGCGCTCTTTGGGCAGTCTGCTGTGTCATGATTCCATTTCTGTCCACTGTGTGCCAAGAGCTTCTCCCAGAAGCAAAAGTGACACTGCAGCTGTGTCTATGGGGGGCCTGGAAGACTTGAGGAGTTCTTGAAACGAAGCACAAATTTAAATATCATAACCATAATGGTTACAAATCCTCGTGTTTCCCATTACGTTTTAATACAGAGTTCAGAAAGAGACTGTCCCTCCTGACCCAATCTAGCCAGTGTCCAGCTTGGAGCAGGGCTGGGAGGGGCGTGTTCCTCATTTGTTGCGCCCTCGAGGAAGGCTTGCGTCCTTTTCATAGCCGATTCTTGCAGCGCTTACCATATATATTTATAGAACTTGGGCTGTTGTTTTCCACAATTATTAACAACGTTGGAAGTCAACGTCCATGGAAAAGCACTAGCGTCCGTATTTTTGCTTCCGCAGACTTGTTTCCCAGAGGCAATGTGCCATTTGCTCTTGGTGGAGAGAGGCTAGGCCGCGCAGGGAAGGACCTCCGCAAGTCACGCTTCCAGCGCAGGCTTCTCTGGCCAGCGAGCCCTTCCCAGTAGGCAGCAGGCACACACGGGACTCAGACTCCAGTTCCTGCACAATCCCTCCGGCGAGCAGCTTCAGAACTGGACCCTAGATTTTAGGGTTAAAATTGGGTTATATCTACCTCCCAGTTTCAACCCTTTTCCTAAATGAAGAGGGAGACATCATCGCAGCCCTGAGGGCGGCTGAGTGGCACCCATCAAGGGAAAGCTCTTTCTCTGACCTGGACAGGAACCTAACATCCCGAGCTCTTCAAAATAGATGGGTTAATCCAGTTGGTTCTGGATTAAAAAGGATGGTTCCCTCTAAGCCACACTAAAGAGATGGGGAGAGTGGTTATTCTCTTAAGGAGATAATTTACATTTCCTACCCAGCATTCCTGCCCCTGCACTTACAGAGCCCCAGCTGTGTGCCAGGGCCAACCTGCCTGCTCTTCTGAATTATACACAGAGGCTGATTTTTCCTTTTTCTTCTTTTAATTTTTTTTGGGGGGGAACTGGTCAGAATTTGAACATGCGTTCTCAGACACTCTGGCTTTCTTTTTCTCTGAAGCTGTTTCCCCAATCCTTCCCACATCTGTTGCTGCCAAATGCTATGATTTTCTTTCTCATCTTCCTCCTCCACACTGCCGCTGAACTTGCCTGCCCTGTTTTTATTTTAATGCTAATAAAATGTTCCTATTGCTTCCTTCTGAGTGCATTCTTAAATTATTCTTTAACAAAATTTAAAACCTTGGCATGTGATTCAAAAATTTCCCCAACATGAGATACCCCAAATGAACATCCCCAAATTCCCGATAACATTTGTATTTTGGGCTTTGTTACTTATTTTAAAATCAATCATGATTTTAGTGTTTTTCTCTTTTCACTAACCCGTTAATGTTTATGCAAATGCTGATGGTGACAGACTGCATCTCACTGTTCGTGTTACAGTGAGATAGTGTGGGAATACTTAAGGAATAATGGCTTTATGATGATTAATTAGTAGTTAGGATCTGGTAAAGAAACAGATTACAGACAGGAAATATCTTAAGCAGCAGAGCCTGAATTGTCTCGCTGAGCTACCTCCAAAAAAATGCTCATTTCAAGCTCTCAACGCCTATTAATCACAAGGTGGTCTATCTTCATTAGCTGAGAGTTTACAATGAATGCTTTTTAAATTTATAGTAGGCTTATGATGCAAATTAGCTGATTATTTCAGCTAAAATATTCAATACTCCCTGCCCATATTTGAAATATTCCAATGTTAAAATAATACATTAATCTTACTTATGAAAACAACAATCCCATTCAGATTCGGTCCATATTCTTTAATAAATCTGCATTCATTTTAGAATATTAGATTTTTAAATGGTCTTTTCTTGTATTTCCCAAGATTCTATGGGCCTATCTGAAATAGCAGATGATCACGATTTTCCACACACGTGTGTGCATATGCACACATAATGACAGTTAACATTTAGTTGGGTTGTGACGGTTCATGTCTTAACTGTCCCTGATGGCCTCGTCACCAGTCTGTGACATGACTAGGTGGTCACACGGCCATCAGGAGGTAGGACCCCGAGGAAGAAAGAAGAAAGCAAGGTCACAGGGATGACCTTGCCCTCCCCCTCCCCTCCCCCCCCCCCCCCCCCCCCCGCTTTTTGGCCAGTGTGAGGTGGTCAGTTTTGCCCCTTCCCTTCCCCTCCAGGCCACTCTGCTCAACCCAGCCAGAACAATGGAGCCAAGCAGCGACAGACGAAACCTCTAAAATCAAAAGTCAAAGTGATCTTTCCCTCCTCCATTGTTTACTCTGGTATTTTGTCACATAAGCTTGAGTATTTATCTTAATGTAACCGATAAAGTTTATCTCTATAATTCCATAACTATAAAATTATGTTTCTCTGTAATATAATTTTATTTAATATTATTCTCCCTAAAATTCCTCTCTCTAGTGCTAAGTCCATGAACTCCTGGGGTCTTTCATGGTTTAAGAGCTCTGTCCAAGACAGGCCTAATGGTACAGCCTGCAGTCCTGGTTAATCATGAAGCCAAAGCAGGAGAGCGAAGGTCTGCCTGGGCTGGAGAGAGTTCAAAGCCAGCCTGGGCAATTTAGTAAGAACTTATCTCTAACAAGTAAAAGGAGACCTGGAGTGTACCTCAGTGGTAGAAAATTTGCATGGCATGCACGAGGCCATAAGTTCATACCCCAGGAGTACAAAATAAATAGATAGATAGATAGATAGATAGATAGATAGATAGATAGATAGATAATGTATAAACCAAATAAGAATAAATTAAAAAAAAAACACACAGTCTAGCATCTTCTTTAGAAGAACTCTTTGACTCATCCCTTCAGGTTCCTTGGTCCCAGCTGCCATTGCTCTCAGTACCTCACACTGCCTCATCCCCCCTGATGTCCAAAGTATGGGCTCTGAGGGAGGCAGCAGTTATAAAGAGGAAAGGTTTCCCTCAATCGTACTATAACATGAAGTTGTGGCGATAATTTTGATGGACTGTGAGCAAAGCTTTGTTCCAAGGTGCCTTACCATCTTAACCACTTAGACACTGATGATTGGCTTCAAAATGTTCAAGTTCTGGCTTTTAAAGCGTTATACCATGGTCCTACATAATAAGATACAGGAAAATGGAGTCTGTTCAAGTTATAACAAGTGACTCTCTTTTCCATTCTTGTTCGTTAAGGGCTTGCTTAATTTCTTTAGCCTTCTTAAATTTCTTTACTGGGACTCTGAGCCAGGTGTGTAATGATAGGTACTACCACAAGCCACTATTAATAGAATGGCTTCATTGTTTTTCCTTGAATGGCACTGAAATCACCTCCTTCCTTCTCTTTGTGGTTTACCAGCTTTGCAATGTAATCCAGTAAAAGAAATTCTGTGGGTTTTTCTTTTTAAATTGGACTTACTCAACTCATGCTATGAGTGCTTTGCATACATATGCACATACATATGTACGTGTATTTATGCATGTAAATATGTATAAAGCACTCATACACATACATACATGTGTACCACCTGCATGCTTGATGCCCAGAAGGTTAGAAGAGGGCATTGGGTCCCTTGGAACTGGAGTAACAGACAGTTGTGGACGGCCTTGTGGGTGGTGAGAATTAAACCTAGGTCCTCAGCAAGAGCAGCCAGTGCCCTTAACTGCCAAGCCATCTCTCCAGCCCAGCGAGAAACTCTTAAAGTAACTTTGAATGACACAGGAGCCCACAGAAAAATGTCTTGATACATTTCTATATGCAGCCACCTTACATTTTAATTTTAATTCAAGCAGTGTCTAAGCTTCGACATTAGACCTATTGTTTGAACAGATAAAGTTACACATCTCTTCTGTTTTTCTAGTATGGTCACAGAATCCCTGAAGCACAAATTTGACCCCAACTTGGGTTTTGTTAGCAGAATAAACCATTTGCTAAAGTGGAAATCTTTCAGGAAAGACCCTGTGGTCCACTCAGATCTCCTGGTCTGTGACCCAGCGCCAAGCATTTCAAAGGGATCAAAGATGTAGCGCATGGCAGAAGGCTTACCTAGCATGGACAAGGCTCTGGGCTTAGTCCCCAGTACCACAGATAAGAAGAAAAGGAGGGAAGGAGAGAAAGAAGGAAGGAGAGAAGGAAGGAAGGAGGGACAGGGTTGGGGCAGGAGAAAAGGAAGAGAGGGAGAAAGTTAACCATATCTCATATATATACACATATATATGTGTGTGTATGTGTATATATATATATATATATATATATATATATATATATATTTAAGTTCATTGTGACAGTCGGAAGGAGTTACTAACAGGGTTGCTGGTGATTTGTTTTCAAGCACAGCTTTTTGTTTTGTTTTGTTTTGTTTTGTTTTGTTTTAGAACAAATGATGAAGCAAAACAAAGCTCTTTGTATTACTTACTTGTCTGTTGCTGTCGTAAAACTCCTTGATCAGGCAGTGCATACAAGGGCTTATTTTCGCTTTGGTTCCAAAGGTTAGAGTTCATAATGGCAGAGTAGAAGCACCAAGCAGCAGGCATGATGGCGGAAGAAGGAAGCTGGGAGCTACCACCTTGAACTGCAAACTAGCAGCAGGAAGCGACTAGAAACTGGCAGAGCTTTCTCCTGTCAAGGCCCCCCCAGCAAAGCCACACCCCCTATTTCCCCACAGACAGGCTCCCAGCTGAGACCAGTCACTCAACAGACTGCTAGAGACCTTTCTTATTCAAACCGCCACACTCTTGAAGTTCAAATTAAATCGCAAATGTTGTCAGTCAGCTGTGGATATCCTTCTTATTCCTTAGCTTGGTTTTAATCCTCTCCAGCATACTCAAAACTATTTTTATCCTAAGTTTTGTTCCTTTTAAAACATATTTTTTCTAGCTGGGTTTGTAGCTCAGCTGCTAACTTGCCTGCTCTGCCATCCCCCATCACCACATGACCTGTACTGGTGGTTTGCCTGTAACCTGTAGGGGTAGAGGATCAAAAGGTCAAGGCTATCCTTGATACAAAGGGGCTGATGTGGCCCAGCATGGGCTCCATGGGACCTTGTCTCAGAAAAGAGGAAAGAAAAGAAAAAAGAAAGGAAAAGAGATGAAAAAGAAAAACCAACAACAGAAACTCTTTTCTAATAAGCTCAAACTGATAGAGAAGGAACAAAATCAAAATAAAGATTTTTTCCTTAATCAATGACGAGAATAAGTAGCCAACATAATATCTCATCATCACTAAATAATTAACTATTTCTATAAATAAAATATTCCCCTACGTAGCACAATGTAACGATAACTATAAAAGCTGGAAAAGTAACGCTGACATGCTGTTACTATCTGTTCTTTAGGACTCATCGGAATGTTACAGCTGACCTGCTGACTCTTCTCAACAGAAGAACCCGCTCTGCACTTAGTGGCCACGTTCCTTCTCAACCCTTAGGACAGAACACGACCTTGCTCTTTCTTAGCTACCATGACCTTGGCACTTCTGGAAGATTACAGAATAATTATTTTTATAGAATGCCTCAACTTAGTTTTTGACAGGAGTTCTGCTGCACTCTTCTTATAATAGGCTTCTGAGGCCCAATTTCAGTTTGTCTCATGAGCAGATTTACAGGATACTCACCATGAAACTTCTCTGTAGTCGATATTTGCTGTGTACGTTAGGGTTTACTTCCCTCACTGTGCCATATAACGGCGTGTCTTCAGAAGCAGTGAGGGCACTGCCACACTTTGGGTGGACCAGAGGCAGAAAGTGGTCCTTTAAGACATGCCCCAGGGGCCTGCTTCCTCCGGTTAGGCCCCGCCTCCCAGATCAGGCCACCGGGGACCACGCATCCAAAGCACAACCCTGTGGCGGACATTTTATATTTGAACAAAACATCTGAGTCTAAACTGATAAGGTACACGAGTAAACTGAATCTTGGAGGATGAGTAAGCCACTTAGGTAAGTTACGGTGATCTTCCTACAGAGCAGGTGTCCTGACTGGTTTTATGTCAACTTGACACCAGCTACGGTTATCTGAAAGGAGGGAACCTTAATTCAGAAAATGTGTCTATAAGATCAGGCTGTAGGCATTTTCTTAATCAGTGATTGATGGGGAGGGCCCAGCCCATTATGGGTGGTGGCATCTGGGCTGGCGGCCCTGGGTTCTGCAAGAAAGCAGCTGAGCAAGGCACGAGGAGCAAGCTAGTGAGCAGCGCCCTCCACGGCCTCTGCATCAGCTCCCGCCTCCAGGTTCCTGCCCTGCTTGAGCTCCTGCCCTCGCTGCTTTTGAAGACACACAGTTCAAACTATCTCAGTTTAACTAGCACATTCATGGAGTGCTTTCTTCCTACCATAGATCCATGCTGGAATCTGCCATTTCTCTTACTTGATGTGGAGAATGGTATTTGGAGGCCAGTATCTGTGCAATCAGTATTTCCGCTGCCACTGGGCCACAGCTGCTCTTCACTTTGCAGTGGGCACAGTCAGGCAGTGTCTGCTTCCTCCGGGCAGAAAACTACCTTGCTTGCCACATCTAAGGGTTTTAGTGCTTAATTATCTGGGAAGAGGCAAGTACACAGGAAAAACTAAAGTTTACTCTTAAACTTTGTTTTCATCAATATGGCTTTAAGACTATTTACCTGGCAGGGGAGACATGGTGATCAAGAGGGCGGCTTTCCGAAGGCGAGGCTCATCCATTGTACTTGGGATGTGCCAGCCCTGCAAGTTCCCCAGACGGAGAAAATTCAGGAATATCCTCTCTCTCCTGAAAAAAGATATATAGAGAGATGTGACTGTAATGAACTACTTATTCCTCTTTGTTGTCCTCACATCCTTCTCCTGCTTTGGGAGCATGGCTCAACTTTTACTGCAGCAAAAGGTCTTAGCACACAGACACATATGTAGAAATAATACAACGTTTTTATCTATTGCCCTTGCTAGTGTCCCAATAATGACACAGAGGCCTATTGGGCTTATTAGTCAGCTTTAAAGCGCTGCAGCTGGGCAGGGGCTGGGCTGTTCTGACCTGTGTGTGCCGGCCTGGCCCCTTCCAAGCCACAGCCGAGTTACCTACCACCTAGTCTCCCCGGCCGCTGCTACTCCATCTTCGTCCTCATGGTGCCTCCCTATGTTACTGCCTCAGTTCACCGCAGCAAGAGAACAGATTCATCCTAGATGTCTATTAACAGATGGACAGGGAATGGAAACGTGTGATGTACTCATAATGGAATTTTATGCAGTCACAATGAAAAATGACATCATGAAAGTTGCAGTAAAAGAGACGCAAGTTGAGAATATTATTTTAAGTGAGCTAACCCAAGCTCAGAAAGACAAGCGCCACATGTTCTTCGTCACGTGTGGATCTCAGTTTCAAGAATGTCGGCTTACAGGCAGATGTCCTCCGTCCTTACAAAATGTCTCGGTGCAACCCCAGACATTAACTCCTCGCCATCTCACTGTCTCAGACCCTCGCGCCTTGGGCCCGGCAGTCGGGTCTGAGGACGCCCTGCACCCCCTGAGGAGCTAGCTCAGGCCCAGGGGATGCGGCTTCCATGGGGCGGGAGGTCAGTGAGCTTGGCTGCCCACTTCTCGGGACGTGTCAGAACCACCGGAAGGAGGGGTTGACCCAGTCCAGGTGCCACGTTCGTAACTCGCTCAAAGTAGCTGCTGTCCCGGAAAGATAGAAAGACAGGCTCTGCTCTAGAGGTTCCCTTTGATAGTCCAGGTTTTCAGAGCTCTCTCCACAGCCTTCAGTTTCTAAAAACAGACAAAACGGGAACATTTCTCCCTGGAGGAAACATTTAGCAAACAAAACCGCAAGAGTTTGAAAGGTAAATTCTCTGTTCAAATAAAGGACTGGGGAAAAAGCTTCCTTCTATGTTCCTTTTTAAAATCTATTTTATTTACGTTTCTTATGCCCCTACCTCCCTTCACCTTAATCCCTTTCCAATACCCCAACTGCAGGTAGGAGAGAAAGGCGGTTGGTGGGGAGAGGGGGCGGAGTTCTCTTGGCTACTTCCTGCTGGTTAGGGTTGTTGGGTGCGTTGGGGCAATCCTCATTTCAGTAGATCTCCAACTTCTTCATCAGCAACCAGGAGGGGGGGGCAGCCTTCTTCTTCCTCGGAGCCCCCAACACTCTCCGGGCTCTGCCATATCTCCTCTCAGAGGCCTCAGGATTCAGCTATCTTCAGCTGGCAAACAGCCCCTCTCAGAACCCGCATGAGGCAAATAGTTTGCTGCTGTGAGTCGGTCCCATATCCCACACCTCGGATTAAAACAAAAACATGTTTACATAACATAACTGAGTTTTTAAAGACACCAAAACTTCCACTACACTTCTGTTATTTAGTTTAGGGCTGCTGTTGTTGTTTTACTGGTTGAGTTTTCTGAGAATTTCTTGGAATCAGGAGTCAAGACTATAGACGTTTGGCTGCTGGGAAGCTGCCAGCAAGGCTGGCCAGTCTCATCCCATCTCGGCAGAAGACCACCTGCTACAGCCTCCTTTCCTCCTGCCCTCACCTCCAGCGGGTCACACAGCTCTTCCCCTCCAAGTCTCCTCCACCCCACACTCATTGCTGCATTCCAGTCCCCAATTCTAGTGTTCAGGGGGCAGGCAGGCTAGCTGGGGCTCTTTACCGCTGCCTCTCCTCTAAACCCTCCAGTCTCCCCCAAAACTGTGGCAGGCCACCTGCTGAAAGCCCCCTCCTCTCTGCCCCTTTTCCATCCTGGTATCCCCACCTCCAGCAGGCATCCCGGGATGCAACTAGGCCAAGACAGCAGATAGGCAAGCCTCAGATCTTCCTCCCCCTCCTCTCCTCCATATCCAACCCCTGTTTCATCCCCAGCTCTGGATTAGACTCTGGCCTCTCCTCACATTCTGCCTCATCCCCAGGGGACTATGCAGATCCTAGAGGAACACGGGGCTTGCCTCCCTCCTGCGGTCCTCCTCCCATCCTCATTCCTAAGTGTTAGTACCAATATCTAGAAACAAAGTTACCCAGAACCCCCCCCGCAGCCAAACCTAGCATGATTCCCCCCCAAAAATTCCCTACAGACAGAGCCACCACCCCCTCTTATGAACCAGAGTGGGCATCAGAAACCAGGGAACAAAAACCCTGCCCAACAAAGACCACCTCGAATGAGAATCTTCCCAAACACAGATGCCTAGATGCCAGGGAAAAACAGCACAATCAACAATAGCCAGGACAAAATTGTTCAAAGTCCAGAACCCCACCACAGTGGGCCCTGAGAATTGCAATAAAGCTGAAGCATAAGAAAAGACTTTAAAATAACCTTTATGGCTATGAGAGAGATCCTTAATGATAATAAATCCCTGAAGAAATTTGTGAAAACACAACCAAGAAGTGAAAGGAAATAAATAAAACAGTTCAAGACCTGAAAGTGGAAATAGAATCAATAAAGAAAAGCCAAACTAAGGGAAACCTGGAAATGAAAAAATTTGGGAACTGGAACAGGAAACTCAGAGGCAAGCTTGCCAACAGAATACAGGAGATGGAAGAGAGAATCTCAGGCATTAAAGACAAGGTAGAAGAAATAGATACCTCCACACCCATCAAAGAAAATGTTAAATCTAGAAAAATCATGGCACAGACATCCAGGAAATCTGGGACACTTGAAAAGACCAAGTCTAAGAATAATAGGAACAGAGGAAGGAGAAAAAATTCAGGTCAAAGGTACAGAAAAGATATTCAACAAAAATCACTGAAAAAAACAAACAAACAAACAAACAAACTGTTCCTACCCTAAAGAAGGAGATACCTATCAAGATACAAAAAACATACAGAACATCAAACAGCCTGGACCAGAAAAGAAATTCCCCTGGGCATATAATGATCAAAACACTAAACATAATTAACAAAGAAATAGTATTAAAAGCTGCAAGGGAAAAAGACTAAGTAGCACACAAAGGCAGACCTTTAGAATAAAACTCTACCTCTCAATGGAGATTCTAACATCCAAAAGGACATGGACAGATATCTATTCTACAGGCCACAGATGGCAGCCCAGACTACTGTACCCAGCAAAACTTCCAATGGCCACAGATGGAGAAAACAAGAAATTCCATGATAAAACCAAATTTAAGCAATATTTATCTACAAACCCAGCCCAACAGAAAGTGCTAGAGGAAAGCTTTAATCTAAAGAGGTAACTTATGCTCACAAAACCACAAGGAATAAATCATACCAGATTAGCAAATGAGAGGAGGGGAAACACACACACAAACACACACTACCACCATCACCACCACAACAGCAAAACAACAGAAATCAACAAATATTGCTCATTGATATCTCTCAGCATCAATGGTCAATTTCCCAATAAAAGGACACAGACTAACAGACTGGATAAAAAACAGGACCCATCCTTCTGGGACAACCAAGAAACACACTTTAGCACCAAGGATAGACATCACCTCAGGATAAAAGGTTAGAAAAAGATATCCGAAGCAAATAATCTTGAAAGCAGGCTGATGTAGCATATTAATACCAGACAAGATAGACTTTCAACCAAAACTAATCAGAAGAGACAGGGAGGACACTACATACTCATCAAAGGACGCTGCAATTCGTGACATCTGCCCACCCAACACAAGGGCACCCAGTTCATAAAGGAAACACCACTACAGTCTAAGCCACACACTGACCACCACACACTGCTGGTGGGGGCTGTGACAGAAGGGATGGCTTCTTTAAAATCTCAGTTGTGTGTGGGGTGTGGGATTGCTTTTAGTTTGTCCATAGCTGATAATTCCCTCTTGAGGCTCAGAGAGGGGCATGATCTTTGCCAGCTGCAGATAGTAGAATTCTTAGGACTCTGGGAAAGGATAAATATGAGAGCCCAGAGAGAGGGAAAATGGGTGTTTGAGGAGACAGACAGGAAAAGAGAAGGCTGCTTATTCATTCCACTGCTGCCCTTTGCTGTTTGTCGTGCTGGATTGTTGGAAATCCTGATGATGAGACCGGCATTGCCCCAAAAGAACCCGATGACCCTAACCAGCTGGAACTAAGTCTAAAGAGGTCCATGTCCCCTTTCCCTTCTAACCTTCTTTCTCTCATTCCTAGGGTTGGGAGGTTAGAAGGGAGGTAGAGGCTTAAGGAACCCCAAATAAAGTAGAGTTTAAAAACAGTGCCAACGGGAGACTTTAGTACCCCACTTTCATCAACAGACAGGGCATCCAGACAAAAAACTAAACAGGAGAATGATGGAGCCAATGACCTTATAAATCAAATGGACCTAATAGATATCTACAGAACATTTCATCCAAACACAAAAGAATACTTCTCAGTACTTCCTGGAACTTCCTCCAAAATTGGCCCCATACTCGGACATAAGCAAGTCTCAAGAGATAAATGAAAGCTGAAATAACTCCCTGCATCCTATCTGATCTCTACTGATTAAAGCTGGATTTCAACAACAGAAAAGTTACAAACTCACAGACACTGGACAACTCACTACTGAATGGAAAACGATCAAGACAGAAAGTAAGAAGAAATTTAAAACTTTCTAGAATGGATGAAGATGAATCAGCTCTGTTGGGGCATGGAGCTGCCGGCATGCCAAGCAGCACAGAGAACCAGGAGTGCCAATCCCGCAGCATGTCTCCTTCTGCCACAGAGGAGGGCCTCACCCAAATTCCCCAGGGTGATCATCCCAGACGCCCTAGACTGTCACCCATGCTTAGAGGAGATGTCACGTGACTTCGTGGCCGGCTGACCTCCACGCTATCAGTCAGAGACCACAGGAGATTCTAGGCCTTTCCGCTTAGACCCCACCCAGGGTCACATGTCCTCTGAAGGGGAGTCTATGTGGCTGCACCTTTACTGTGCACCTGGAACGGGGCTGGCTGGACTGAACGTGCCTGGAAACTACAACCAGGTTGTTCTGTGTTTCAAACACGCCAACAATGAACCACCTGACAGTCGACTCCTGGAAGTCTGATCCAAGTTGATGAGGTCAATCCGCACCAGGTTTTCATTCTCACCTCTTCCTGGGGTTCAGTTCCCTGCATGGTACCTGCAAGACCCTCACACAACATACTCAGACATGAAAGACACAATGAAGGTGATCCCAAGAGACAAGCGCATAGCATTAAGAACCTACATTAAAAAAAGAAAGGAAAGAAACCGGAGAGATCTCATACCAGGAATTTAACAGCACACCTGAAAAGCTCTAGAACAAAAAGAAGAAATCACACCTAAAAGGAATGGATGGCAAGAAATAATCAAACTCAGGGCTAAAATCAATAAAATAGAAACAAACAAACAAACAAAAGAACAATACAAAGAATTAAAACAGAAAGTTGGTTCTTTGAGAAAATTATTAAGATCGACAAACCCTTATTCAAATCAACTAAAAGACACGGAGAGAAGATCCAAGCTAACACAATTAGAGATGAAAAGCAGGGCATAAAAACAGACGCCCAGGGTATGCAGAGAGAATCACAAGGATTCTCCACCAAATAGGAAAATCTAAAAGAAATGGATAACTTTCTCAATACACATAATTTACTAAAGTTAAATCAAGATCAGATAAGCATTTTAAACACACCTAAAACCCCTAGAGGGATAAAACAGTAATTAAGTCTCCTAACCAAAACAAGCCCAGGACCAAGTGGTTTAGGCTCAGAATTATACCAGACTTTCAAAGAAGTAAGTCAATGCTCCTCAAATTATTCCACAAAATAGAAACAGAAGGGACACTGCCCAATTCATTTTATGAGGCCACAGTTACCCTGATACCCAAACCACATAAGACCCAACAAAGAAAGATAATTATACAACAATTTTCTTACAAGCATAGATGCAAAAATGTGAATAAAATACTAACAAAGCAAATGAATCCAAGAACACATCAAAAAGATCATCCACTAAGATCAAGTAGGTTTCATCCTATAGATGCAGGGATGGTTTAACATATGTAAACTGGTAAATGTAATATACCATATAAACAAACTGAAGA
Organism: Meriones unguiculatus; assembly: GCF_030254825.1. Taxonomy (NCBI): domain Eukaryota; kingdom Metazoa; phylum Chordata; class Mammalia; order Rodentia; family Muridae; genus Meriones; species Meriones unguiculatus. The sequence continues at coordinate 190,169,572 of NC_083350.1, forward strand.
CATAAACCACATGATCATTTCATTAGATGCTGAAAAAACCTTTGTCAAAATCCAATACCTTTTAATGATAAAAGTCTTGAAACTAGTTACATAAGAAAATTAGCCCAATGTAAAAAGACCGTTTGCAGCAAGCCCATAGCCAATATCAACTCAAATGAGAGAATCAACACAATTGCACCACAATCGGGAACAAGACAAGTGTTTCCACTCTCTCTATAGCTACTCAGTGTGGTAACTGACATTTTGTCTAAAACAATAAACAAGGAGATCAAGAGGATATAAATGGAAAGGAAAAAGTCAAAGCATATTTGTAGATGATATGATTTTATACATAAGTGACTCTAAAACTTCACCAGGAGACTCCTACAGCTGATAAGCATTTTCTGCAAAATTACCTCACAAAAATTGGTAGCCTTTCTACATAAAAATGACAAAGGGAGTGAAAAAGAAATCAGTGATGAAACACCACCTTTCACAATGGCCTCAAGTAATATAAAATATCTTCGTAACTCCAACCAAGCAAGTAAAAGACTTGCACAATAAAAACTTTAACACACCCAAGAAAGACACTGAATAAGATATCAGAAGATGGAAAGATTTCCCGTGTTCATTGTTTGGTAGGATCAATGTAGTGAAAATGCTCATCCTGCCAAAAGCGATCTATGGATGCAGTGCAATCCCCATCAAACTTCTGAAGGAGTTCTTTACAGAAGCTGAAAGAACAACTTCAGCTTCACATGGAAACGGAAAACCTCCAGGAGAGCTAAAACACCCCTGAATGATAAAAGAACTGCAGATAATAAAAGATCACCAAATCCCAAGCTGTACTACAGAGCTATAGTAATAAAAACAGCATGGCACTGGCACAAAAACTGACACATTGATCAATGGAATTTAATTGAAGACCCAGATACAAATCTACATTCCAGCCAGGTGTGGTGGTGAACACCTTTAATTCCAGCACTCAGGGAGGCAGAAGCAGGAGGATTGCTGAGAGTTGGAGACCAGCCTGGTCTACAAAACAGTCCAGGACAGCCAAAGCTGCATAGAGAAACTCTGTCTCGAAAAAAAAAATTAATGAATTAATAATAAATCTACATTCCTATGGACACCTGACTTTTTTTTATAAAGAAGCCAGAAATACATACTGGGAAGGAAAAGAAAAAAAAAAAGCCTCTTCAACACATTGAGCTGGCCTAACTGGAGGACTGCACAGGGAGAGCCATGCCTAGCACCCTGCCCAAACTCCAGCGCCAAATGATCAAAGATCAACATAAAAGCAGATGCAGTGAATGGATAGAAGACAAGAGAGGCACTTGACACGTTGGCACAGGAGACAGCACGCTGAACAGAGCATGGACAGCACAGGCATAAGATCACAGCTAATACATGGGACCTAATGAAGCCGGAAAGCTTCTGTAAGGCAAAGGACACTGTCATTCAAAATGGCAGCCTACCAAATGGGCAAAGATTTTTTTACCTGCTGTACATCTGATAGAGGGCTAATATCCAAGGTATATAAAGAAAACTAGATATCAAGAAAACAAATAACCCAGTTAAACATGGGGTACATGTCTTAACAGAGAATTCTCAGAAGAAGAAACACAAGTGGCTGGGAAACAATGAAATCTTCATATCCTTTTTCAGCACCGAAACGCAATTCAGAACCACTTTGAGATCTCACACCTGCCATATTGGCTAATATCAGTGAAACACATGGCAGCCTGAGCTGGTGAGGATGTGGGATAAGGAGGTCCCCTCCTCTGTCGCTGTGGGACTGCAAACTTGAACAGCCACTCTGCAAACCAGCCTGGAGCTCCTCAGGAGCACGGAGCGGAGCGGATCTCAGCTCAAGGCCCAGCACTCTTGGGAGAACTCTCACGGATTCTTCATCCCTACCACAGAGCCACAGAACCAGAAACTGGAAACAACCTAGACGGCCTCAACAGAGGAATGGATACATTTACACAATGAGAGATTATTCTGTTTAAAAGAAGAGGAGGAGGGGGGGGAGGGGGAGGGGAGGGGAGGGGAGGGGGAGGGGGAGGGGGAGAGGGAGGGAGAGGGGAGGGGGAGGAAGAAATGAACCTCACAGGTAAATTGGTATAACAAGAAAATAACCACCCCAAGTGAGGTAACCCAAACCTAAAAGGCGGATATGGTATGCTTACATGTGGATTCTAACTAGAAGTCAATGACAAGGGAGCTACAGTCCATAAAACCATGGAGGCTAGCTGTCCAGTGAGGGACTGAGGAGCACTTAGATCTCCCTGGGGAGTGGAAGTAGACTAGATAATTAAGGATTGATGGGGGTAGGACGGGAATGAAAAGATCAAGTGGGGAAAGGGGGAAGAGTAGGACCAAATGACAAAAAGAAACAAAAGAAAGATATGACTGCTCCTAAGGGGTTAAGAGTTTTGGGGGTTTGTTTTGTTTTGTTGTTGTTGTTGTTGTTCATTTTGCTTTTTGGGTTTTTGTTTGTTTGTTTTTGAAACAGGGTTTCTCTGTATAGCCTTGGCTGTCTTGGACTTACTTTGTAGACCAGGATGGCCTTGAACTCGGAGCTCCACCTGCCTCTGTCTCACAGAGTGCTGGGATCACAGGCGTGCTTCACCATGCCCAGCTTGGGTTGAGGGTTGAGCACAGGCAGAGGAGTCTGGGATGATCCAGACTGAACTTGATTTATAATAGACTGAACCTGGCCTTGTGAGGAGAGGGGGTACAGGAAAGGAGAGAGCCAGAAGCCAAGAGGTCAGAAGAGTGAGAGCTAAGAGCAGCAGCCAAGAACACCAGAGACAGAGACACATGTAGCCAAAATGGCTGGGATATACAGAGAAGAGCATTTGGGGGAAGAACCTGGTTGCCAGCGTTTGCTTTGATGTGTTAAATAGGCACCACCATGTTTGAGTGTGACTGGGGTTTCTTTGAGACCTAACAGGGACAAGGGAGAGACAGGTAAAATTAAGGGCCAATTGAGGGGTAGGAAAACTAAGACAGTAGAAGTTTCACAAAAATGTCTGTATGTGAAGGCTACATAATTGAAGTCGCTAAATCATAGCCAGACAGAGCTCCAACGGGGATGTGTCTTGTCACCAAATGACACATCCACAACCAGGATTGGGTTACGTCCAATTGAGCTGTTGGCCAAAAGGGTCCCGTAGGAATCCCCAAACACGCCAGACTGCTGCCAGGACGCATAGACTGCTCTCCACAATCTTCTCCGGTTGCTGAAGACAGCACCTGCATTGATCACGGAGCCGCGCTGGCACCTACACAGAACCTTCACCCCAGCATGCGAGCGTCTTTGGGATAGGAAGAGACTTTGCACCTGCCAGAGGAGAAAGGTAAAAGCCAGCTCAGCCACAGACCCTCTGATTCACAGCGGTGGCCTGCCTGCAAGCTGTGCTTGTGCAGTGGAGGCACAGAGCTTGGGGTGACCATAATATCTGACTCAACTCCCGGCCCCTCCCACGAGATGGAACCTACAGCCGACACTGCTTGAGTGACCAACAATTTGAAAGCCAGGCACTGAGGGGAAAGCCAAATACTGCAGTAAAGAATGAAACAGTGTAGCAGTAACATGACCTCTAACGACGTCTGCTACACTCTTAGATCAGTGCTCTGCCATACTCTTAGATCAGTGCTCTGCCATACTCTTAGATCAGTGCTCTGCCATACTCTTAGATCAGTGCTCTGCCATACTCTTAGATCAGTGCTCTGCCATACTCTTAGATCAGTGCTCTGCCATACTCTTAGATCAGTGCTCTGCCATACTCTTAGATCAGTGCCGTGCTCTGCTATACTCTTAGATCAGTGCCGTGCTCTGCTACACTCTTAGATCAGTGCCGTGCTCTGCCATACTCTTAGATCAGTGCCGTGCTCTGCTATCCTCTTAGATCAGTGCCGTGCTCTGCCATACTCTTAGATCAGTGCCGTGCTCTGCCATACTCTTAGATCAGTGCCGTGCTCTGCTACACTCTTAGATCAGTGCCGTGCTCTGCCATACTCTTAGATCAGTGCCGTGCTCTGCCATACTCTTAGATCAGTGCCGTGCTCTGCCATACTCTTAGATCAGTGCCGTGCTCTGCTATACTCTTAGATCAGTGCCGTGCTCTGCTACACTCTTAGATCAGTGCCGTGCTCTGCCACACTCTTAGATCAGTGCCGTGCTCTGCCACACTCTTAGATCAGTGCCGTGCTCTGCCACACTCTTAGATCAGTGCCGTGCTCTGCCACACTCTTAGATCAGTGCCGTGCTCTGCCACACTCTTAGATCAGTGCCGTGCTCTGCCACACTCTTAGATCAGTGCCGTGCTCTGCCACACTCTTAGATCAGTGCCGTGCTCTGCCACACTCTTAGATCAGTGCCGTGCTCTGCCACACTCTTAGATCAGTGCCGTGCTCTGCTACACTCTTAGATCAGTGCCGTGCTCTGCCATACTCTTAGATCAGTGCCGTGCTCTGCCATACTCTTAGATCAGTGCCGTGCTCTGCCATACTCTTAGATCAGTGCCGTGCTCTGCCATACTCTTAGATCAGTGCCGTGCTCTGCCATACTCTTAGATCAGTGCCGTGCTCTGCTATACTCTTAGATCAGTGCCGTGCTCTGCCATACTCTTAGATCAGTGCCGTGCTCTGCTATCCTCTTAGATCAGTGCCGTGCTCTGCCATACTCTTAGATCAGTGCCGTGCTCTGCTATACTCTTAGATCAGTGCCGTGCTCTGCTATCCTCTTAGATCAGTGCCGTGCTCTGCCATACTCTTAGATCAGTGCCGTGCTCTGCCATACTCTTAGATCAGTGCCGTGCTCTGCCATACTCTTAGATCAGTGCCGTGCTCTGCTATCCTCTTAGATCAGTGCCGTGCTCTGCTATACTCTTAGATCAGTGCCGTGCTCTGCCATCTTCAGAGACACTTCCTTCTGCAACAAACACAGAGATGGAGAGACCTTAGAACACTCAGGCCTAAAGAAGATATCTCCGTCAAATCCCCCCCTTCAGAGCTCAGTGAGCCCGTCAGAAGTGGTGGTAGATACAGCGTTAAAGCCAGCGGGTGTGGTAGACACCAGGGAAATAAGGCCCCCAAACTTACAGGACCAAAGCACGTGTGAACTCAGAGACCGAGGCAGCATGCACAGGGCCTGCACAAGTCTGCACCAGATGGAATCCACAGATTCCATCGCTAACCCAGAGCTTTTTCCAATTGAGAGCACTTGAAAATAAATTTTTCTCCAGTGGAGTCACACTGGGGAAACAGACTCTCTTAAGGTGGCTGCACCCTCACCAGTAGACGGCCAACAGTAAAGAAACTCAGCGGTGTCACTGGAGGGCCCTTGTCTCGTAACGTTGTCAGGACTTTTTAATATTATTTTTATTTAATAAAAAATTTCTAAGGAGAGGTATGGTAGATGAAGGCATTTATGGTCATGACTGGCTGCTCATTGGAAATGGGGACAGAGAAGGACAGAAAATAAACACGTCAGAAGCTGAGCAGAGAAAAAAGACTATGTGTTTGTATTTGAGATGAGTGAGCAGAGAGAGGTGCCTCAGCTACGTGCTCTTCTGGAAGCGTCAGGCTCTGTGCCTGCAAGCCCAGCGAGGCCTGTAACTCCACTCCAGAGATCGATGTCCTCTGCTGGCTCCAGAAGGCACACACACAAGCAAACATAAATAAAAAATAAATAAATAAAACAAAGCTTTTAAAAACTGAAAGGCTACATTTTAAAAATAAATTTTAAAAATACAAATCCAGTGCATTGAAGATATGAGATAATGGGAAGAGAGAAAAACATGAGCGTTCATTCTTGAGAACAATGTAAGTTTATTGTTTGGTTTGTTCTTTTAACTATTGCATTGTTTTGCTAGGGCTGGAGCCCAGGGCCTTGCACAGGCGAGGCGGGCTCACTTGCCCACACCCCTTGCCCAGCAGGCAGTTTTAAACTGTCTGCTATGCATCAGATGTTCGCATCGGCTGGAGTGTAACTTAAACAATAGTTTCCACAGCCACTAACCAGCTTGAAGCCTTCCTTTCCCACTCAGAGTGGCCAGAGGTCTTCACTGGTTGGTTTTACTTTTACTTTATCATTTACCTAGAATATTTTTTCTCTATTATAGAATTTGGAAAGCTGAAATTTTCATTTCTTAAAATAAATTCCTAGGCTTTGTTAAAAATGTATGAACTTTGGGAGGCAAAAGTAGAGAGCATTCTTTTCACTATTGCCTTATTCCATTGCAAAGTCCTCAAGTATGAGGCTTTAAAAATGTATGTAAGATACATAATATAAGTGTGCCTACGCACGGTGCTGGGGCAGTGCTGGAGGAGGCCAGAGAGGGCAGCAGACCCCCTGTACTGGGTTCTAGGCGGCTGTGTCCCCAGCTTTCTCCACATGGGGAGGGGGAGGATGGTGAAGTCTGTCTTCAGTTCCCTCACCCCTACTTTCTAACTCCTTCACTTAGTTATGCTCATGCCTTCTCGAACCCGGTTGCTTGAACACGGCTTTGGGGAACAGCTTCCCAGTGACGTGGTTCAAAGGAGGATTCGTTTCTGCCAATGACTTCAGGAACCACTGCTCATGTGTTAAACTGCATAACTCATGGAAAATTGCTCCCATTTCCCGTCCCGTGGGGGCTGGAGAGATGGCTCAGTGGTTAAAGGCGGCTGCTGCTCGCGCAGAGGACCTGGGCTCAGTTCCTAGCACCTGCATTGGGCTTACAATCACCTATAACTGCAGTTTCAGGGGCCCCAATACCCTCTCCTGACTTCTACAAGCATGCGTGTGGTACACATAAACCCATGTAGGCGTACATACTCACATGCGAACAGTAAATGGCTAAACCTTTCAAAGGCTTTCCGGCTGGGCATGTGGTGCCTGCTTTAGTCCAGCACTCAGGAGGCAGAGGCAGGCAAGGCATCTGTGAGTTCAAGCCAGCCTGGTCTGCAAAATGAGCTCCAGGCCAGCTAGAGCTGGACAGTGAGACTGGCTCTTAAAAACTAAACAGAAAGCTTTCCAGCATTATGTATACAAATGGCTGAGGTGCCTATTCACCATTGTCAAGCTGGACCTGGCCCCCAGGTGCTCCCAGCACCCTCAGTCCAAACCTGTCACGGGTATGGCTGAGATGCCCTGTTCTCTACCCCAAGCTCTTCAGCCCAATACATATATTCCAGCCATTTTGGTTGCCCTCCCCCTTTTACCATTTGCCCTCCTGGCTGCCGTACCTGGTTCCCCTCTTCCCCGCCTCCCCGTCCTCACAGGGCTCTGGGTCATGTCCGCTCTAGATGCAGCCAGATGCCTCTGCTTCCACCTCTGCTCTCCCTGCTACCTACAGTAAACTCGCTAACGCACCATACCTAGGAGCAGTCATGGCCTTTCCTTCCGATTTCTTTCTTTTCTTTTTTTCTTTCCATTCAGTGTAGAATAAAGGTTTGGCATATGATAGGCACAGGATCTTATAGGAACCTTGGGATTCTGGCAAATTTTCAGACTTGGCTAGGTTTGGTTTCCTAATGTGCTGAGTGGGGATGGACTTGCAGGTAAGTGTGAAGGCTAAATTTCTGGGGGCCACACACGGCCCCTGCTGTCTCCTGTGGCGTAGCAATGGAGCCATTCTTCGGAACGCAACAGGTGGTCCCAAGCCCGGGTGATACCAGAAGCCTGCGGTGCTCATGCCCCTGTATGTGCCTGTAATTACCGCGTGCGTTCTAATTGCAAGGCCTGCCTAGCTATTCTGTCAAAGAACACACACTAGCACCACCTTTATTCCGGCCTGCCTGCACTCTCAGGGTTAAACCGTCTACAATAGCCTGGGTGTAACCTGGGCTCCACCCCTGAAGGGCGATGCCGAGGTGACAGGGTAACTGATTGATAAAACACTGTGATTACAACCTTACACCGCTGAATCCTTTTCATGAAAGCCAAACTGCGTGATTCTCTAACAAGAATCACCTCTGCATCTGGGGAGACGGGATCATCCCCCACTGCTTAGGCTACTTGAAAGTGTGCGTAGGTGGAAGGTGGAGGAAAAAAATCGCAGGCATCAAAATCACGTCACATAATCTGTATCTCTGTAGTCAAAGCTAGCCCACTGATCTCATCGGCTAGTTGTTTGCTGTTGTTGTTTAACTAATGCAGTAAAGTCATATGTTATTTTTAAACATCTTCCCCAACCTCACTGTGTACTTCAGGTTCACGAAAAGCGTGGCCAGTGTAACACACCACAGCTGTCATCCTAAAGGGATGAGTTTATTCTGGAGCCATTGTGCATGACCCTGGCCCGGGGAACATACATTAGCTTCCTAAATTCCATGTGTCGGCATGGAAGCAGCTTCATGAAGCTTTTATAGTTTTACAGAACAAAGAAAGTCATAAATCAAGGCATGTTTAAAATACCTTGGTGGGTAGCCCAGAGACGAGGGTAGCCCAGAGACGACGAGGGTGCAACAAGATGCGGGAGCTTTCATACGCCTGAGATGCTGCCTCGTGAATTCTGGCTCTGGGACTGGCAGAAGCTAGTGTTCTAAGCTAACAGCTTTGAGAGGTTTTCATTTATCATGAGGGGCTTGCGCAGACGCAGTCAGGCGAGGCATGGCTGCTCCGGAAGCTAACACTAGCCGGAGCTAGGGAATCAGGCCTGCGCCTGCGCGGTTCCGGTCAGCCCGTCAGCTCTGCAGATTCAGGCTCCTTCCGGGAGCTCTGCTGTTGTCGTTTATTTGCTTGTTCTCAAACTCACAACCAGTCCAACTTCTTTCCAGGAATTTTCATTTACCCTGTAGAAACTTCCCCACGCAGTCCAAAGATTTTTTTGTTTTGTTCTTGTCAAAGCTGGTATTATCCGCTCCCCCTGCTATTTCGGACATCTTGGATTCTGTTCCACAGTGTAGGACTGGTTAATTATATGGAGTGGCAAAAATGCTTAGTAATTGTTTTGTTTTATTGTCTCGAAAAACAGGAGTGGTGGGAGGATCCACAGGCCGGGTTCAGAGTGTAGGCGAGTGACAAGCCTCCAGCTGCGGCCTCCGCCCCTGCGGCGAGCACTTTCTTCATTTCAAGTGTACAGATAATGGCTTAGCTCTAATTTAACCGGAGGAAAAACCGCCTGTGTGCTCTAGGTTCCAGCACGTGGGCTAATACTTTGAGGATAATCAGAGTCACCGTAAGAAAGAGAATTTGTAAATAAGGAAAAAGGAGATACAAGAAAGGACTTTGTGATGTTGGATTAGAATCAGAGGAATTAGAACACTGGGCTTTTAGGAGAAGAGGAAGATGAAGAGAGGAAGGAAGGAAAGAGGGAAGAGCTGATTCTAGGGTTGGCGTGGGAAAATACAAGATGTGTTTGGAACAACTTCATGTCCCTGAATGACCAAGCAAACAAAAGTCCTGGGGAATCTTCGGAAATCTTCGGAGAAGGCACAACCCTGCTTTGGGTTGACAGAATGGCAGTCTGGGTTAGGTACAGGGAGGCTCCTCAAAGCGCCCCAGGACAGTCTGCCCTTACCTGATCTGATGAGATGGAATGAAACCTTTGATCTTGACGCTCAGGGACCTGAGACACCACCCCACCCCACACTGACCTGTCCTTAGGCTCCAAGCCATTTCTCCAGCCCTGAGAGAAATACTTTTTATGAGTTCCTCAGAAAATTGTAATACTTCCCTGGAATATTTGTTATTTTTTGCTTTAAAATTATTTAAAGTCGGGCTGGAATGATGGCTCAGAGGTTAAGGACACTCACTGTTCTTCCAAAGGTCATGAGTTCAATTCCCAGAAACCACATGGTGGCTCATAACCATCTATAGTGTGCCTGGTGTGCAGGCAGAATGTTGTATAAATAATAAATCTTTAAAAAAAATTATTTAAAGTCATTACAAATAGAAATACTTAAAAATAAGTATATCATCCCTAATTTTAGTTTATTATTAGTTGCTTCTTTGCAATCATAATCTATAGATTTGTTTGGGATTTTTTGTTTGTTTGTTTGTTTGTTTTTCTCAAGACAGGGTTTCTCTGTGTAGTCTTGGTTGTCTTGGACTCACTTTTTAGACCAGGCTAGCCTTGAACTCACAAAGATCCACCTGCTTCTGCCTTCCTGAGGGCTGGGATTACAGGTGTGCATCATCCCTGGTTTGTCTGTTTGTTTGTTTGTTTGTTTGTTTTTAAAAACAGGGTTTCTCTGTGTAGCCCTGGCTGTTCTGGAACTTGCTCTGTAGACCAGGCTGGCCTCAAACTCACGGAGTTCCACCTGCCTCTGCCTCCCAAGTGCTGGGATTAAAGATGTGTGCCACCACTGCCCAGCTCTGATCTATAGTTTTACACAAACACAAACTGCTGTCAAATGCCAGCAGATAGCTCTAATATGTAACATATCCACTGTTAGAGTCCTTATAAAAACATGGATAACACAGATATGCAGCAGCCAGGGCTGTGATGTTAGAGTATTTGCATTGATAATACTCTGCTGGCTTTTTGTCATCTCTATGCTTAACAGTTGGCACTCGGGACTCTTACAGCTTACCCACAGGGTCTCATGAAGTGCCGGCACCCACAGTGCACATAGTCACACGCCATGTGTGCATGCTCATGGGTTTAGCATGTGTACAATTCGTGCTCAACTTTGTATCTAGTTTTATATCCTTCCTCCATTACTGAATGTAAAGTCCACACTGTGATACACTGGAAATGTATTAAATGGCCTTTTCACTGGGGGCTTAATTTGTAGCTTTAAATAGTCATGAGTATTAAACGTATTTGTAGAACATTATGCAGTAATATTTACCAAGATGTATTTTTAGCAGTGAGATTGTAGTTAAGAGATTTGTTTCATTTTCACTCCTCTAACAATTTTGAAAGTTTTACTCTAAAGTTAGCGTATGTTTTTAGTGCCCGAGCAGTAAGGGGGGATGCACGCGCCCGTGCCAGCAGCAGCACAGACACAGGCTGTAGGTACAGGGTTGCCATGTGAAGTCAGGATTACAGCGGCATCCGAGTGTTGTGTGTCCTTCCTTCCTGGGAAAGAGACAGCGCATTGACACTTCCCTGGCTGCAGACGGCCTTACTTGCAGAAACAGGAGTCTTCAGTTTCCTTGCATCCATAGCCACAAGATCTATACTGGCTAAATGATACCATCTGCCCAGTGTACAGCTGTCCTTCTGTCAGCCCATGTGTGGGTTCTCTGACTTCTCGCTCATTCCAGCAGGAATAACCCTTCCCATACCACAGGAGTTACATCAGAGAGCTTCCATGCCCTTGGTCTTGAGCCACTTAACTGTAATCCTTCCTTCAAGATGCACAGCAGCCTGTTTTGTTCTGACTGTGATCCAGTTGGTACCATTTTCAGCCATTCCAGAAGCTTGACCCTCTGCATTGACTCGGTCTCTCCTTTATTTACACTGCCTTGGAGGGCCTTGGGTAAAAGCCACTTTGATGAGATGAATGTTAAGACTCCAGGCTTTCTTGTATAACCTATTCTTTCATCAAGGTTTTTGGGGAGGTGATCTGGAGACCTGTTAGGGTTTTGGCAGCCTGCTTCTGGGTTGCCTAGCAACTGATGATGTCATCATGTGTCGCAGGCCAGGTAACCACACCTGGCAGGCGTGGTTATGTTGCTCCTTAAAAGGATCAAGCGGCCACTTTGTCTCTCTCTTTCTCTCCTGCTCTTGCCCTCTCCCCTTTCTCTGTCAGGGTTCCCCCCTTCTCCCTATTATGTCTCAGTCTTTCCTTCTCTCTCTCTTTCTCGTCATCTCTATCTAATAAACCTCTTTCATATAAAATCTGCTGTGCACGTCATCATTGTCTTATTTGGTCCTAACAAGAACATATATACATGTATATATGTATGTATGCATGTATATATGTATACATATAGAGTAATTTGCTATTGCTGGGTAGTTGCTATTATCTTCTTTACAGAGGGAAACAAAAGCAGTAAATAACTCACTGTGGGTAACTGAGGAAGAGGAAGAATATTGTGCCTGAAAGACTGGACTCAGGGTAGAAAGTGACTCCAGCTGGGTCTGTCACAGATCTTTCCAGAAGAAGCCGGAAGTGTGACCAAAACTCATTGTTTGCTCCATAAGGCTTTGTATGTAGTCTTCATGTCATAGCTGGCAAGAGAGCAAAGAGAAGGAAGGGGAGGGAGGGAGAGGAAGAGAGAGGGAAGGGGAAAGAGGAAGAGAGAGGGGAGTGATAGAAGGGAAGAGGAAGAGAGAGAGGAGGGGCAAGAGGAAGAAAGAGGGGGAGGGGAAGGGGAGGGGTTGAGAGACAGGGAAATGAGGAGGGGGAGAGAGGAGGTAAAAGGAGTACAAGGGGTAGAGGGGGAAGAGGGAAAGGCATTCTGAGGAGAAAGCACCTTTCATGGGAATGGGGCGGAGGATGGCTGACAGAGCAAGATGCTTATAATTCTTCCTGGTAGACAGTGCTTGGAAATGAAGTATTAAAAAGTTCCCAGCAGAGCTCTGGTAGAAATAGGGCCCTCCTGTGACCCAGTGTTTGTGAGAACCGTGAAGAAGCATCTAGATCGTTTAAAATGAATTCCCATCTTGTCTTGGGTCCTTGAGAACATTTTGAAAAGGTCTTTTCACTGTGTTCACTTCCTTCTGCCTATTTTGGGACTACGAAAACCCATCCTAGATGCTGACACACATGGATTTATGTCTTGCTGTTGCTGCTCACTCTCGCCTGCCTCTCATTTCTTACAGCTCCCTCATTCTCTTCATTCCTCACCATAGAAATCTGGAAGGGTACAGAGAAAGAGCAGAGAACTTCTGACACATTTAAAAACTGTCACTTCTACCACAGACTTCCAATAAATGTTCACATTATTTGTTGCCTAAACTGATGAGAGTCGGCTCCCAATGGAGACGGGGATGAGCCTGAGGCGAGAACTCTCGACTTAACCTCCTTGTTGTGTTTATGAGCCCTGGGTGTGCTTACAGACTTCTGACAGAAAACGTGGGCTAATCGACCGTCTTTGAAATGCATTTGGATTTCTTCGCAGCCTCTGAGCTCTGTGGGGGCAAAGGTGTTGCTGCTCCGCGCTTCGGTTCTATTCTTGTACCTTAAGATACAAAAGTGAATTTGTGAAAAATTATTGATGCCAAAATTGTATTGATCGCTGAAAAATATACAAGTGCCATTCTTAGCCGTTTACTAACCACGTGTTAACGGGGTTTGGGGAGTCTCGGGGGAGTGCTGCCTAGTGTGAATGTGGCCTTAGATTTTATCCCTAGCACTGAAAAAAACAAGAATAAATAAGTAAGTTTAGAAAGAAACTGAAATTTAATTACATTTGTGGAAAATCATGACAGAAAAACGAAATAGTCGAACCCAGTTTCCACTGCTGTTCAGTTGGTGCGACACTGCCTCTCAGGATGGAACCTTAGATTCTTTCATTTCTGGGCCTGCTTATCTCTCACGGGAACGTTTTCCAGGTGATTTCTGCTGAAAGCTGTTGTCTCACAGAGGGCAGCCAGTCTCATCTTCAAGCTACGGCTTTTGTGCAACGCGTTCACCCAGAAGGGAGGGGAACAGCTCTGGTTACAATGCGCATGCCTAAGGAATGAGGGCTGGAGTATGGACGCCGCAAAGGGCTGGTGAGTTGCTCTTTCTCCACATGTGCGGCGTGAACTTGTGTTTGTACCTGGATGAAAAGAGGCCGAGTGCATCGCTGCGGTGAGGATAGCTCTGGGCTCCTGGCGAACCTGGGCCTTCTGTCTGAGCCGTACAAGCTTTGCTCCACCGTGACTTTCTCTGCCCTGGGGCGTCCTGGAGTATTCTTTTTAATCGAAAGGTTTTGTTTGTTTGTTTGTTTGTTTTGCTTGCCCTCCCTTGGTCTTCATACCCCAGCCCACACTCTGGCAGAAGCACACTGTTCTACCCACGCCACGCAGGGATGCAGAACCCCAGCTGGGATCGCACCCACAGCCCGCCCGCGCGCCTTAGGGCCTCCCACTTCCCCAATGGCTCCTCTCCACACCCTGCCCCAAGTCCAGCAGAAGACCCAAAGCCGTGCCACCATCCAGAACCCAGAGACCACACCCAGACCCAGAACCCCCTGCTCTACCAGAGGCCACACAGGCGGCCAAAACCCCAGCAGACACCCTGGACCTGAGGACTTGCTGGTAACCACAGGCCACTCAGGCCGGAAGAGCATAAAGAAAACAAAAAACAAGAGGAAAGGCTCTTCCCAACCTTACATCAGACAGAGGGCTAATAGCCAAGACATATGAAGAACTTAAATTAAACATCAACAAATCAAATAATCCAATTAAAAACTGGGGTACAGAGCTAAAGTGAGAATTCACAACAGAGGACTCTTGAATAGCTGAGAAGCATTTGAAAAGCTCGATGTCCTTAGTCATCAGGGAAATGCAACTCAAAACGACTCTAAGATTCCATCTTACACCTGTCACAATGGCTAAGACCACAAACTCAAGTGACAGCACATGCTGGAGAGGCTGTGGAGAAAGGGAACCCTCCCCCACTGCTGGTGGGAGTGCAAACTTGCACAGCCTCTCTGGAAACCAACCTGGCACTTTCTCAGACAACTAGGAGTAGCTCTACCTCAGACCCAGCTATGACACTCATGGGCATAGAGCCAAGAGAGGTTCCACCATATGACAAGGACATCTGCTCAACTATATTCATAAGAGCCAAAAACTGGAAACAACCTAGATGTTCCTCAACCAAAGAATATATAAAGAAATTGTGGTACACTTACACATTGGAATATTACTCAGCTATTAAAAATAAGGAAATCATGATATTTGCAGGCAAATGGATGGAACTAGAAAAGACCATCCTGAGTGAGGTATCCCAGAGGAAAAAAGACACACATGGTATATCCTCACTTGTAAGTGACATTAGACCACTTATAATTACAGGGTAACCATACTACAATCCACAGACACAAAGAACTAAATAGAAGGAGGGCGCAAGGAGGGTGCTGGAACGCCCCACAGAAGGGGAACTGGAAGAGAGGGCAGAAGTGGGTGAAGAGGGGGAACCGGCAGGAGATGGAATGGGGAGGAGAATAAGGGTGGGGATCAGATGTGGGGAGAAGGGGGTTGGGAGGTGAGAGAGCTGGGAACAAGATGGGGAGGGGTATTTCTTTGACAAGCTGGAGGCCTGCGACAGGGTAGGCTCCTGAGAGGAGGTGGGTGTGACCCTAGCTGAGACTCCTGGGGGGGCACATGAAGACTGAAGTGATCACTTCCTAGCCAGGCAGGGAGGGCTGCTGGAGGAAGGGAAACAAGAACCCACCAGCAAAACCTTTGATCCAAAAATTACCCTTCCTATAAGAAGTGTAGGGATAACAAGGGAACAAAGATTGAGGAAACATCCAACTGATGATTGTCCCAACCTGAGACCCACAGAAGAGAGCCAGCCCCTGACACTCTTAATGATGCTCTGCTATGCTTGCAGACAGGAGCTTAACTTGACTGTAGTCTGGGAGGTTCCAGCCAGCAGCAGATGGAGACAGATGCTGGGACTGGCAGCCAAGCATGGGGTGGAGCTCCGGGGATCCTGTGGAAGTGTTGGGGGAAAGATGGAAGGACCAGGAGGGGACAGGAACCTCACAAGAAGACCAACAGAGTCAACTAACCCAGACCCTGGGAGCTTACAGAGACTGAGACATCAGCTAAGGAGCATGCATGGTCTGGCCCTAGGCCCCTGCACATATCTGGCCTATGGGAGGCTTGGTCTTCATGTGGGTCCCCTGGAGAGTGGAGGCAGGATCTGTCTCTAACATGAACTCGGTTTCCTGCCTTTGGATCACTTTCCCCTGGCAGGGCTGCCTTGCCTGGCTCAGGAATGAGGATATGCTAAGTCCTGATGTGACTTGAGGTGCTAGGGAGGGTTGATATGGGGGTGGGAGCTCTCCTTTTCTTGGGGAAAAGGGAAGGGAGAAGGAGGAAAGGAGAGGGAGGGAGACTGGAAGGAGAGGAGGGAGGGGCTCGCGAGATGTAATGGAAATAAATGGAAATAAAATAAAAATTTAAAAAAGAAAATCAATAATATAGACAATTTATAGAGAGAATATCCAAATTAACAAAATCAGAAATGAAAACATAACAACAACACACACTGAGGAAATTCAAAAGAATCATTGTATCATACTTCAAAAACCTGTGCTCCACAAAATTGGAAAATCTAAAATAAATTTTCGCAATATATACCAATTACCAAAGTTAAATCAAGATCAGATAAACATTTAAATAGACCTATAACTCCTAAGGAAATAGAAGTCATTAAACGTCTCCCAATCAGGGCCAGGTGGTTTTAGTGCAGAGTTCTACCAAACATTCAAAGAAAAGCTAAAATCAATACTCCTCAAATTATTCCACAACGTTGACAAATTTATTTTATGAGGCCACAGTCACCCTGATATCCAAACCACACAAAGACTCAACAGAGAAAGAGAATTACAGACCAATTTTCCACATGAGCACAGATGCAAAAAAAATACTCAATAAAACACTCGCAAATTGAATAAAGTTCATCTACCATGATCAAGCAGGCTTCATCTGAGAGATGAAGGGATGGTTCAACATATGAAAAATGTGTCAATATAATCTACCAAATAAACAAACTAAAAGGAAAAAGTTCACATGGTCATCTCACCAGATGCTTAAAAAGCCTTTGACAAAATCCACCACCTCTTCATTATGAAAGTCTTGGAGAGGTTAGGGATACAAGAGATATAAGTAAACACAATAAAGGCAATATACAGCAATCCGATAGCCAACACTAAATTAGACTATTCGACTAAAGAAATCAATACATCAGTCAAAGAAAATGGTAAATCTAAAAAGTTCCTGACACAAAACATCCAGGAAATCTCGGACACTATGAAAAGACCAAACCTAAAAATAACAGGAATAGAAGAAGGAGAAGGCTCCAAGTTCCAAGGCCCGGAAAATATGTTTAACAAAATCATATAAGAAAAACTTCCCCAACTTAAAGAAAGAGAGGCCTATAAACATACCAGAAGCCTACAGAACACCAAATAGATTGGACCAGAAAAGAAAATTCTCCTGCCATATAATAATTAAATTAAATAAAGAGAAACTCAAAGTAATTCCACTAAAATCAGGAACAAGACAAGGCTGTCTACCCTCACTGTATCTATTCAATACGTACTTGAAGAGCATTGTATCAATAATTAATAAATGGGAACTTATGAAACTGAGAATCTTCTGTAAGGCAAAGGACACTATGAAAAGGACAAAATGTTAGCCCATATCATAGCCCTACATCTGACAGAGGGCTAATACCCAAAATACATAAAGGATGCAAAAAACTAGATGTCAACAAACCAAATAATCCAATTAAAAATGGGGTACAGATCTAAACAGAGAATTCTCAACAAAGGAATCTCAAATGGCTGAGAAACACTTAAAGAAATGTTCAACATCCTTAGCCATCAGGCAAGTGCAAATCAAAACTTTGAGATTCCCTGTTAAACCCATCAGAATGACTAAGATAAAAAACATAAGTGACAGCTCATGCTGGTGAGAATGTGAGACAAGGGAACCCCTCCTCCATTGCTGATGGGAGTGCAAACTGTACAACCACTTTGGAAATCAATCTGGAGATTTCTCGGAGAATTGGAAACCAATCTCCCTCAAGACCCAGCTATACCACTCCTGGACATATACCCAAAGGACACCCCGTGTCCTACCATGAGGACACGCTCAGCTATGTTCATAGCAGCTTTAGTCATAGTAGCCAGAAACAGGAAACAACCTAGAAACAACAGGAAACAATTCTTCTCTCAATTGAAGAATGGATAAAGAAAATGTGGTAATTTACACACTGGGATTATTACTCAGCTGTTAAAAAAATAACTATGAAATTTGCAGGCAAGTGGTTAGAGCTAGAAAACAGACCATCCTGAGTGAGGTGACCCAGAAAGACAAGCTGGTATGTGCTCACTTCTAAGTGGATATTCACTCTAACGGATAATCACGCTCCAATCCGCAGACCCAGAAAGGCTAAGTGGCAAGGAGGGCTCACGGGGAGACACATGGATCTCCCTGAGACGGGGAATAGAACAGATATCAAGGCTAGCCAGGGGCGGGGGGACGAGGAAGCGAGGACAAAAGTGGGTAAGGAGCATATATGCCTTGGTCCTGGCTGAGTTCTAGCTTCTCCACCAGACACCCCGTCATCACAGAAGTCTAGTGCTTTCGGAATGTATCGGGACACACAGTAATACCCACTTGTGTTTACTGAACCCAAATATCAGCTCTTAGATACTCTCTTGTAAGACCATAACCAAGAA
Source organism: Meriones unguiculatus (assembly GCF_030254825.1). NCBI lineage: Eukaryota > Metazoa > Chordata > Mammalia > Rodentia > Muridae > Meriones > Meriones unguiculatus. The sequence continues at coordinate 190,187,852 of NC_083350.1, forward strand.
GTGTAAAACAAACCCAGCTACTCGCCCTTCTAAAATCCTGCCTCGTGACAGGATTGAAAACCGGGCTTTGGGCACTATAAATTTGATTTCGCTACAGTCCCGAAATACACCTCTCTGTGTTGCCTAGCTTAGAATTGATTTGGGTATGCTTAGAAGTAAAGCAAAACCTCCAACACCTGCGTGCACAATTTAACAAAATTTGGGACAATCAGGAAACTGGTCCATTTATGCAGAAAACCCCAAATGACTGTCCCACCCAGATGGCATGTATCTGGAGTAGGTGCGCCCCCTGGTGGTGTGGAGCAAACGGCTCAACTAACCTGCCTGGTGGATAACAGGACAAGGGAGACACTATCAAAGGCATCCAGGGCGATGCGTCGCGTGTAAAATACACAGCGGCTTGGGGATTCCCGGAAGCCGATCAGAGATTCACAGCATAGGACTTCACCTATGCAGTCTAGAGGTAAACTAGCTGTCTTCAAAGACAGCAGATGCATTTGGACTTAGGGTCTGGAATTATGTCTCGAGAATGGACCAGTGGGAAGGGGTTATGTACCCGCTATAACTACCCCCCCAAAGTGCCCTGTTGTGAGAGCAGTGTTCAGTGAACTGTGTTGACTCTCAGGGAAAGTGGGATCACGTACCTAGAGGCAGCCGCCTTGGCCGACTCCAGCCTCTCAGCCTGGGCTCTCACATTCAGTACCTCCAAGTCACCTCCACAGGATGGGTTTGCCTTGGCGCCATTCTACAGACGACCCCACAATACCTTACAAACGAGGACCCAGGAGTGTGCCTGAAAAGAAGAAAATGTCTTGGAAATCGTTGGACGGGAATTTAACTATCACAATTACTGAAATGATAGCTGCATCTTGCCAGGCTGACAGATTAGACTTTAGGAGAGAACAGAACACATTAACCTATTTGCTGGAAACATGTTTACCTAGAGCTGACATATATGAGAAATGTGTTCTAGATACTGGTATCCAGGCTACTGTCTTTAAGACAGATCATAAAGCAACATGTCTTGGAAGACGCCCTCATGACTGCGCTAAAAACAAAAGGCCGTGGAGTTACGGCTCCCTCCTAGCTTCACCAAGCAATGCCCTCTGAAGGGCGGACATAGAAGTAACTGAGGAGAAAATGAGTTCCTAAGGGAAGAGAAAAGGCTCTCCACCCAGGCAATTATAGTCAGCAATCTGGCCAGTGTGAAGCTGTCCGGAGGAAGCTTCGGTGCTGCCGGCTGAGCAAGACACTGGCCTGTGCAGAGCCGAAGGCTGTCAGGAGTCGTTTGATCGAATCTTGCTGCTCCTTTCTCCCGGGCTCTCTAGCCGCCGGTTCTCGGCCACCAGAGCGGTCTCGGGCGTGGGCTCCTCTCTCGGAGTGCGCTCACGGAATTCAGCCAGTTTCCATAGCTCTGGGTGGTGACCGCCACGCTCGGGGCGGCCTAGTCATCTGAGGGCGTCACACAGCTCGGCAGCCCGGCTTCTCCCTGTACCACAGACACTATCCACAGAAGAGGAAGCGGGAGGCGGCCCAGCTCGGCCCCCCGCGGTTGCTGAGGTGTGCAGGTGTTTCCTTCGGCAGCAGGGCCGCGTCACTTTGGAGAGAGCAGTTGATAACCTTGGCAGCACTCTGGGTTGTTTGTGGGTTAAAATGGGGCCCTTTCCCCAATAACTCAATTATCTGTAGCCCATTCCCAGAACCCAAAGCTTCATTTAGTGTCAGGAGATGTCCGGTTGGGGCTCAACCTCCCCTGTTATTTGTGATTTCATTTAGATCACCTTTATATGTGTGTATATTCTGAGAAGTTTCTCCTGAATTACGTTTCCATATGACCCCTCAACAGCCTTAGTCCCTCTTTATCCCCCCACCTCCTTCTCCCCCTCCATTTCATCCTCCCCTTCTAGCCCCACCCCTCCTCCATAACTATTCACTAGCACTCAGCCCTCCTCCATAACTAACCATCACCCAGCCCTCCTCCTCTTCCAAACTCTTCATCATCACCCACCCCTCCTCCTCCAAACTTTTCATCATCACCTACCCCTCCTCCTCCAAATTCTTTATCATCACCCAGCCCTCCTCCTCCAAACTATTCATCATCATCCACCCCTCCTCCTCCAAACTTTTCATCATCACTCACCCCTCCTCCTCCATAACCATCACCCAGCCCTCCTCCTCCATAACTAACCATCACCCAGCCCTCTCGCTAGCTTCTTTCTCTGCACCTAACCTCTGTGCTGTATGCAGTGTAGCTTGCTTATCAAAGACGAAACATCCACATAGAAGTGACGACATACCATGTTTGTCTTGTAGGGTCAGCTTACTCAGAATGCTTTTGCCTAGCTCCGTCCATTTACCTATGGGTTTCATCTTTTTGTTAAAAAAAAAAGCAACAAATATTTTTTTTTATAAATGGGGTATTTTAAATTTTGTATTCTATTCTTTTTCCCTTCTATTGAGAACAGACTTTTTCTCACATGTGTACTGATTGCAGTTTTCCCTTTCTGCACTCCTCCAGTCCCTCCTCCACCTCTCACTGGATTCCTGTCTCTCATTCGAGAACAAGCATCTAAGAGATAAAAATGAAATATAATATAATATGATAAAACAAAAACTAACACATTGGAATTGGACAAAACAAACAAACAGAAGGAAAAAAGCACAAGAGAAGGCACAAGAAACAGAGACCTACTCGTTTGCCCTCTCAGGAGTCCCAGGAGAGCACCGGGCTGTGGCTATCTTTGAAGGTCTGGTGGAGACCCATGCAGTCCTGTGCTCAGCCTCAGTCTCTGAGTCTACACGTGCTTTGATGGTGCTGGCTTTAGGGACCTTGTTTTCTTGGTGTCTTCCACCCCCTCTGGCTCTTGAACTCTTTCCACCCTCTCTTCGGCAGGGTTCCCTGAGCCCTGGGAGGAGGAATTTGATGAAGACATCACGTTAGGGCTGAGTGTTCCAAGGTCTTTCATTTCCTGACTAATGTCTGGCTGTGGGTCTCTGTATTCGCTCCATCCACTGCAGGAGGAGGCTTCTCTGATGATTGCTTAGCAAGGCATCTTGCTAGGTTCTCGGTCATCCCAAAAGTGTCAGGTTTGGCTTCCCTCTCATGGCGTAGACCTTAAGTCAAACGGTTACTACCACAAGCTTGGTGCCCCCATTGCTCTAGCATGTCTTAAAGGCAGATCACCATTGTGAATTCATTTAACAGCTGAGTAACATTCCATTGTATAAAGGTGTCACATTAAAAAAACACACATCCATTGACAGACATCTAGTCTGTTCAGGCTATTATGAATGGAGCAGCCATGAACATGGCTGAGCACGTCTCTGTAGCAGCATGAAGCATCCTTTGGATATGCGCCCAAGAGTGGTACAGCTGGATCTTGCGGTAGATCAATTCCCGGCTTCCTAAGGAATCTCTACACTGATTTCTGTATAAGTTTTCGCTCTCCCACCAGCAGTGGGATCTCACAAGCCTGAGATGTCGTTTGTTTCAGTGATCTTGGCAACTCTGACTGGTGTAGCATGAAGTCTCAAAGTAGCTTTGTTTTCCATTTTTCTGGTAACTAGGATGTTGACCTTTTTTAATGAGTTTCTCAGCCATTCATGTTTCACCTTTTGTCAACTTTGTTTAGATATGTATGTACCCCCACTTTTTAAATTGGGTTATTTGTTTTCCTGATACCTAGTTTTTGAGTTCTTTACATATTTTAGATGTTAGACCTCTGTTAGATGTGTAATTGGTAAAAAATTCTTTTCCTCTTTTGAAGCCTGATGATCTGTCAACACAGTGGTGCCCTTTGCCTGGCAGAAGCTCTTTGGCTTCCTGCAGTTCTCTTGGTTAATTGTTGATCTGGAGCCCGAGCTAACTGTGTCATCTCCTGTGCCAAAGTGTCAAGGCTATTCCCCACTTTCTCTTCTATCAGGTTCGGCATATCTGGCCTTATGTGGAGGCCTCTGATGCATTTGAGGCTGAGTTTTGTGCAGAGTGATAAGTATGGATCTATTGCATTCTTCTATATAAAGCTATCCAGTTTGATCAGAATCATTGTGTGTGCTGTCTTTTTCCCACTGTGTATTTCTGGCTTCTTTATTTAAAAAAATCAGGTGTTGATAAGAATGTAGATTTATTTCTGGGTCTTCAAATTTATTCCATAGTTTAATATGTCTGCTTTACGCCAATGCCATGCTGGTTTTATTACTATAGCTCTACAGCACAATTTGTGATACCAGGATGGTGAGGCCTCCAGTAGAGTTCAGGCATGTTTCTGGGTATTTTGTGTTTATGTATGAAGCTGAAGTGTCCCTTCAATTTCTTGGAAGAACTGTGTTGGAATTTTGATAAGGACTGCATTGAATCTGTAGATTGTTTTTGGAAGGGTGGCCATTTTACTGTTAATCCTAGTGATCCTTGAGCATGGAAGATCTTTCCATCTTCTGATATTTTCTTCAATTTCTTTCTTCAATGTCTTAACATTTTATCATACAAGTCTTTTACTTTCTTGGTCAGAGTTACTAAAGACACTTTATATATTTTGTAGCTATTGTGAAGAGTATTGTTTCCCTGATTTCTTTTTCAATCTGCTTGTCATTTGCATGTAGAAAGTCTTCTGATTTTTGTGAGTTAATTTTGTATCCAGAGACTTTGCTGAAAGTTTTTATTAGTTGTAGGATATTTTCTTCTATTTCTTTCTTCAGTGTATTAAAGTTTTTATTATACAAATCTTTCATTTGCTTGGTGTCTTAGTTTTGGGATTTATTGCGGTGAAGAGACACTATAACCAAAGCAGCTCTTAGAAAGGAAGACATTTAGTTGGGGCTGGCTCACAGTTCAGAGGCTCAGTCCATTAGCACCGTGGAGGGAAGCAAGGTAGCGTGCGGGCCGACACGGCGCTGGAGGAGCTGAGGTTCCGTATCTTGACCCACAGGCGGCCAGGAGACGGGACTTGTTTCACACTGGGGCACAGCGTGAGCATTTCAGACCTCAGAGCCCCACCTCTGCAGTGACACTGTTCCTTTAACAAGGCCACACCTCCTAATACTGCCTCTCCACATGGCCAAGCATTCAAACACATGAGTCTGTGGGGGTCACACCTGTTCATGTATACGTATATATGAAAATATATTTATGTACATATACATGAGGTTATTGCAAAAGATACTGTTTTCCTGCTTTCTTTCTCAGCCCATTTGTCATTTGCATATAGAAGGGCTTCTCCATCACGAGTGTCCATTTAGTATCCAGTTACTTTGCTGAAAGTGTTTATCAGCTTTAGGACTTTGCTGGTGAGGGTTTTAGAATCAGTTATGTACACAATCGTATTATCTGCACATCAAGATACTTTGACCTCTTTTCCAGTCTGTATCTTCTGATCTCCTTCCATCATCTTATTATTCAAGGTAACACTTCAAGTACTATATTGAATAGGTATGGAGAGAGCAGACAACTTTGTCTTGTTTGTGGTCTTAATGGAAATGCGTTGAGCTTCTCTCTGTTTAAGATTATGTTGGCTGTGGGCTGTAAATTGTCTTTATGCTGAGTATGTTCTTTGTATCCATAGGCTCTCCATGACTTTTATCATGAAAGGGTGTTGCATTTTTGTCAAAGGACTTTCCTGCATTTAATGCCTTTTGGTCTGTTTATATGGTAGATTACACATATCAATTTATGTATGTTGAACTATCCCTGCATTTCTGGGATGAAGCCCAGTTGATCATGATAGATGATATTTTTGATGTGTTCTTTGATTTGGTTTGCAAGCATTTTACTAAGAATTTTTGTATCTGTGTGTTCAAAAGGGTAAATAGTTTATAATTCTTTCTTTCTTGATTCTTTGTGTGGTTTAGGTATCAGAGTAACAATGACTTCCTAAAAGGAACTGGGCTGTATACTTTCTGCTTCTATTTTGTGGAATACTTTGAAGTATATTTTATTAATGCTTCTTTGAAAATCTTGTAGAATTCTCTGATGACTGTATCTGTGCCTGGGCTTTTTGGCTAGGAGACTTTTAATTACTGCTTCTATTTCAGTAGGGGTTATAGGTCTATATCAACTGCTTACCTTGATCTTGATTTAACTTTGATAGATGGTATATATTAAGAAAATTGTCCATTTCTTTTGGATTTTCCAATTTGGCAAAGCAAAGTATGTCCTTATAAGTCTCTGGATTCTTGGTGTCTGTTGTTATGTCCCCATTTCCATTCTAATTTTATTAATTTGGATCTTCTCTCTCCACATCTTAGTTAATTTGGATAATTAACTTTTATGGATTTGTGGAATTATTGATTTTCTGAAAGAGTCAGCTCTTTGCTTCATTGATTCTTTGTATTGCTTTTGGTTTGTTCCTGTTTCACTGATTTCAGCCAAGCGTGACCGTCCCTTGCCATCTGCTCTGTTTGTGACTTTTGCTGCTTGTCCGAGAACTCCCAGGTGTGCCATTGCTAGTGCAAGAACTCTCCAATTCTTTTCCTTTTCCATTTTTTAATTTCTTATTTATTACAATTTATTCACTTTGTATCCCAGTTGTAGCCCCTTCCTCATTCCCTCCCAATCCGACCTTCCTTCCTTTATTTCTTCCCATGCCCCTTCCCAAGTCCGCTGATGGGGAGGTCCTCCTCCCCTTCCCTCCGACCCTAGCCTATCAGGTCTCCCCAGGACTGGCTGCACTGTCTTCCTCTCTGGCCTGGTAAGGCTGCTCCTCCCTCAGGGGGAGGTGATCAAAGAGCCAGCCACTGAGTTCATGTCAGAAACAGCCCCTGTTTCCTTTACTAGGGCACTCACTTGGACACTGAGCTGCCATGGACTACATCTGTGCAGGGGTTCTAGGTTATCCTCATGCATGTCCTTGGTTGGAGTATCAGCCTCGGAAAAGACCCTCAGACCCAGACTTTTTGGTTCTGTTGCTCTCCCTGTGGAGTTCCTGTCCCCACCAATTGTATTTAGTTAGATACTTAGTGCTATAAACTTTCCTCTTAGAATCATCTTCATGTGTTTCATACATTTGGGTATGTTGTGTTTTCATTTTCATTTAATTCTACAAAGTGTTTAAATTTCATTCTTAATTCTGTCTTCACTTTTTGTTAAGTGGTGAGTTGTCCACTTTTCATGAATTCACAAGCTTCCTGTTGATGCTGTTATCAAGCTCCAGTCTGGGTGGTCAGGATGCAGGGTGCTACGCCAGTGAGATCAGCTGAGTCTTGCTTTGTGGTCAGTTTTGGAGAAAACTTCATGAGCTGCTGAGGAGGAGATATTTTCTTTTGGTTTTGGTTTAAATGCTTTGCAAATATCTGTAAGCTTCATTTGGTTTATGAAGTCACTTAACTCCAGTGTTTCTCTGTTTAGTTTTTGTCTAGATGACCTGTTTACTGGTGAGAGCCAGGTGCTGAAGTCACTCTCTGTCACTGTGTGAAAGTCAGTATGTGATTTTAGCTGTAGCAGAATTTCTTGAATGAACATAGGTGGCCTTGTGCTTGTTGTGTAAAGGCTTAGAATCGCAACGTCTTCTTGGTGGATTTTTCCTTTGAGGAGTATGTAGTGTCTTTCCCTAACCCTTCTGGCTGGTTTTGGCTTGAAGTCTATTTTGTCATATCCTGGCTATAACAGCTTGCTTCTTGAGTACTTGGAATATCTTTTTCCATCCTTTTACCCTGAGGTGATGTCTATCCTTGATGGAAAGGCATGTTTCTTGAATACAGCAGAAAGATGAATCCTGTTTTCTAATCCAGTCTGCTGGCTGTCTTTATAATTGAGAATTGTGATAACTAATATTGAGAATTACCAATGAGCAGTTTTTATTTGTTGCTGTTATTTGGTTGTTTTGGTTTAGGTAGTCCTCTCTTGATTTGCTGTCCTGGGATTACTTATTCCTTGTATGGCTAACCTCTTCTGACTGAAGCTTTCCTTTTGCTTTCTTCTGTGAAGCTGGATTGGTAAATAGATACTGCTTAATTGGTTTTATTGTGGAATTTTTTTACATCAATTGTAACTGATAGTTTTGCTGTATACAGTAGTGTAGGCTGGCAACTGTGGTCTCTTGGATTCTAAAAGCATCCACCCAGGCCCTTCCGGCTTTTAGTCTCCGCTGAGAAATAGAGTTTATTGTTATAGATCGTCCCTTATACATTACTGTTCTTTCCCTTGCAGCTTTTTAATATTCTTTTTTTGTTCTTTTAGTGTTTTGGTTATTATGCATCATGGGGACCTTTTTTTTCTGGTCCAGTCTATTTGGTGTTCTGTATACGTCTTTCATCTGGATAAACCCTTCTTTCTTTAGGGAATTTTTTCTCTATGATTTTGTAGGAAATATTTTTTCTGTTTCTTTAGCCTGGGTTTCTCCTCTTCCTACTTCTGTTCCTATTATTTGTAGATTTGGTCTTTTCATAGTGTCCCAGATTTCCTGTATGTTTTTTGACTGGATTTTTTTATATTTAACAATTTTTTTGACTGAAGTATCCATTTCTTCTATCCAGCCTTTATTGCCTGATATTTAATTTTCATCTCTCGTATTCTGTTGATGAGGCTTGTCTCTAAGATTCCTGTTCAAGTCCTTAAAATTTTCATTTCCAGTTTTACCCCAGTTTGAGTTTTCTTTAGTGATTCCTTTCAACTTTCATGTCTTGAACTGTTTTCTTCATTTCATTCCACTATTTGTATTTTCACAGACTTTTTTAAGGTATTCATTCATCTCCTCTTTAGGGTTGGTGATGGTTTGGATAGGAATGGTCCCCTAGGTTCATATATTTGAATGCTTAGTCATAAGAGAGAGGCACTACTTGGAAGGATTAGGAGGTGTGGCCTTGTTGGAGGAAGTGTGTCATTGGCAGTGGAGGTTTCAGATGCTCATGGCAGGCCCAGTGGCTCTCCCTGCTGCCTGCGGTAGAGAATTCTCAGCTCCTTTCCCAGCACCATTTGGCTACATATCACCATGCTTCCTGCCATGTTGATAATGGACGAATCCTCTGAAAGTAAAGTGTAAGCCAGCTCCCACTCAATGCTTGTCATGGTCATGGTATCTCCTCACAGTGGTAGAACACTGACTAAGACAAGGTTCTTGAGTATATTCATAATTGATATTTTGAAGCCTGTGTCTTGTGCTTTGGCTATGTTGCATTTTCTGAGCCTGTTGTAGTAGGGTTTCTGGTCTCTGGTGGAGACAAACTGTCCTCGTTGTTCCTGATTGTGTTTTTATGCTGGTTTCCAGGTATCTGGGTTTGGGATGATTGTAATTCTAGCTGTTGATATCTAGTCTTGTTTTTGTTGGGTGGGTTTTCCATGCCTTGGTTTCTGTTTCCCTCCCTGGATCTCAGCAAGTGAGCTGGGTGTGGGTTGCCTGGTAGGGAAGGCTTCTGAGTCCGGTCCAGTGTGGCCTTTGTAGAATGTTTCTCTAGGTATTGGTATTGCTGGCATGAAGGAATGTGGACAGGCCAGAAGGGTAGGGGACAGATAGGGTCCATAGAAGGGAGAAAAGCTGGGTCTGCCAAGAGGGTCTATGGCATCCCCAGGGATTGGAGGAAGAGAGGGACAACAGGCCCCTGTAGGCAGTCTGCTCCAGGACTGAGACTGAGTCTATGGAATTTACAATGGAGGATAAGAAGGATAAGAAGGATTAGGTATATCACCTACCTAATTCCCAGGCTCGTGTGGCTGGGGTTTCTGGAGACAGAGTATCCTGGTACTGGAGGCTGGGACAGAGGTTTGGGGTAAGGGAGGAAGGCGGTAGGTGAAGATCTGTGTAGTCCCCTGTGACTGGGGCTGGAAAATGTGGGTTTTGTGACAGGTTCTCACTCTGTAGATCCGGCTGGCCTGGAAGTCGCTATACAGACCAGGCTGGTTTTGAACTAACAGAGACACAGCTGCCTCTGCAGGGATTAGAAGTGTGTCTCTACATATCCAGCCATGCCTGGTTTTTGTTTTTCAATTCTGGGAATCAAACTCAGGTTACAAGTACTTTTATCAGCTGGACCATTGCTCCTTAAAGGCTTTTTAAGACTTAACATGTTTCTTTCATTAAAATTAAGACATTTTATGGACTACCATCATCATAGAAGTATGTTGCAATATCTCGAGTGGCCCCAAACAACAGGCAGGAAATGTTACAGACCCTCTGAGGGGATTAACAATATGGTCCTCTAGAATGTTCTGACATTTGAACCTCTGTGGCCCACAAGTTCAGGACAGATATGATCAAGATATAAGAAGCTGACTCAATTTAGCGGAAAAAAATTCTGAAAGATATAGTAACAGTCATCCACAAAGCTCCAGATTATCTTACGTTGTTCCAGGGATGTAGTGAAATCCCCTTGAGCAGAGCAGACAGGGCCAGCCCTTCTCCACTGTGGCCATCACACAAGCCCCATGCAGCCACCTGTCAGGAGAGTACGGCAGCTAAGACCATACTAGACAGCAAGAAACTCTAACACATGGGCCCTCGCTGTCTCTGCTTTTCTTTGCAATGTAAAACTAAAAAAGAAAAGGAAAACACCCAACTCATAATGTTCATTAATACTGAAAAAAATTGTTTACTATTACTATATTAATTGAAACTTGGAAATATGTTTATAAATAATACTTATACATTTATAGGAACATATTATCTTTCTTTTCAGCCTAAGAAGAAATAACATAAAAATGAAATAAATTTATTATTTTATAAATATTTTATAAGGCAAATTTATTTTTCACCTTGTAAAATATACAGAATAAATAACCTTGGTACTTATAACAGTTAAAATAAACTATTAGCTTACAACTTAATTATGGTGCTGAGGGGTCTGTTCAGAAAGCTACTCATGGAAAGCTTCAAGTTCTTACAAGCTCATTCCCAGCCTGCTCTTTTGTGTACCCTTTATTCAGCAAGGATGGGGAACTGCTGGGGCTGAGGCCCTCCTGCACTCCTAAGGGACTGGCTCACGCCTGCTGGTGGTGTCCTCCTGCTCTGGGCTTACTGTGTGCATTACCGTGTTCGTTCTGCTTAGGTTCAGGCATGCTCACTTTGATTCTGCAGTTCCTCCTCTTTCTCCTGACACATGGAGCCTCTCAATTAGGCAGTTCAGCCACTGACGCTGGTCCCAGAAAGAGACTGGAAGTTTTTTGTTTTTTTTTTAGGCTGTTCACTGGATATACAATTAGAATAAAAAACATGCTAAAAACATTTTAAAGATATTTCTTTTGTGTTGTATATGGTGTTTTATCTGGGTGCATGCCTGTGTACCATGTGTGTGCTGGAGTCCACACAGATCAGAAGAGGCATGAGAGCCCCCAGAACTAGAGTTACGGATGGCTGTGGGCTGCCTTGTGGGTCCTGGGATCTGCACCTGAGTGCTCTGAAGAACCAGCCAGTGCTCTTAACCATTGAACATTGATCAGCCCCAACAGGTAGGTTCTAAAACCTTAAGTTGGGATTTTTGTCCTGATCAACCCTTACCTTGTCTGTTGAGTTTCTACACAAAAACGTTGGCCCTCTACACGCAATTCTTCTTCACAAAAGTTCTACATGAATATTAAAACAAACAAAAACCTCACAAAATATGGAAAATTTTAAGTTATAATTACTCCGTGGGGATACCAAATTTATTATATCACAGAGAAGACAAAAGCCAAAGTCTAGAGAGGTGTAGAGTGGGGAGGGAGGGCACAAGCATTAAAACCTTCCTGACTGATCTCCTCTGGAAGGGGAAGGTCCACGCTGCCCTGAGAGCCGCTGGCATCACTTGAAATTCTAACTGACGCCTGTACCTCTCTCCAGCCCCACAGACCAGACAGCAGGAGTTGGCTCCTACTCCTGACTTTCCCAAACAATACCCTCGGATGTTGTCCACTGTCTAGACACAGTTAATGGAAGCCAAAGATAGCAAAATCTCTAAAACCAACCGCTTGAGGCAGTCCCCCTGACACTGGAGACTCAGCTAAATTATTCAGGAGACATAGAAATGAGGAAGAGAGTAGAAGGCCCCATTAGGGCAGGCCACTGTGATGGCGGGGACCTTACAGCAGACATCCTGAGTGGAGGTGCCTAGCAAGTGCGGACTGCTGGCTTGCGACACGATAACACATACTCTGTGGGATCGTACTGTGTGTGTGCGCTATAACGACAGCAGCTTATTCCAAGGCAGTCAGGACTGTGTGACAATACACGAACACTGAAGCCAGACTTCAGAAGTTAATACACGTGTCTCAGAACATTTGAAAGGCTAAGGCAGGAATCCTGAACTCAAGTCTAGTTTGTGCAAGACAGCAAGACAGTGTCTCAAGAAAAACAGGAACAACAAAAAGCGTAATGCAGAAACTTAAGAATGGGGACCGGGGTGGTGGCAGTCACCTTTAAGCCCAGGCATTAAGAGGCAGAGGCAAGTGGATCTCTGTAAGTTCAAGCCAGCCTGGTCTATATGGTGAGTTCCAAGACAGCCAGGCCTACACAGCGAGATCCTACAAAACAGAATGAAGCAAACTTAAGAATGAAGTCATGTGAACTCTAACTGGCTTAGTCCAAGACACTTAAAAGGCACAGACTGGGGTCACCCTGTTGCAGGGATCTTTACTGTGGATACGCAATGGCCAAGAATCAAGGAAGTAGACTGGGAACTGAAAGGAATTAGCAGAGCAGAGGTCTATCGTAAACTGGTCTTTGGTTGGCAACGGGGAACTTGGCCAGTGAACTCTTCCTTCCACTGAAGAGCAGCCTTCCCTAGCTGGGAAGGCCAGCCCCAGGCTACCTTGTTTATGTAAGTAATAAGACTGAGGACACTTCCGCTGGAGTGTGAAGACGGGACATAAAGAGGTAACTATAGGCTTGCACCTAGAACAGACCTTGCTACTGAGTCTCCGTCGGCTTTCCATGCGTCTGACGGTGTGATGTCACTAATGGGCTTATGTGCTGTGTAGCGCCTCTGGGAGGGGTGTATCAGGATGTTTTAAACACTCCTTTAAAATCTGTAACATAATTTTAGACTTACAGAAGTGTTACATAAATAGCAGACTTCATGTATGTTCTTCCCCCAGCTTCTACTTACTGCATCTTTCTCAAGTACTTTTTAAAATGTTTTTGAGATTATTAATATAATTACATCATTTCTGCCTTTCCTTTCACACCCTCTGATGCACTCCCTCTTGTGTTTTGAATTCATAGACTTTTTCTTTAGTTGTTGTTCTCTCTGTCTTTGTGTGCGTCTGTGTTCCTACTCAGTTTGTATAATGTCACTTGTATGTGTGTTTTCAGCTAACTATTTGGTATTGGATAACCAATTAGTACGCTCTTCCCTAGGGAAGATTATTTCTCCTGCTCTCAGCTTTCCTTGGTGGCTTGTAGTCCTTTGTCTTGTGAGATTTCTGCCACAGAATGCTTTTTAGAAAACCAAAAATATAAACCCAAAACTTAGAAGTCTCCTCAGCTTCCACTGAGCTCCCGGAAGTTACCCTGCCAAAGCCACTCCACCTGCTTTTTCTCCGCTGCTGGGAGCTAAAATCTGCCCATTTTCCAGATGCACCACTGAGCTTTCTCTGGATCAAAAGAGACTTCTTGAAAGGGGATATTTTCATCTTCTTCCTCCGGCTTTCCTAGTTTCTACCAGAGAGGAGGCTGGGTTAGAATTTGGGAGTAGATGAGATCTCTACCATGTTTCCTGGTTCTATTCCACAGATATAAATCCACCACTGCTTAGCACTGTGAAGGCGGTGGGGTCACAATGCTGTAAAGAGCCTACTTTGCAAAGCAGTGGGGTCACAATGCTGTAAAGAGCCTACTGTGCAAAGCAGTGGGGTCACAATGCTGTAAAGAGCCTACTGTGCAAAGCAGTGGGGTCACAATGCTGTAAAGAGCCTACTGTGCAAAGCAGTGGGGTCACAATGCTGTAAAGAGCCTACTGTGCAAAGCAGTGGGGTCACAATGCTGTAAAGAGCCTACTGTGCAAAGCAGTGGGGTCACAATGCTATAAAGAGCCTACTGTGCAGGGAGTGGGGTCAATGCTGTAAGGAGCCTACTGTGAAGGCAGTGGGGTCACAATGCTGTAAAGAGCCTACTGTGCAAAGCAGTGGGGTCACAATGCTGTAAAGAGCCTACTGTGCAAAGCAGTGGGGTCACAATGCTGTAAAGAGCCTACTGTGCAGGGAGTGGGGTCAATGCTGTAAAGAGCCTACTGTGAAGGCAGTGGGGTCACAATGCTGTAAAGAGCCTACTGTGCAAAGCAGTGGGGTCACAATGCTGTAAAGAGCCTACTGTGCAAAGCAGTGGGGTCACAATGCTGTAAAGAGCCTACTGTGCAGGGAGTGGGGTCACAATGCTGTAAAGAGCCTACTGTGCAAAGCAGTGGGGTCACAATGCTATAAAGAGCCTACTGTGCAAAGCAGTGGGGTCACAATGCTATAAAGAGCCTACTGTTCAGTTGGGGCACATTGAGCCCAATCAAGTCGATTCCGCAGTGTGACAGGAACCATGGACTCTGGGGTTCTCACTTCAGCTGGAGAAGGAGGAGAACAGTAGGACTGAGGGTGATTTCTAACGCAGCAATCTTAAAAGTAGAGATTACATCACTGAAGACAAGATACATTTACAACTAAAGTGACTGGAATAAGTCTTAGTTTTGGGTGAATCACATCACGGGTGTGAAAAATATCTTGCAACAACTTAAAAGATGCAGGTCTGGGCCATTTGGTTATTTTCTACACCAGATTTACAAGCCAGCAACACAGCTTCGAGGATGTGAAGGGCGAGGAGCCTCGTTCTCAAGTTACCAACCAGAGGGATGCCTGGCGAGGCAGCAGATGGATGCTCTTGCTATCAATGGAGCTGACAGCAGAGTTAATTAACTTCACATAAGAAATTTCTTACGGCTACCAATCATTTTATGAACTAAGTAGATTTGTGTTGAACATATTATCACATGAATTCTAGACCCAGCCTGTACACAGCGTATATCTACACACGGCATGTTTCAACTTACGTCCGTATCAGAGACGTGTTGCCACCACATGTAGCTGGCTACGCTTTTCATGTATACTAACCCTGAATTTACAGCCTGACCTAGAGCTCACCGAGGAAGCGTGGGCTCTGAGGGCTGGTAATTTGACCAAAAGTCCACACGTGAATAGAAGCAGGGTCTTTAAATGTCCTGTGATTCTCCAAAGCCCAAGCACACGCTCTCATTCTCTGCTCTAGTCTCTGTCCTAGTTCAGAGATCAGTAGGCTTTTGGCTTTTGAAGCTTTCATACATGTGCATGCTGTATGCTGAACACAGCACCTCTCAATACACGGTAAGCACCTCATAGTTTTAAAAGTTAGAGAAGGCAGAGACTATCGCGCATAAATATGTTCTCTCTTTACAGACATAACCAATATGTTCAAGTCAAAAGAAATGAATATCTTTTACCTTATGTTTTAAGTATGTAATACAAAATTCATTTCCTTAAAAGAAGTTGCAAGTTATACTAGTTGGAGAAAAATGCTAAAGTATATTGAGAATGTGACCACATAAAATAACCTATAACATCTAATACTATATTATAATTTTTCATATTTTAAAGACATTGGGGATAATGAAAAAAGTTCTGGAAATGGACAAAAATGATACAATACTATGAATATGGCTAATCTATTGAATTATAAATTAATTGGTCAAATGACAATTTTTGTTATACATAGTTCACCAAAATTATGAAAATGAAACAGTAGCAAAAAACTTTCAGTAATCTATGTAAGATTACCAGACTTTTAGGATGGAACCAGAAATTAAGTTTAGTATACAGAGCTGTCATAGATGCCACACAAAAAGTCACAGTCAAGGCAGCTGAAATCATGCCATGACAGAAGGCACAGACAAATTCAAATCTGACCTGGACAATACAAAAAGTGAGGCCAAGCTTGTAGTAAACTGTACATTATGTATGTTTTCACTTATTTTTAGTTCATGTTATAATCTGAACAAATAGGACTGCGTTATCTAGAGTAAGTCATTATTCCCCAAGCACCACTTGTCATTATTAATTTTTTTAACAATAATTACCCCTGAAATTAGCATTTCTTTCAATCAAATAAATAATCAAAAGTCAAAGAAGTCCTGAAATCAAGATCAGGTGCTCAGTGCTGTCGAAGTCCAGTGTTCCCTTAGAAAAATGCATGCAACCCTGAGAATTGTAAACACAGCAACACATCACCTGAGGAGCAAGGCCGAGAGGCCGTGTTTAGAAGCACCTATGCTAAGGTAGAGGCCATTTTTATTGATTTGCTTTTGAGGACACAACTCTGCAAATAAAAACTAAAAATTCCCCTAGATGGAGTTCAGCTGCCTGCTGTTTCTCAGGCAGTGGTATTAAAAAATAACAAAATTGGGGCTGGGGTGATGGCCCAGAGGTTAAGAGCACTGGCTGTTCATCCAAAGGTCCTAAGTTCAATTCCCAGCAACCACATGGTGGCTCATAACCATCTATAATGAGATCTGGTGCCCTTTTCTGGCCTGCAGGCCCACACCATTATATAAATAATAAATAGATCCCTAAAAAATAACAAAATTGTGTTTACTTAGGGCCATAATGCTTGCAACCTTGAGTTTTCCTGTAAGATTCCTCTCATCCCCAAGTTTTTATTAATGTACTTTAAAAAACACTCTTGCAATTTCATTTAAGAGAAACACAAACTGGCGTGTATTTTTAATTCTCTTTTAAACTTTTGACAGCTTCTAATTTGCATACAGTGCGTTGTGATCACACTCCCCCTTTCCCATTTCCTTCTATCCCAATCCCATTACTGCTGCGCATTAGAGATTCACAGTAGGTTACACAGAGATTCATGTAGGCAACCAAGTCGGTGCATGTATCAAGAGAGCCCAGTAGGAAATAAATCCCACGAGTTAGAGGAAGTTTAATAGAACGCCTAAACCAGAGGAAATGCGCACCTATTGGTAATAGGAGGCTCCACAGGAATCCACATTGCCAAGGAGAGGATTCCATAAGCAACAGCCTAGAAGAGTGGACTCTCTGTCAGCCCAGGCGGAGGATGTTAGTGAGAAACCTGCTGCAGGTTCCTGGAATTGGAGCTCCCTGTGTTGGCGGAGGCAGAGCTGGACTGCAGCTGACAGCAACCTGTGGGCCTCAGGCAGCGCTGTCAGGGGCGCTCTGGTAGAGGCCCACAGGCAGCAGGGCACCACGCACAGTGGTGCCAAGATCTAACCCCTACAGCGCCGGTCTTCACCGGAATCCACAGAAAATCGGTGCCCGTGTTAAAAAGCTGGTAAGACTTCTATGCTTGTGAGACATGGGCTGCTACAAGCTGGGAGCCAGCTTGGGTTACCTTTAGTCCCATCAGTAAAATTTATTACCTAACACCATCTAGACTTTCAGGTAAATCCTTTTGGAATACCTAAACATACCCCTGGTTTCCACCGACCCTAAGCTCCACAATGATCTGCCACATCTGGGGTCTGCGACATTGATTTCCTGCTTTGTAAGTAACTCACCGACGTCATGACATACGTTTAAAGCATCTGCCCTTTCCGCATACTGTATGTTTTAGCATCTACAAGGAGATACAAGGGTTTATTTGTAGATAATACCTTCAAGACCCTCATCTTCCAAACTAAAAATGTGACAATTTCTAATCAGAAATCATATTTTTATTACTGTGACAAATATAGAGATTGAAAGGTTTGATTCACAGTTTCACAGGGTTTGGCCCTATCGTATTTGCTGTTGAGAGGCCAAGGGTGGAGGCATGTTGTGGGCAAAGCTACTTCCATCATGGCAACCAGGAAGCAAGGGGACAGCAGACAGCAAGGGCTCGCTCCGTTGTCCCCAGCCCCCAAACAAGAACAGGGGTACTGCATGGAATAGAGGATGTCCCCCTCTGTGCCCGCTACTTCCCAGGCATCATTTGAGACATAAAACTCAGGCTGCCAATTGCCTCTAAATGGCATTGTCAATGATAGAAGTTCTGTGGTAAACACGATGTTACAGATTAAAAAAATAAAAGGACACATTTAAAACACCATAATGGAAAATTGCCAAGTTCTAATTTATTTCCAATTGTTGGGCTAAACTGAAAGTAAGTCAGCACTGGGTCTTTGAGGAAATCACTTGTAACTCATTCCCAGATTAAAGACAACCATGTCAGGGGGTTTAAATAGCTTCAACAAAACAAAACAAAACAAAACAAAACCAACTAAACAAAAACGCCCTAAATGGGAAACTGACAATTACTGTAGCTAGCTTTTCTTTCTTCCTATCTTATATACAGCCTGAGTTCAGCCAGGTCACCAGAGTAGCATTTAGTATAACACAAGGCTAAACCAAATATTAAATATTTCTTCCCCGATAGCCCCAAAGGGTAAAATTTGACTTTGAGTTCAAGGCCCTCTTCCCCCAGGGAGGTGAGTGGTTTTCTGTTCCCTCAGCAAAAACTGCCGGGAACAAACGCCCGAAACAGAGAACTAACGTGTCTACTCTGTCTTTCAAGGTGTGTGACTCCCTGACGCTCTTGAAGACATAACTTAATCCATTTCCCACCCCTGGAATCTTCCCAGATCTCCTGCTTGCTTGTCCTACTGTTTTCTTTCCCGAGAGTTCCGTCTAAGTCCAGGAACCACAGTCCTGCTGTGAGCGAGGCCCTGGGAGGGACCCGTGCTGCTATGACAGTGGCAGTGCCGACGCCAACTTTCCTCCTTCACTGCAGTGGTAGCCAACGCTTCCTGACAGTGCCAGGGTGGGAGCCAGACCTTCACCATCGGGGCCTTGAGGGATGTTCTGGATGCACGTTAGAGCCGTGTTTGAGAGAAATAACCCAAGGAGAGCAGGTTTTTCTTTTTCCAACAAAATAGGTGTATTTGGTGACTTCTCGTTTTTAAATACTGTCACTCCAAGTGAAACCTCTGGACACCTCTGCGTCTTACATTTTAATTTTATTTTAAAGCTAAAACACGTTTCAGCCATTAATGCAGATTTGCAATAGAGACTATTTTCTGAAATAGTCACTGTGCCATTTAAGACAAGCACTTTTTAAAGAGCCATAGGCTGGAAGCCCTTGGTGCCGTCAGCCAGCAGGTTGGTATCTGACACTCCCTTAAAGTGTTGGCATCTAACACTTTTAAAAATCAGTTTGTCATTGTAAAAATCCATATTTCTAGTTATCTTGAAAAGTACCGAGAACAGCCATGTTGGACTTTACCCTTGCCAACAAACCCCGATGCATGTGTTTGGGTGGGAAGTGGCTTTCCAGTTCAGTGCAAATTCCCTGAAACCCTGCCCACAGCTGGTCCCTGTAATTACACATCGGCGACTGTGCTTGTTCTGAAGCACCAAGCTTAGAAACTTGTAAAATAAATCAACACCCTTTAAACATCGTTAGAAGCTGGCTTGCTCTTCCTTTCTCCAGGACTCTTCTCTGTGATGCTCGGTCCCTGAGCAGACGGGACTGAAGTCCGAGAGCTGGAAGGTCTGAGCTTTGGGAGAGGCAGGTGCTAGGGTCACAGGATGTCTTGATAGAAGCTGTGAGGAAGGAGAGAGGCCATCAGCAGAGAAAGGAGGGAAGAAAGGAGGGATGCTGACCATAGGGGCCGTGGAGAAGGGCTCACCAGCGCTTCCGGGTGTGGTAGACGGCGATGAACATACAGGACACAACTGTGAGGAGCATGAAGACGATCAGGGTCAGAAGGCCCGTGGTTAACGGCTTGCCACCTGCTTTGGAAGAGTAAGAGGTGTCTCCAGAGCAAGACCCCATCCCTGCTTCACAGTCCCTATTCCAAGCGCGTGTGCCAGGGAGCCGTGCAATTATTTCTGCCTTCCTTTAGAGTATACCTTTTATTCCTCAGGACTTTAAACTGACCGTCCCTTGTGAGAGTCTGGCTGCATACCATCCAGACAGATGTGAATCTGCCTACCCCCAGCTTGCCAACCATCTGTGTCACTCTATCTTAGCATCAACTTCTTCCTCCTTCAAGTCAGAATAACAGTACTTGCTTCAAAGCTAGGTGATGAACTGAACCGGAGCGCTGGCAGCAAAGAGGCCGGCGCTCACCAGGAGGCGTGGAAGGTCGAGCGTCGAGCGCTGGTCCCCTGTACTGCGCAAGGGTCTTCCTGGACTCTTTATGTGCCTCTTGCCTCTGGACCTTTGAGTTTCCGGTGTCCTTTCTTCTTACATATAGAACATTTATCCCAGATCTCTTGGGATTTCTTTCTCTAGCTAGAATTCCCTCCTTCTTGCTCCTAGCACACAGGCTGCATCTCCGAGATGAAGTTTGTTCGCTTCTCCCTCCGCGCTTGAAGGATGCCTCTACTCATGCTCAGCCCAGGCTACCCTTTCTTCTTACCCCAGTAGAGGACGATGGGCTGCCCTCCCAGACTGCTGTGCTTCACCCAGCAGGCCAGGCCAGCCGCAGCTCCAGCCTCCACGTCCAGGCTTGCCTGGAGGTACCACGTCCCATCAGCGTTGGGCAGGACGTCACCTCTGTGGGTGTTCTGCTCCTCCTGGTCACCCCGCATCCACATCACCCACACAGGCTTTGGGGAGAAGCCGGAGACATGACACACCAGCTGCCGGTGGCTGTGTGCAGGACTGAGGCCTTCGGACAGCCAGGCCACAGGCTTCTCTGTATCCAGCGAGAGTAAAAACCAGAAATCTCTTAAAGAAGAAACTTTTCCATCGGGGTCCCAGGTGGCCCACAGGCCCACTTCTGGAGGGGAAGTCACCTATTCCTTTAGTCCATTTGTATCGCTGGGGCCAGGACAGCCATCCCTGACACCTCTACTCCCTCCCTGAGTGTCCCTCCTCTGTACTGTGGGACACCCTGAGTTCAGCTGTTCCCCCATGTCTCCAATACCACGGGGCTCACTTCTGACGCCTGTGTTTGTTTAACCCAGTGCATGGAATCCAAGAGCGCTCTCAGTTAAAAGAATAAACCCACACGCCTTCCTTACCTCCTCCTAGGCCTGGCCCTTTCTCTACAGCGGACAGCGGTGGGAAAACCTAAATGGATCCAAATGGAGAGCCAGGGTAAAAACAGCAGGCTGACCTTGTTTCTCTAGGTCTGTCTTCCCTGCCTCCAGGAGGCCACGGAGGAACTGGGGGCAGGTGTCATTCAGGAGTCGCTGCACTTCTTCCTTCGTCCCTTGGTCACTGTTGAGCACCTTGATGGGCAGCTCTATCCA
The DNA here is from genome assembly GCF_030254825.1 of Meriones unguiculatus. Lineage (NCBI taxonomy): Eukaryota > Metazoa > Chordata > Mammalia > Rodentia > Muridae > Meriones > Meriones unguiculatus. The sequence goes on from NC_083350.1 coordinate 190,208,973, forward strand.
AGGTGGGGCCTCCGGGGCCTTCTGCCAGGAAGTTCCCTGGAAACTCACGATATGTTCTCCTTGATATGCTACTTGGAGAAAGCTCTCCGAAGCATTCCCAGGGCACACGGCACAGCCAGCAGACATCTGCAGCTCAATGGGATCTGTAAAGAGGAGAAGGTAGAGACTAAGGAACGATTTAGACGTTTGGAAGAAAAGAGAAGGAAGTGGCATGAAGGTTGTAGTTAGGTCCCAGCTGAGGGAAATGATCGTGCGTGTTCTGGAGCAGAAACGGACTGCTTTCAGAAGGGACGGGGCTATCTTCAGACACAAGTAAAAACCTAGGAGGGGAGGAAGCAGAGACTCCCATCAGGCAGTCCACAGCTTTCCAGCTGGGGTTCTGGGTCCGCTCTCACCCACGGGTACCTGTTCCGGGCTCCCTCCACTCACAGTGTAGGTGTCCTTCAGGAAACATTTTCACTAATTCCTGTATGTCCCTGGTGAAGCTAAGCCGATACACTTGAAACACGCGCTGCAGCTTCTGCCACTGCTCGTTACTAAATGTGCCCTGGGCCCAGGGCCTGAGGAACTGGATGGCGTCGGAGGCATTGTCCCACCGGTGAGTCTGCAGATCCCCGAGCCAGGCCGAGCCGTCTGTGCGCGAGCAGCTGCTGTTGAAGAAGGACGAGATCTGCAGGCAGCGGAGGGTGAAGTTCTGCTGGGCTGGAGACCGGGAGCGCGCCGTGAGCGCGGCCCGCCGCCCGCAGCGCCCCTGCTCTCCGCCCGTCTGCGCGCACCGCCGCTCACCCTCGGACTGTCCCCAGGCCGGTGCGAGCAGCCAGAGCAGCAGGCACGGCGGCCACCGCATGGCGAGCCGGCCGGCCGCTTCCGTGCCTCGCTCGGGCCGCCGCGGGCGTAGCAGCGCCCCAGGCCCGGAAGCCAGGCTCGGCCGCAGTCACACACACTCTCCGCAGTCGCCCTCGCCTTGGAGGGCCGCAGCACAGCGCCCACACGACCGGCTTTTCTCGGTCTTCCCGTGCGCTGAGGAGCGAGGCGGAGACCCCGCCGCCTCGGTAAAGCAAGGCCTAGAGCTGTGCTCGTGTCACAGCTCCGAAGTCATCGAAAACGAAAGAGGAAAAACGCGGTGTCAGCTGGCAGCGGGGTCTGCGGGCGCTGCCCCGGCCCGCCGGTGGGTGCTGTGCGCGCGGAGGACAGGCTGCGCTCACACCGGCCCCGTGGCCCCACCTGCCGTCCCTCTCCTGCCTGTCCGCTGTCTTCCTTGACTCCTTCTGGGGAGCCTACAGGCGCACGGTGTTTTCCCGCGCGACGTCGTGGTTTGTGCTCACTGGAAGCAGAAGCGAGGGCTGTGCGCGCCGCTCAGGCCGCAGCAGGTGAGGGCACGGCCTACCCCGCGCTCCTCCCCTTCCCAGCCTCGCCCCTTCCGCCCCTTCCCAACCGCTCGACCAAACGAGCCTCTCGTTCAGCCACCCCGGCGCCTCGGTGGGGAGCAGTGGCGAAACAAGCAGTCAGGACTTCCAGTTTCCCGGAGGAAGTCTCGCGGGTCAGACGGACTCCCGTAGCACCCGCGCCTTCTTCCCACCCCTTCTTCGCTCCAGCGTCAGCTTTGCTCCATCTTTTGTCCTTTCTCCTAACCGGGTCCCTTCTCGGTGTCTCCACCTTCAGAACCACCCGGGCCTCGGCGTGGTGTGTGTGGAACAGCTTTCTCAGGAAGAAAAAGGCCCCATTCTGGCCCGCAGGCTCATGCTGGCCCGCTCCCAGCCTCCGGATCCCGGCCTGAGACAGCGGACAGAGCTCTGCGAAGACCGACCCCTGGGAGGCCCTGGCCTCCGCGCCCCTGCCTCGTTCCCACTTGGACTTCAGGCTCCAGCGTCACTTTCTGAGAGCACTCAAGCGTCCCAGGCAGTGTGGGTTCGGCGGCAGAGCTAGCCCGTCTGCACACCCCACCCGTCCTAACAGAGCCTGGGTTGTCCTCTCAGGCCACTCGCTGGAGGCGGCAGAACACATGGCATTTCCTGACGCGCACTCCTGCTGGCCTTGCTGCTGTAGACCCAGAGAACAGGCTTCACCTCCAGCTGTGGCTTGGAGGTGGCTCTAGTCCCTAACCTGATTTTATGCACTGTTGCTCCCTAAGGTTTGAAATGACAGAAAAAGTTTTGTTAAAAAAAATAAAGGGCTAAAATAAGTTATGTTTATTTAGTTCAAAGTATTTTAATTTTTCTTACAATATAATTACATCATTTCCCTCCAGCTCTTTCCTTCCTCCAATTCCTTCCATGCCATTTCCCTCCCACACCTTCTCTCAATTCCTGTCCTCTTTTTGTTATACACACACACACACACACACACACACACACGTATATACATTACACACATATATAAGCACTATTATCTGCTCAGTCCATTCAGTGTTGTTAGCAAGGACATGATTTCAGAGCTTCCTGGTATTGGTTAACCACTTAGGGACCTTGGGGAAGAATACTTCTTCCCCTTCCAACATCTAGGGTTTTGTTTTTGCTATTTTATTTTTATTTTATTTTATTTTATTTTATTTTATTTTATTTTAAGACAGGGTTTCTCTGTGTAGCCTTGGCTGTCTTGGAACTCACTCTGTAGACCAGGCTAGTCTTGAACTTTGGTGGTTTGGGTGAATGTAGAAATACATCCCTCTTTTAGATTTTCCAAATTAATGCAGTGCATGGTTTCAAAGTACTCCCATATACATTCTGAATGTCCTTGGTGTCCATTGTTTCTGTTTATTTATTTTGTTAATTTGAGTCCTTTGTTTGTTTTGGCTAGTTGGGCCAAGGTTCTGCTACTTTATTGTTTATCTTCTCAAAGAACCAACTCTTAGATTTACCAATTCTTTATATTGTTTTATTTGTTTCTATTTTATTAATTTCTGCTCTGATATTTATTTCTTGCTATCTACTGAATTTGGGATTGGTTTATTCTTGTTTTTCCAGTTTTGGGAGTTCTATTGGTAGGCCCAGCACGAGCCTAATTTCGAGAAGGGATGAAGAGAACTCAGGAGACGGTCTTGATGCAAAATCTGCATCGCAAGAGGTTTATTTTGACCATTGCGCAGTGGGGTCACCCCTGCTGGTCAGCAAGGAGTGGCATCGGGAGACAAAGGCCTTGGGTTTTTAAAGGACAAGACGTGGGAATTTTGAAGTTGCCGTCTTGGTCTGGGTAATTCAGGATTGGATCAGGAAGCTATAAAGTACGATAATTGGTTCATCTTAGGTGTTCAAGGTTGGCCAGTCCTGCCAAGTGTGGATGCACCTGCAATTAAAGGTGGGGGTGGTTAGCTCATCCTTGAAGATTGGGGCTGCAGGCTTTTGGCCAGAGGTCAGAGTCTACTCAGAAGAAGGATTGAGGCCATCCAGGTTGTTGCTAAGAAACACTATCTTGAAGACCAGGGTCTGGTCCTTTTTTTTGCTGAGTAAAGGTCATTGCTTGCTGGCTTTTTTTTATATCTGTCCTCACAGATAGGGTTACATTCCTCTGTTCTCTGAAAAGGTACTAAGAGGCTTTAGCTTAACCTGGACCTAAAACTCAAAACTATAGGCTTTAGAAGACATATAGGTTACAAAGTTAGTCTGATCCTTTCACTATCACTAAGTCTTTTCTGTGCACTGATCTTTAAAAATAGCTTAAATATTTTTTATTTTATGTATGTGGTCTCTTGCCTACATGTATGTCTTTGCGCCCTGTAGAGGCTGGAGGAGAGCAACAATTTTCTTGAAACTAGAGTTGCAGAGTTTGTAAACTGCCGTGTAAATGCTGGAATCAAACCTGGGTCCTCCAGAGGTAGCCAATACTCTCAGTCACTGAGACATTTCTCCAGCCCCTCTTTCTGATTTTTAAAATAAAGCTATGAATTTCCTTCCTAAAACTGTTGAGAGACCAAAAGATTAAAAAATCAGCTATTATTAATATTTAAGGCCTGAACTAACTAGGTGGAGAAGTCCAGGAATGCCCTGAGGGAAAAAAACCACCTTACTGCATTCTTTCCCACCCACTAGAGATACAGTTGCTAGGAAACTGGACCATTCTCCCTAGGGAGGGACACCAGATCATTAATGGTCTGGGAACCTTCCTATAGCCAGTCAATTCAAAATGTAGCATTTTGACCAATAGATGCTTGCCAGGCAGGAATCGCCCCTGCCTTGGGCATGCTGGGAGGGACCAGAATCTTCAAATCATCCAATTAGCCTGAGCACGGGGCTCTCGGCTCTCACCACTTTGGCCGTGGGGGGTGTGGGCCCAAGCTGCAGCTTGTAATGATTTATTATAAAAAGAACCTCATGTATTTACAGTGGAGTCTAGTTATTCCTGGTCTTCTGGGCTTCGTGAACTGGGCAGAACACTGTTTTCAGTGATAGAGAGATACCACCTGAAAGCATGGAAAAATCATTACAGTGAAATGGAACTGGAAGCAAGAAGGTGTTTTGTGCAGCCATGACTAGTGAAGAAAAAGGCGAGAACCGTGCAGCCAGAACAGCTGTATGACAGGGTCCAGCAGAGCCGATGAACAGAAAGGCGAGAACCGTGCAGCCAGAACAGCCAGGACAGAGTCCAGCCGAGCGGAGCCTCATGCTGTTTGTGCCACTGCGCTCTTTTACCTTCCGTTTTTTATCTCAATTTGCATTTGTGGGGGACTTTTTGCATTATGATTTATTTCTATCTTTTTCCCAGAAAATTATTTCTGCTCTCAAAGAAGTAACCTTATCTGACCCTTTCAGGAGTCTTTCTTGCCATGAGATTGTAAAAGCACAAAAAAGTTGGGATCCCCAGCGTTCTCTCGGCACTAAGAAAACTAAGCAAACTCAGAAACAATAAACTTGGCAGTAGGCTTCTTCCCATAGTCTACAGGACATTGGCCCCAGGAGAAAAGTTAGTTTACCTAATACAACCTCTGATAATATATAAATGACATAAAATTAATATTAAAATATAAGAATTTATTAATCGTGGGAGACAGGTTCACGTTAAGCTACAGTGAGGTCTTTTAACTGAAAAGCAAAGAGAACATAAACGAGTAGAACAAGTCCGCCTGCAGCCTGGGAGGGTTCAAGCTTGAGCTGGGCTAACAAGTCCGCCTGCAGCCTGGGAGAGCTCAAGCTTGAGCTGGGCTAACAAGTCCTCCTGCAGCCTGGGAGAGCCTTCAAGCTTGAGCTGGGCTAACAAGTCCGCCTGCAGCCTGGGAGGGCCTTCAAGCTTGAGCTGGGCTAACAAGTCCGCCTGCAGCCTGGGAGGGCCTTCAAGCTTGAGCTGGGCTAACAAGTCCGCCTGCAGCCTGGGAGAGCTCAAGCTTGAGCTGGGCTAACAAGTCCGCCTGCAGCCTGGGAGAGCACAAGCTTGAGCTGGGCTAACAAGTCCGCCTGCAGCCTGGGAGGGCCTTCAAGCTTAAGCTGGGCTAACAAGTCTGCCTGCAGCCTGGGAGAGCTCAAGCTTGAGCTGGGCTAACAAGTCCGCCTGCAGCCTGGGAGAGCTCAAGCTTAAGCTGGGCTAACAAGTCCGCCTGCAGCCTGGGAGAGCTCAAGCTTGAGCTGGGCTAACAAGTCCGCCTGCAGCCTGGGAGGGCCTTCAAGCTTAAGCTGGGCTAACAAGTCTGCCTGCAGCCTGGGAGAGCCTTCAAGCTTGAGCTGGGCTAACAAGTCCGCCTGCAGCCTGGGAGAGCTCAAGCTTAAGCTGGGCTAACAAGTCCGCCTGCAGCCTGGGAGAGCTCAAGCTTGAGCTGGGCTAACAAGTCCGCCTGCAGCCTGGGAGGGCTCAAGCTTGAGCTGGGCTAACAAGTCCGCCTGCAGCCTGGGAGGGCTCAAGCTTGAGCTGGGCTAACAAGTCCGCCTGCAGCCTGGGAGAGCTCAAGCTTGAGCTGGGCTAACAAGTCCGCCTGCAGCCTGGGAGAGCTCAAGCTTGAGCTGGGCTAACAAGTCCGCCTGCAGCCTGGGAGAGCTCAAGCTTAAGCTGGGCTAACAAGTCCGCCTGCAGCCTGGGAGGACCTTCAAGCTTGAGCTGGGCTAACAAGTCCGCCTGCAGCCTGGGAGGGCTCAAGCTTGAGCTGGGCTAACAAGTCCGCCTGCAGCCTGGGAGAGCCTTCAAGCTTAAGCTGGGCTAACAAGTCCGCCTGCAGCCTGGGAGAGCCTTCAAGCTTGAGCTGGGCTAACAAGTCCGCCTGTAGCCTGGGAGGGCCTTCAAGCTTGAGCTGGGCTAACAAGTCCGCCTGCAGCCTGGGAGAGCCTTCAAGCTTGAGCTGGGCTAACAAGTCCGCCTGCAGCCTGGGAGAGCCTTCAAGCTTGAGCTGGGCTAACAAGTCCGCCTGCAGCCTGGGAGAGCTCAAGCTTGAGCTGGGCTAACAAGTCCGCCTGCAGCCTGGGAGAGCCTTCAAGCTTGAGCTGGGCTAACAAGTCCGCCTGCAGCCTGGGAGAGCCTTCAAGCTTGAGCTGGGCTAACAAGTCCGCCTGCAGCCTGGGAGAGCCTTCAAGCTTGAGCTGGGCTAACAAGTCCGCCTGCAGCCTGGGAGAGCCTTCAAGCTTGAGCTGGGCTAACAAGTCCGCCTGCAGCCTGGGAGAGCTCAAGCTTGAGCTGGGCTAACAAGTCCGCCTGCAGCCTGGGAGAGCCTTCAAGCTTGAGCTGGGCTAACAAGTCCGCCTGCAGCCTGGGAGAGCCTTCAAGCTTGAGCTGGGCTAACAAGTCCGCCTGCAGCCTGGGAGAGCCTTCAAGCTTGAGCTGGGCTAACAAGTCCGCCTGCAGCCTGGGAGGGCCTTCAAGCTTGAGCTGGGCTAACAAGTCCGCCTGCAGCCTGGGAGGGCTCAAGCTTGAGCTGGGCTAACAAGTCCGCCTGCAGCCTGGGAGAGCCTTCAAGCTTAAGCTGGGCTAACAAGTCCGCCTGCAGCCTGGGAGAGCTCAAGCTTGAGCTGGGCTAACAAGTCCGCCTGCAGCCTGGGAGGGCCTTCAAGCTTGAGCTGGGCTAACAAGTCCGCCTGCAGCCTGGGAGAGCTCAAGCTTGAGCTGGGCTAACAAGTCCGCCTGCAGCCTGGGAGAGCCTTCAAGCTTGAGCTGGGCTAACAAGTCCGCCTGCAGCCTGGGAGAGCTCAAGCTTAAGCTGGGCTAACAAGTCCGCCTGCAGCCTGGGAGAGCCTTCAAGCTTGAGCTGGGCTAACAAGTCCGCCTGCAGCCTGGGAGAGCCTTCAAGCTTGAGCTGGGCTAACAAGTCCGCCTGCAGCCTGGGAGAGCCTTCAAGCTTGAGCTGGGCTAACAAGTCCGCCTGCAGCCTGGGAGAGCTCAAGCTTGAGCTGGGCTAACAAGTCCGCCTGCAGCCTGGGAGAGCCTTCAAGCTTGAGCTGGGCTAACAAGTCCGCCTGCAGCCTGGGAGAGCCTTCAAGCTTGAGCTGGGCTAACAAGTCCGCCTGCAGCCTGGGAGAGCCTTCAAGCTTGAGCTGGGCTAACAAGTCCGCCTGCAGCCTGGGAGGGCCTTCAAGCTTGAGCTGGGCTAACAAGTCCGCCTGCAGCCTGGGAGGGCTCAAGCTTGAGCTGGGCTAACAAGTCCGCCTGCAGCCTGGGAGAGCCTTCAAGCTTAAGCTGGGCTAACAAGTCCGCCTGCAGCCTGGGAGAGCTCAAGCTTGAGCTGGGCTAACAAGTCCGCCTGCAGCCTGGGAGGGCCTTCAAGCTTGAGCTGGGCTAACAAGTCCGCCTGCAGCCTGGGAGAGCTCAAGCTTGAGCTGGGCTAACAAGTCCGCCTGCAGCCTGGGAGAGCCTTCAAGCTTGAGCTGGGCTAACAAGTCCGCCTGCAGCCTGGGAGAGCTCAAGCTTAAGCTGGGCTAACAAGTCCGCCTGCAGCCTGGGAGAGCCTTCAAGCTTGAGCTGGGCTAACAAGTCCGCCTACAGCCTGGGAGAGCTCAAGCTTGAGCTGGGCTAACAAGTCCGCCTACAGCCTGGGAGAGCTCAAGCTTGAGCTGGGCTAACAAGTCCGCCTGCAGCCTGGGAGAGCCTTCAAGCTTGAGCTGGGCTAACAAGTCCGCCTGCAGCCTGGGAGGGCCTTCAAGCTTGAGCTGGGCTAACAAGTCCGCCTGCAGCCTGGGAGAGCCTTCAAGCTTGAGCTGGGCTAACAAGTCCGCCTACAGCCTGGGAGAGCTCAAGCTTGAGCTGGGCTAACAAGTCCGCCTACAGCCTGGGAGAGCTCAAGCTTGAGCTGGGCTAACAAGTCCGCCTGCAGCCTGGGAGAGCCTTCAAGCTTGAGCTGGGCTAACAAGTCCGCCTGCAGCCTGGGAGAGCTCAAGCTTAAGCTGGGCTAACAAGTCCGCCTGCAGCCAGGGAGAGCCTTCAAGCTTGAGCTGGGCTAACAAGTCCGCCTGCAGCCTGGGAGAGCTCAAGCTTGAGCTGGGCTAACAAGTCCGCCTGCAGCCTGGGAGAGCCTTCAAGCTTAAGCTGGGCTAACAAGTCCGCCTGCAGCCTGGGAGAGCCTTCAAGCTTGAGCTGGGCTAACAAGTCCGCCTGCAGCCTGGGAGGGCCTTCAAGCTTGAGCTGGGCTAACAAGTCCGCCTGCAGCCTGGGAGAGCTCAAGCTTGAGCTGGGCTAACAAGTCCGCCTGCAGCCTGGGAGAGCCTTCAAGCTTGAGCTGGGCTAACAAGTCTGCCTGCAGCCTGGGAGAGCCTTCAAGCTTGAGCTGGGCTAACTCCCAAGTTGTTCTTTGCCACTGCACTTGTTCAAGGCTTGGGGACTCAGGTTTGTTCTGTTGTCCTGGAAAACGGAATGTCATATGTGATCAAAGTAAGCTTACATAGTCTAAAATGATTTGAGATTGATAATACCTGTTCTCTCTGTACTTGTAACCCTTGTCCAGGGACAAAAGGATGTGATCTGTATTTCTTCTGGAGTTGTAAGTGTGGGGCCCTGCTGGATAAGGTTAGAGTCAGATAGCCATTTAATTTGTGCTCCGTCTACGAGGACACACACCCTTTCCCTAGAGGGTGCGAAAAGTCTCCCCAGATCTGGAGGATCCCAGGTCTTGTAAGGAGTGTCACACAGCCCTCAGGCAGATTATAGGCCAGACCCTTTCCTGATAACAAAACCAGTCTAGCAAGCATCGGGAATTCCTAGAAATGCCCCACCCTGCTGAGCGTCTTAGTCTCTAGCAGTGGCCTTCAACTGTACTTAGAGATTCCCCCGTGCTCTGGGATAATTAGGTGCTGTGCTCTTCCTGTGATAGGAAAATGATGCTGTATCATTATATGTAAGTCAGGTATCCCTGACCCCTGACCCCAGTGCATCAAACACATTTACCCTCGAAACCCCGTCCACTGCCCAAGGTTTGTAAACATCTGATTTCAAATAAACTGCTGCTGGGGTGCATGCACGCTGCTGACTGGCTGCCTGATTCCATCAGCCTTCCACCACGACTGCCTGAGAGTCTTCATTCACCCCGCAGGCCCGCCCCTCCCCCACGCTGGGATGGACCCTTCCAAGCCTGTGTCTTGGCTGTAAGCTGACCAGGCGTGGGCTTCTGCCCATACCTCTGCTGTGCTCGGCACAGCAGCTTAACCAAGAGCTGAAACACTTTGGTACTGCCTTATGTTTGGAACGGATTACCTTTGCCATTGGTGATCTCATAGTAAAAGAGCTAAACTGTAACACATTTTCCACACCCCAGCTTAGCACCCTAAGTGCTAAGGGTGCTAAAGCGCTCTAGCTGCCCCTGAGAGAACCCAACCCCCACTCTCTAGAAGCTCCAGGACCCCACCCAACAGAGGACGACACACGTGTTTGCCTCTTTTGTAGAATCTGTAAAGAATCATCCAGAGGTTGGTCAGTCAGAGCTGAGAGGTTCTCTGTGCATGCACGCTGCTGACTGGCTGCCTGATTCATCCACTACTTCCCCCTGCCCGACCCTTACCTCCTCTGCTGGGCCTGTCTGGCTGGCTGCTGGGGCCTGTCTGGCTGCTGAGGCCTGTCTGGCTGGCTGCTGGGGCCTGTCTGGCTGCTTGCTGGGGCCTGTCTGGCTGCTTGCTGGGGCTTGTCTGGCTGCTGCTGGGGCCTGTCTGTCTGCTGGGGCCTGTCTGGCTGGCTGGCTGCTGGGGCCTGTCTGTCTGCTGGGGCCTGCCTGGCTGGCTGGCTACTGGGGCCTGTCTGTCTGTCTTTCTGCTTGCTGGCCCCTTCCCGCAGCAGTGCTGCTCTCATAATACAGGACAAAGTAGACTTCAAACCAAAGCGAAGAACAGACAAAAAAGGACAGAGGTTTTGCTGTTTTGTATTTTCATTTTTGTTTAGTTTCAGGATATTTTTTATATTTCTTCTTTGACCCATTCATCATCCAGTGATGAGTTTTTCCATCCTCATGAGTTTATGTACTTATTAAAGATCTGTTTGACGTCCATGTGGATACACTACATGAGGCTAATTCAATTTCAATGTTTTTAGGTTTTGTCGTGTGTTGCAGAATGTGGTCTCTTTTAGAGATGCTTTCATGGGCTACTGAGAAGAGTGTACAAAATTGGGTGCACCAGAGTTTGGTACACATATATTTAGGGCTATATATGACATCTTCGTGGTTAACTGTTCTTTTAATTAGAACGAAATGTCCTTCTCTCTTCTCATTAACTTTAGTTTGAGGTCTACTTTCTCTGATGTTAGGAGAGCACCTGCTTGCTTTCTGATCCCGTTTGAATAGAATGATCCCCACAATTTCAGGTATATCTCTAATTCTAATACGAGTTTCTTAGAATCAGCAGAAAATGCAGAGTTAAGGCCTAGCATTTAGTTATTAGTGAAAGGTGTGTACTGGTTACAGTCATTTTGATGATTTTGTTTGTTATTTGTGCTCTTGTGTTTTGTATTTCTACAATTTTAGCTTCATTTTTTTTTTCTTTCTAGAGGCTCTTCACTGTACTTATCTCTGTCTCTAGTCCAAAGCATTGCTCCTGAGTTCTGCTTAGGGCTGGTTTCCTGGATATAATTCTTTCCTTGTGTTTAGCTCATGGGAGGTTTTCTTTCTTCTTCAACTCTGGCAGACAGTTTTCTCGAGTACTGTAGTTCAGGTTGGTAGTCACAGTCTTTTAGAACTTAGACTCCACCTTCCAGGTTTGCTAGAGGCCAACTGCAGCACACTGGCTGACCCAAGGTGGCCACAGCATCCGTGACAAGCAGCTGGGGGCTGGTGTTTCTCACTGTACTTTAACTCGTAAACTTTCAGGCTGGTAGTCTTTCTCTTTGGGGCTGCTGGTAGTGGCGAGAAATTTAAAGGAAAATACAGGTAGTCTTGTTCCGTTTTCTCCCTCTTCCATGTCCATCCCATTTTGCCTTTCTGAGTGAGGATTGATCACCTTACTCAGGATCCTCCTTCTTGCTTAGCTTCTTTAGGTGTACATTCTTTTTAGTATGTTTATCCAATATTATAAGTCTAGTATCCACTTATAAATAAAGTATATACCATGTGTGTCTTTGCTTCTGGGATATCTCACTCAGGATAATCTTTTCTAGGTCCCACCGTTTGCCTACAAATTTCATGATTTCCTTGTTTTTAATTGCTGAGTAGTATTCCATGGTGTAAATGTACCACAATTTCTGTATCCATTCCTCCATGCAGGAACATCAGGGTTGTTTCCAGATTCTGGCTATTACAAATAAAGCTGCTATGAACATGGTTGAGCAAATGTCCTTCTTGAATACTTGAAAGACTCTACCCAAGCAGGGTATTAAAGCAGATGCTGAGACTCATAGCCAAACTTTGGGCAGAGTGCAGGGAATCTTATGAAAGAAGCAGGAGATAGAAAGACCTGGAAGGGTCTGGAGCTCCACAAGGAGAACAACAGAACCAAAAAAATCTGGGCCCAGGGATCTTTTCTGAGACTGATACTCCAACCAAGGATTATTCATGAAGATAACCTAGCACCCCTGTGCTGATGTAGCCCATGGCAACTCAAAGTCCAAATGAGCTCCCTAGTAGGGGACCAGGAACTTTCTCTGACATGAACTCAGTGGCTGGCTCTTTGATCACCTCCCGCTGAGGGAGTACAGCCTTACCAGGCCCCAGAGGAAGAGAATGCACCCAGTCCTGGTGAGACCTGATAGGCTAGGTCAGATGGAAGGGGAGAAGGACCTCCTCTATCAGTGGAATGGGGAAGGGGCAAGGGAGGAGAAGAGGGAGGGTAGGCAGGATTGGGAGGGGATGAGGGAGGACCTACAGCTGGGATACAAAGTGAATAAATTGTAATAAATAAAAAATATATTAAAAATAAATGAAATAAAGAAATAAAAGTGATTATGTGTAAACAACAAAAAGAAGAAGAAAAGAACAAAGAAAAGAGAGGCAGTGAAGGACTGAGCCCTGAACTCTCAGATGCAGGGACTGAAGCTTTATCAAGCTCTCCAGGCCTTCTGGTCTCTCTGCCACCAAAACAGCGCTCTAGCTAAAAACTTTTATTATTAAACAGCAGAGGGTCTCAATCAGTTAAGCTGGGTGGCTTTTTTTTTTTTAAGTGGCCACAGCCCTGACAGTTTCCTGCTGTACACAAGCGCCTATAAAAAGCACAACCCCAGTTCATTTTAACTTAATGGCTTAGCTCGCTGGAAGCTAGAGACGTAATTAAAACACTCCAGACTGCTTATCACTTGCTAAACTTACTAAACTTAGAAGCATGCAAAAGCATGCCCACATTTGACAGACAAAGCAAGCAGACTTTTATGAACCTCACACACACGTGCACACATACAAACAACAGACAGAACAAGGGAGCCCCAAAGACACCATTCATCCACACATATGTAAACATACAGATAGAAAAATATATGCCCTGCATATAGACAACATATACAGACAATTAGACATATAAACAAACAGGCACATTTGTGGATGGAGCAAATGGCTTCAACACTGTTTAATTCAGTCTTGGGCTTTTATAGTCTAATACAAAGGTTCTCTACGTATGGAAAAAATTACCTCATTCAAAAATGGATACAATCATTGCATAAAAAGGCAGTTACAGTAGGACTATGGATTCTAACTTCTTTCATTAGAACTATATCTAACTAGATATTTTTGTTTATTATAAGTTTAAAGCAGTGGTTTTATCTATATGCTCATTATGCATTCAAAGCAGAAGTTTTATCTTTTTCTTATCTCAAATGTACGTTACATGTTCAAAGCAAGTTTTTTATGTCAAGGTTTTTCTAAGAAACAGGTGTCTGTCTTGTCTTGTAGAGATAACCATTTATTCTGTTTCTTTATTCATAGTGTACACCTGGGTCTTATCCTGACACTAAACCTAGAATGAATACGTCTCCTTGATTATTATTCTGTTTCAATCTTGTTTTCCCTCTTGGTGTAAATCAAGGGCTTGACACATGGAGGTTCACAGAGCTCCTAGCAGTTTTTGTTACACTGCAGGAGGGTTTTTAAAGTACTTGAATCAAGTCAGAAACTCTTTAAAATCATCATCAGGGATTATGAAACCATCAATTGTTCAAACAGCACTATGAAGGTACATCTTGAAAATAATCTGCATGAAATCTGCCCAACAGAGTGAAGCAATAAGCAGGGAGGGTCTCTGCCACGCCAGATGTATGAGACACGCATGGAAAGGCAACGATAAGCAGTGTTGAGGCAAAAATCCTTGGGGCCTTGCCTGTACCAGGGATACTCCCCTTCATCAGCCGTGCAAAAAGGAAGCCAATCCTGCCTGGCTCTTAGCACAGGTTCTTTTGGCTTTTAAGTTCCCATTGAGAAATCAGGTATTATTCTCATATAAGTTTTCCTTTTCATGTGGCTTGTATTTTTCTCATAGCTTTCAATACTTTGTTTTATATGGTTAGTGTTTTAAGTATGATATGCCATAACGAGTTATCTTCTTATGTAGTTGGGACTCCGTGTGCTTCTTGAATCTGTATAGATATGTGCTTCCTTAATTTGGAGGGTTTTTTTTTTTCCTAGATTTTGTTAAAGTTCTGGCCTATATACTGTCTTCCCTTTTATGGTCATAATTTGAAGATTTGGTCTTTTCATTCAAATTTTCTGCTTCTTCCTTTCTTGTGCCTTTAAAATTTTAAATTCTTTCTTTGTGTGGCCTAATTCCTCTATTTTATCTCTAAGTCCTGATACTTTGTCTGCTATTTGATCCATGTTACTTGTTCACCTTTCCTATGATTTTCTAGTTGGGTTTTTCAATTCAGTCTTCATTTTAGCTTGAGTTCGCTTCAGTGTTTCTATATCTTTATTGAATTTGATTCTCAAATCCTAGATTATCTTTGGCGTTGCATTCCTTGTATTTGTGTTTTCATGAATATCACTCAAGCATTTATCCTTTTTGAGTTCATTCTCTTTATGTTCATTGAGCTAATTTTGTCTTCTTTGAAAATTTTTTGGTTTGTTTTTTGAGACAGGGTTTCTCTGTGTAGCCTTGGCTGTCCTGGACTTGCTCTGTAGACCAGGCTGGCCTGGAACTCATAGCAATCCTCCTGCCTCTGCCGCCCTGAGTGCTGGGGTTACAGGCATAAATCACTGCACCCAGCTTCTTCTTTAAATTTTTAAAGTCTTTGATGATGCTTGTGATTTTGTAAAACATGCTGTGTTCTGGAGTTCATGTGGGCAAAGCTCAGTAAAAAACGTTTCTTGACCTTTTGTGCTCTTAGGGTGAGACTCAGGCATATGTGCTTCTTGTGTTGGTCCTGTGGCTGAGGTGGGCATGGCAGGCTAGGCTGGTGCGCAGATATGCTACCTGGCCTGAACCTGGGGGTTAGGCAAAGTGCAGATAGGGCTCAGCCGGCCAGGCACTGTTTGCAGAACCCGGTGTGGGTCTGGAAAGGATTCAGCAACATCCTCCCCGACAGACCCCTTTGGCTGCCAGAGCACAAGGTGTGTGGACCTGGCTGAGCCTGGAGGGTGGCCCTGGCACATTGAAGGGTGCTTGGAGTTTGGTGGAGCTCCTCCAGGAGGTAAAGGTAGGTCATCTCTCTCTGTACCACATGAGCTGGCTATAGGATTGCTGGTATGATGGGGGACAGGCTCTGACGAATTCCAAAGTGAGAGAAAGGGTCCTGGGGACCTAGGAGAAAACCAAACATTTCTGTCCTGCTGAAGGAATGTACCAGTAAAATGATGTTCTGCTGGACTGACGGATCAGCGCCTTGCTCAGCCACCATCAGAGATGCGCCCTCCTGTAGCAGACGGAATCAAATACAGAAACCCACAGCTGGACGATGTGCAGAGAGTGAAAGGCAGTGGGACACTCGGTCCTTAATGGGATGTCTCTATTAAATCTCTCCGTGGAAGAGGAAGCAGAAAGGTTGTAAGAGCCAGACGGGATGGAGAACACCAAGGAAACAAGACCTAAACACAGAAGACCGATGCACACATGAACTCACAGAGACTGGCAGTGTGCACACCAACACTTCAATACCTCACTGAACACAGAGATGTAGAGCTTGCACCACTACTGAAATGGTACTGGCGGGGACTCTGCATGTAACAGAGGAGAAAAGCCAACCCAGATACAAACCATGCGATACACATATGTCATTACCAGAAGATATCCTGATAAAATGGTGGCACAAACGTTGTGGGAGTAAAAGACAAGCATCTGCTTGCATTTGAAGCCCAGTCCTCTGGATGAAGCCCAGGCCTGAGAAGCTGAGAGTAGACAGCCATGGGTATAGGGTATAGAGTGGAATGCCACCGTTGTGCTGAGGGAACATAGCAATGAAATGACTCGTAATTACATTCCTTAGAACCGCAGGTCAGTGCCTCACAGCATCAGAGAAGCTTCCTACTCAGCGGGTGGGGACTAGCACGGAAACCCACAACTGGACAGTGCAGAGAGGGAGAACTTTGAAATGCCCACTCCTAAATAGGATATCTTCCCCCAAATCCTCCCCTCAGGGCACAGTGAGGGATGTGGAAGAGGAGGAAGATTGAGAGAAGGATGAGTTGGTGTTGTCAAGGAGACAGTGTCTCCCAGACACAGCAGGACTTACACCAAGATCAACCCACAGAGACTGCGGCAGCACAGGCTCTGCAGAGCCTCAAGCCAGACAGTGTGCTAAAAGAAGCAAGTGGACGGGTGATACCATCCACAGGAATGAAACTATCTGCAACTAGTGCCCATGTGCAAAGGAAAAATATTGTGTTTGTTTGCCAATGGAGTCTCACTTAAAGGGTTGGCCCTATGCTCAGGATTAGACAGCCAACAGAAAATAAGCTCAATGGTATTTTTGTAGACTTTTTCTTATGATGTGTGAATTACACGCCGTGCACCAGGTGTGGTAAAAGGAAGTTTATTGGAGAAAGGGCAGGGGAGAGAGGGACAGGAGGTATAGTCTGAGTGAGCCATGAGAGTCAGACAGGCAGGTGGGAGAGCACAGAATTAAAGAGGTGGGGGAGGGGGGTGGACAGAGAGAGAGTCAGAGAGAGCAAGAGAAGAGGGGCCAGGTCAGAGAGGCTGCCACAGTAGGTGATGCTGTTGCTAAGCAACCCAGAGGCAGGCTAGCAAGGCTGCCTATATGCTAACACTTTTTGTCTCACACTGCTTTTTGGGAGGCATTTTTTGTCTTACTGGTCTTTTGTTTGTATATTATAGCTTCTGATTTTGTATTCTTCTTTTTTCTTTCTGATTTTGTATTCTTGTGAGTATTGCTTGTGTGTGTATGTGTGTGTGTGTTATGTTTTATCTTTGTTTTTTGGTGTTGATTTTTACTTATTCTGTTTTGTTAGCTTTTCTTGTTTGCTTTTTTGTTTTCTAAAGAAGTAGAGAGTGGTGTAGAGCTGGGTGGAAGGGAAGTTGGGGAGAATCTTGGAGAAGTTGGGGAAGGAGAAACTATAATCAGAATACATTGTATTAAAGTTCATTTTCAATAACAAATAAATAAATGATAAAAAAGACATGGATGAAAGAATCTCAGATGTTGAAGTCAAGGTTCAAGAAGTGAATAGCTCAGTCAAACAAACAGAATAATAAATCTAAAAACGTCCAGGCACAAAACATCCAGGAAATCTGGGACTATAAAAAGACCAAGCCTAATATAATAGGTATGGTAGAAAGAGAAGAAAACCAGGCCAAAGGCACAGAAAATGCTCTTACTTGTATTTTTTTATTATTTAAATTATTTTTTAAATTTAAACATATTTCAACAGAAAATATTTTTAACAGAACCATACAAGAAAATTTCCCAGCCTAAAGAAAGCATTGCATATAAATTGCATACCATGCAGAACAGCAAATAGACAGGACCAGAAAAAAAATTCATCCAACACATAATAAGTACAATAATAAATATACAGAACAAGAGGGACATCAAAGGAACACAGTGGGAGGGGTAGGCCATTAGAATAACACTTGGCTTCTCAGTGACGACTCTGAGAGCCAGAAGGGCCTGAGTGAACATTCTAAAACCTCTCAAGAATCCACAAGTGCCAGCTGAGACCACTGGATCCAGCAAAGGTGCTAATCACAATTGATGGAGAAAGAAAAACGTTCTATGATGAAACCAAATTTAAGCAGTTTCTATCCAACTCTCTGGAAGGAACTAGAAGGAAAATTTCTGTCTGAAGAGGTAACTGGACATTCACAACACAGCATCAAAATAAAAGGAGCAACCAAACCCTAATAACTAATAAACCTCAATGCTGTCTGTCTCATTTCCCCAGTAAAAAGACACAGAAGAGTGGGCTGGGTTAGAAAACATGATCCATCCTTCTGCTGCATTTAAGAAACACATTTCAACATCAAGGATGGATATCACCGCAGGGTGAAAGGATAGAAAAAGACAAGCAAATGGACCTTAGAAGCAAGCATGTATAGCTATTTTAATAACTGACAAAATATGCTTCAAACCAAAACTAATCAGAAGAGACAGGGAAGAGCACTATGTACTCATCAAAAGAAAACTCCACCAAAAGGAGAGCTACAGAGGCAGGCTAGCCTCTAAACATCCCTGCCCCAAACACAAAGCACCCAGGTTCATAAAAGAAACACCACAGCTGCGTCCTACACTGCCCCTCAACACAGTGATAGTGGGGCGCTTCGGTACCCCATTCTCACCAACACACAGGTCATCCAGGCAGAAACTAGACAGAGAAATACTGGAGTAAAAAAAATGCCATAAATCAAAGGGAGCGTGCAGGCATCTGCTGACATTTTACCAAGCACAAAAATTTATACCTTCCTCTCAGCAGCTCACGGAACCTTTTCCAAAATTGACCACATATCTGCAGATGAAGCAGGTCTCAATCAATACAAGAAAATTGAAATAAAACCCTGCATCCTACCTGACTACTTCGGGTTAAGCTAGATATCAACAACAACAGAAAGTGCAAACTTGTGGAAACCAATCACTTCTGTATGTGAAGGGCCAAGAAAGAAAGAAGGAACTTAAAACCTTTTCAGAATTGACTAACATGAAAATGCAACACACCCAAACCTATAGGATACACTAAAAATGGTTCTAAGATGCAAGTTTAGAGCATTAAGTGCTTGCATAAAAAAAAAAGCAACTGTAGATATGTTTTATTATTCAGCATTCCTCCTACTTGTGTGCCTACACACCAGAAGAAGGCACCAGATCTCACTATAGATGGTTGTGAGCCACCATGTGGGTGCTGGGAATTGAACTCGGGACCTTTGGAAGAACAGCCAGTGTTCTTAACCTCTGAGCCATCTCTCCAGCCTGCAACTGGAGATCTTATATTAATAAATAAGTGACACACCTGAAAGCTCAAGAAAAATATGAAGAAATAAGAAATAATACCCCAAAGAGTAGACAGCAATAAATAACCAAACTCTAAGATGAAGTCAATGAAAACAAAACAAAAACTAAGAATAATACAAAGAACCACTGAAACGAAGAGTTGGTTCTTTGAGAAGATCAAAAAGATTGACAAACCCTTAGCAAAATTAACTAAAAGATACAGAGAGACATCTAAATTAATATAATTAGAGATGAAAAGAGGATCTACAACAGACGTGAGGAAATCCAGAAACTCACAAGGACATACTATTAAAATCTTTACTCCACCAAACTGGAAACAAACAAACAAACAAACAAAAGACTTTCTACCAAAGTTAAATCAAAGTCTAAATAAACAACCAAAACAAACCCACAGTTCCTTGGGGAGAAGAAGCAATAATTAGAATTATCTCAATCAAAACCTGCACAAGGCCAATGGATTCAGCTCGGAGTTTTATCATACCTCAGAAGAAAAACTAATTCCAATACTCCTCAAATTATTTTACAAAACAGAAAATGAAGAAACACTTCCTAATTCTTTTAATCAAGCCACTATTAACCTGAGACCAAAACCACATGAAGAAACAAGAAAACTATAGATCAATATCCATTATGATGCAAATAGTCTCATTAAATTTTTATAAACTGAATCTCAGAAAACAGCAAACAGATTATCCACTCTGAACAAGTTGGCTTCATGCGAAAGATGCAGGACTGGTTCAACATAAATAAATAAATAAATAAATAAATAAATAAATAAATAAATAAATGTGATCCACCACATAGAAAGAATGAAAAACAAAAACCATGTGATCCCTCACTGGACACAGAAAAGGCCTTTGACAATATCCAAAAGTCCTGGAAACACTAGAGGTACAAGAAACAAACCTCAACATAATAAGGACAATTTACAGCAGGCTCACAGCCATCATCTGTCTAAATAGAGAAAAAAAAAATCAAGGCACTTTCTGTACTGAGCAAAGCAAGATGTCTGTTCTGTTCATACCTATTCAATAAAGTACTTGAAGTTCTTAGCTCATGTACGAAGACCACTGAAGATAAGGGCACAAAGTTAGCTTCGGAAGAACCCAAAGTGTCTTTATCTGCAGAGGGTATGTTTTTATGCAGAAAAGGCGTGGGAACTCCACCAGGAATCCTCTACAACTGATAAACACTTTCAGCAAGGTGACAGAATACAAGATCAACACACAAAAATTGATAGCTTTCTTACATAAAAATGACAAGCAGAGTGAGAAAAATGCATGGAAACAGTACCTTTCACAACAGCCTCAAAAATACCTGTGGATAACTCTAACCAATCAAGAGATAGACTTGAATAAAAAAAAAGATATTGAATAAAGAAATTGAAGACATCAGGAGATGGAAAGATCTCTCCTCCTTATGGATTAGTAGATTAATATTGTAAAAAATGGCCATCCTAGCAAAAACAATCTACAGATTCAACACAATCCCTATCAAGATCCCAAAACAATTCTTCACAGAAATCGAAAAAAAATTTTTTTTCAGCTTCATAAGCAAACACAAAACAACCAGGATAGCCAAAACAATCCCATAGAAGAGAACCATTGCAAGACCCACCATCACTGATCTCAAGCTGTAGTGCAACACGATAGTGATAAAAACAGCGTGACATGGGTATAAGAACAGACATGCTGACCAACGGAAGTGAACTGAAGATTCAGACGTCAGTCCACACACTCACGGTCACCTGCGTTTCGACAAAGAAGTAGAAAACACACTGGGGAAAAGACATCTTCAAGAAATAGCGCTGGTCACACTGGCTGCCTGCACGGAGGGCTGAAAATATATACATTTTTATCACGCTACACAGAACTCAACTCCAAGGATCAAGGACCTCAGCCTCAGGCTAGGTACCCTGAATCTCACAGAGGAGAAACGGGATACTCCTGAACTCACTGCCGCCTGAACGGACCTTCTGACCAGAACCCAGTCAGCACAGCACTGAGAACAGCAATGAGAAGCCGCATGTCAAAGGGCGCCACTATTTACACAAAGTCTGCAAAGTGGGGAAAGATCTCTAACAATTAAACGCTCTGTGCCACCAAGCAAAACTGCCGTGAGCGGGGAACATGATGTTGCGTCACTGGCCAGAAGGGCCCAATGGAACCTAACAAGCAGGCGACTGCCGAAGGTGATGGTAAGCCCCTACTGCTGAAGACAACGCTTACTCTTATCATGCAACATGAAGAGGCTGAGCTGGTTGATAGCCAGAAGCTTTGATCCCCAGTGTCACACCCTCAAACCCTGCTGCCTACAATGGTTACCTACCTGCAGAATGTACTTGCGCGATAAACTCCCAAACGCTGCAAGTAACCAACGATTTTCTGACTGAACGGAAGGCTCACTTCATGAGACGGCGCTCACACTTGCCCCGAAACGAGATAGGCCTGGACCTGCGTGGGGGTGGCTATCACCGTGCTCAAGGAGCATGGTGACAAAAGGGCTTCTCGTGGCAGACGGCGGCCTTGCTCAGCCCTCACCACACAAGCGTCTTTATCACAGCAAACCGCTGGCGGACAGTGTGAGAGACTGAGACACCGGAGCACCTGGTCCTCCGGAAGCTCAGAAGAGGCATAAAGATGGATGACTGCAAGGAAACACCCCCTTCCAGGCCAGGACCGGCACACACACGAACTCACCGGCGGCAGCATGCACAGGTTCAAAGCAGACAGCCCTCAACTCTGAGAGGGGGGTGGGCACACACACGTGCCGCCAATGCCCATGGCCGTGGGAAGACGGTTTTCTCCAGAGGAGGCTCTCTGGGTGCCGACCACACTCCAGGGAGGCTCTCTGGGTGCCGACCACACTCCAGGGAGGCCCCACGGCCAGCAGCACGAGGCCAGAGGGAGACAATCTCAGCGGAATTTTGTGGGGGCTTTATCTTGTTTTGGCTTTTTTCGCTTGTTTGTTTTATTGATCTTCTGTCTGTTTTGATTTTCCTTTGTGTGTGTTTCTTTTTTAGTTGTTTTTTGGTTCTTCTGAGAGAGAGAGAACACAAATTCAGGTGGAAGGAGATGGGACCTTCTGTGAGGAGTTGATGGAGGGGAAAACAGATTATGTAGCCCAAGAAAATATTTACTTAAAAAGAAAATATCTACTGCAACGCTTGATGTTACTTTGTTTCTGAGATCCCTGAGTGACAGGGGGCATTAATTCAGAGCTGAGAAAAGGAGAAGAGGCCTACGTCATCAGAGTGAGGTAACTGCAGTGCTGAGAGATGGCAGATGTCCAGCCAGTGTTTGGAGATCTGTTACAAAGAATTGGGAAATGACTACGGCCTCAGGGTTACTGTGAAAGGCAGAAGACGGTTGGAGTTGTGCAATTCGATCTCTGGGAATGTCTGTATTGGCCTGCGTGTCTGTATGCCAAATACATTGCTGAAGAAATTATCACACAGTGCAGACGTCTTGGGGTTTCCACAGCCGTGTGAACACTGTGAGCAAAAGCAACTTGGAAGAAAAGGTGTATTTTGTTTACATTTTCTTAAGACAGTCCACCACCAAAGGCAGCCAGGATAGGAACCTGCAGGCAGAGGCTGGAGACTGCGGAGGAATGCCCACTGGCTCACTCCCAGGGCTTGCTCATCTGGCTTTTTTTGAGAACAAGAATACCAGCCCAGGTGTAAAGACTCGTGTGTTACTACAGGAGCCCAAATCACAGCACAGTAGCATAGAGATTGATTTCCCTGAAAGAATCCTGACCTGATACCTTTTGGTTAGTTCCTGTTTCCCACAGAGATGATAACTACATGTGTAGATTTCAGAGGAAGTGAAAAGTTCAGAGAAAAAAAGTGAAACTTGAGTTCAGGGAAGTGAAGCTGCCTCTTAGCATAACTGCTTGGTTGCTAATGTTTCGTGAAGAGTTTCTATGTGGCCATATTAGATTAAGTACTTTGCATCAAATTTCCTACAAAAACTTGGTAAGTACATTTTCCAGATAAGAAAACCAAATGTTAGAGATACAACATAACGTCCACAAGACTGTACAATCTGTGGGTACCAGCAAGATGTGGGGACCTCATTCCTGTCTCGTTTCCATCTTCCTCTGAAGAAGGAATGGTTGAGAATACTCAAATAAGGTCATACATCCATGCACACAATAATTCCAGAATTTTATTTTTCATAATGGAAACAAGGGACTCTAGGTTCCAAAACAAAAGGAAGAATTTGAACTACTTTGAAACGATCGTAAAGGGGCAACAGAAAACGACTGTGGTTCTGACCATTGTGAGAACAGCAGATGCCTGTCCCCATTTGTCAGCCATTTTGGCTTCTTACCGTGTAACAAACTGCAAAGGCTGAGGGAGGAAAGCCTAGCAGAGCATAGCAGAACAGCCAGGAATTGCTGTCTCAACATCAAAGCAGGCTTGGGCCAGATGTGTTAATTAGCATGAGACTCAATAATTTTCTCATCAGGAAAGTGGAAATAATTGACTCCCCTTCATACACTTGCTGTTTGGACTGATTGCAGTGGTAACGGACAAATGTACTCAAGAGGCCCACAGCTCAGCTCTGGAGTCCTTGCACACCCTCAAGCCTCCCCTACATTTTCTCGTCTTAGTCAGTGGCAAGTAAGTGCCTAAAAAGTCTATCTTCCCCACTCACCTCACACACACACACACACACACACTCTAAAGCTGTTCTTTACCTTTTTTTTTTTACACTCCACCCCAGGCCCTCAGGAAATTCACCAGCTCTTTAAAATCTAACCAACATTCTACAGTATTCACCACCCCCACCATAACTACTTTGGCTCATATCATATCCCCCCTCCATTGGTATAATGTTCTTTTGAAATATATACACCTTAACCTTGTTCATTCAAATGCTGATTTCTCCCCCCCTCCCCACTCTCTGGTTTCAATCAGGATATTGCATTGTGATACTTATTCTAAGCATCCTGTCTCATGTAAACAGGCCAAAATAAAGCAACTAGATACAATGTTGAGCGATGGGAGGAGCCAGAGGGCAGGAAACAAGGGAGGAGCCAGAGGGCAGGAAATGAGTGGGAGGAGAAGGTGCGAGAGCAGAAGGAGGAGAGAGAGCTGGAGGAGAGATCTTGGAACTACATAGAGAGATGGACTGGACCTAAGATATCACTAATCTGTTAGGAAATTTTGAGGGCCTGGAGGTTTAGGAGGGAGTAACTATTGCCCAGCATTGTGTTCTAGGTTAACTAAATAAATCCAGTTCTCTGTGTGGTGATTTGGTTATACAGCTGTTTAGGAGAACGGCAAGCATTACCAGAAGATATATCAATAGTAAATATTAACCGTCTTTAACACCCCCCCCCCATTTTGACAGTCACAATAGACTCTCTGGTCCCTGCCTTATCTTCATCCTACAGTAATTAATCATAAATTGCAAAGGAAGATGTGGGCATTTCAGTAAGTCACATTTTTCATCTGGTCACAGCCTTGTACTAGGCCCCATCAGCTCTTCCTGTGGGCTACGGAGCCTTCGTGCCTCCCTTAGTCCAGTGTGCTGACAGTCTTCACTCATTTGGAAGCCATCACGTAGGGGTCTTTTCTGTTCAAGCTGCCACACAGCCCTGGAACTTGTTATCGTGAGTATTTAGATCTGGAGCACTTCCCCCGGCTCCTTCAGAACCCTGTCAGGTGGCAGTTCTGTAAGCCTTTCCTCACCGCCTTGCTTGAAGCACCTCCTGCTTCACACCGTGCCCAGAACTGCTTCTCTTTGTCGTCCTTGAGAGAGCCCGTGGTTGCCCCTAAGATTCTGTGCGTCACTGTTCTGTGGTTCCCTGTATGGGATGGCTGTGATGAGCTCAAGGGTGCTGTTGTAGTTATTGATGATCTCCCAACACCTAGTCCTTTCCTCACTTGTAAATGGAAATATTAGCACCTGTTTTACAGTCAGTGATGATTTAAGAGATTGTGCATATGAAGTGCTCAGTGTGGTCTGGGTACAAACCAAGCACAAATTGTTTTTGTCTTATGTACTGTGGCCAAAGAAAGCCTTTGTCTCTGTCCTGTCTGAGGGTTCCTAAAGCACTTAGGATTTCCAACTGACAAAGATGATGTGAAAGACATCTCTGAATGACTCTTGGTGAGCTCCAGGCAGACTCAGAATGGCAGTGAGTCACTAGAAAACCCAACCCAAGTTTCAAAGCTTGGAAATTTCAGCTCTGTGACGCTGGGAGAGGAACTGGAGGGGAACTTGATCTTGAAGAGCAAATGACTCATCTTGCTATCTAAGTAATTTTTTTATCATGGTTATTATAATAACGTTATAAATATTTTTAGTGAAAAATTTAATGGACTACATTTTGATCATGCTTTTTCCTCCCCCAGTTCATCCCGGAGCTTTAGGACCTCCTTACCCCAACTTTACGTTCTCTTTCTCTCCTCAGGAGGTCCTCTTCTCACCCCCAGTCTTCTTCTTAGGTACCTAAGCGCTGTTGTTGTTCAAACTATAGCACACTTGCTATAGTTGTAAACACTCCTTCAACGCGAAAACATCCAATATTTTGTGGACAACTTTGTCTTTTGTGGACAAAGTTATCTCACTCAGGATGTTTTTTTTTTTTCTAGCGTCATTCATTTACCTGTGAATTTTCCTTCATTAGCAGTTGAATACTACCCCATTCTGTAAATATGACACATTTTCACTATCAGTCATCAATTGGTATACCTCTAAGGTGTTTGCAATTTCTGGCTATTATCAGCAGAGAAACAATGACCACGAATGAACAAGTATCTCTGTAGTAGGGTGTAGAATCCTGTGTGTATATGAGTGTCACAGCAGGATATTGTGGTTGCTGTATTTCCAGCCTCCTAAGAATCTGTCACATTAAGTTTCATAGTGTTTGTACAAGTTGGCACTCACACTAGCATTGAGTAAGAGTTTCTTCTTTTTCCCTACATCCTCAGCATTTGTGTCATTTGTGTCATTGACCTTGGCCATTCAGTTGATTTGGTATAACTAAGTATACCAAACATTTCTTTAAGAGTGTCTCAGCCATTTTTGTTCCATATTTTGAGAACTCTGTTTAGTTCTGTACCCCATTTTTAATTGGGTGGTTTGTTTTTTTGACATCCAGTTTTTCTTGTTTTTTTTTTTTTTTTTTCAGTTCTTTCTATATTTTAGGAATTAACCCTTTTTCCATTTCTTATTTTGCTACTTTGTATGAACGGCATTGTCCTTTGCCATACAGAAGCTTTTTGGCTTCATGGGGTCCCATTTATAAATTGTCAGTCTTAGTGCCTGCTATCCATGTGAAAGCACTTTCCTGTGCCATAAGTACAGATTGTTCCCCACTTTCTCTCCTGTAAGAGTCAGCCTCATGTTGAAATCTTGACACATGTGGAGTGGAGTTTTGTACAGCGTGAGAGAAGTGGCTCTGTTTGTGTTCCTCGGCATGCATCCAGGCTGGCCAGGACTACTCACTGAAGATTTTGTCTTTTTTACAGTGTTTATTTCTGGCTTCTTTGTCAGAAAATTGGGTGACCATAGGTGTGGATTTATGTCTGGGTTTTTTTCTCCATCTGTTTGTCATTTGTATATGGGAAGGCTACTGATTTTTGAATTTTTTATTTTGCTGGAAGTGTTTATTGGCTGTAGAACTTTTTAGGTTCTGGACTTTTTAGGATCTTTTATGTATAGGATAACATCATCTGCAAATAAAGATACTGTGGCTTCTTTCTTTCTTATTTGTGTGCCCTTGATCACCCTCAGTTGTCTGGTTTCTCTAGCTAAAACTTTATTGTTTCTTAAAAGAAGAAAGAAAGAAAATCCCAACCATTCTATTTTACCAATAAAGATTCAGAAGCCAGATGCTGGGGTGAAAAGCTGCTAGCTCAGAGAGGCAGAGAAAGCGCAGTTGACTTTCCTTTTCAGTTCATCTCTGGATGGAAAAAAACCAAAAGGCTCGCTAGCTCAGCTGACAGCCCAGGAGGAAAAACAAAAACAACAAAAAACCCAAGACCAAAGGCTAGCTCAAAACCCAAAAGGCCCCAAAAGCCAGAGAGCTAAAGAGCTAAAGCCCAAGCTAAAGCCAAAGAGCTAAAGCCCCTTCTTCTTCCTCTCCATGCTGTCTTAAACACCCCTCAGCTCAAAGTCCCTCCTACTCTTCTTTTGTCAGCTGGTTTCTTGCTCCGCCTCTCAACCTAGAGTTAACTTATTAAATCCTGTGTACAGAAAATTCTTGGATTAAAGGTGTGGGCTAGGGCTGGGTGAACCACACCATACTCAACTCTTTACACTAAACAGAAAATTCTTGGATTAAAGAACTTGGTGTGTGTTAGGGCTCAACCAAACCAAACAATAAACAGGGTTTTACAGTTCACAATTTTGGGCTTCACAAAGGTACCAAATATCCTGCAACAAAACTTCGAGTATGGAGAGGGTGGACGTTCCTGTCTTATTCCTGATCTTAGTGAAAATACTGAGTTTCTCTCTGTGTAGGTTGATATTTGGCTGTGGGCTTGCTGTATATAGCTTTTACTAGGTTGAGGTATGTTCCTTGTATCCCTCATCTCTCCAGGTTTTATCATGAAGGAATGTTGGATCTGATCTAATGAAATGACACTGAATTTCTGTTTTTCAGTCTGTTATGTGGCGGATCACACTTATTGTGTTATGTATGTTTATGTATGTTGAACCATCCCTGCATCTCCGGGATGAAGTCTACTTGATCATGGCAGATTGTTTATGTGTTCTTGGGTTTGGTCTGAGATTTTTAAATCTAGGTTCATAAGGGAAACTCGTCTATACGTTTCTTTCTTTGTGTGGCTTGGTGTTGGGGTAACTGTGCCCTTCTTAAAAGAATTATCTACTATTCCTTCAGCTTTCTTTTTTTTGGACTAATTTGATGAACACTGGCAGGCAGAAGTCTGTGCTGAAGCCGCCTGGTCCTGGGCTTCTTTGGTTAGGGGAATTTTCATCACTACTTTTTGTTCACCAGGGGTCATGGGCTGTTTAAATTGCTTGTCTGGTATTGATTTAACTTTGGTAGGCCTTACATATGAAGAAGAAATATATCCTTGTTGTTTTGTGTTTTAGCTTGGAGGAATAAAGATTTTTAAAGTATGTCTTTCTGATTCTCTGGATTTCCTCAGTGTATGATATGAAATGCCTTTTCTGGTCCCATCTATTTGGCATTCTCTGTTTTTTTGTTTTGTTTTGTTTTTGTTTTCTTTTACATTGACAAACACCTCTTTCAGTTTGGGAAAATTTACTTCTATGATTTTGTTGAAAATATTTTCTGTATCTTTGACATTGGTACTTCTCCTTCCTCTGTTTCTATTATTCTTACATTTGTTTTTTTTTTTTTTTCTTTTTCATGGTGTTCCAGGTTTCCTGGATGCATTGTACCTGTAAAATTTTTAGATCTAACATATTCTTTGACTGGGGTGCCCATTTTTTTTTTTTTTTTTTTTTTTTTTTTTTTTTTTTACCTTGTCTTCACTGGCTAAGGCTGCCTTTTCTACTGCCTTGTACTCTGTGGGTAAGGCTACCCTCTTAAGTTTTTATTTGATTTCCTAAGTCTTTCATTTGGATTTTCTTCAGTGATTCTGTTTCTATTTTCATGTCTTGAATTATTTTCATTATTTCATCTCATTTTTTATAGACTTCACTAAGGGATTATTCATATCCTCTTTATGGTCCTTGAGCATATTCATGATTGCTGTTTTGAAGTCCTTGTCTTTTGTTCAGCTCTATTGCATTTCTCAGGGTCTACTGAGGTAGGTTATTGGGTTCTGGTGGAGACACTGTCTTGGCTGTTGATGATTGTGGGTTTATGTTGGTTTTTAGCGTCTAACAGAGGTGATTCTGTGTATTCACAGCTGGTCTTCATTGGGTGTGTGCTCTGTTCCCTGTCTGCCCTCTCTAGATCTTAGGTAAGTATGGATGTGGGTTACCTGCTAGAGCATGCTTCTGCCAAGTGATGGCACCAAGTGTTATGATATGAATATTACACGCCCCACATGGGGACAGAGAGGGACAGAAAGAAAAGAGGATGGGTGAGGCGCCCCAGGAGAGAAAGTTACAGAGGGGGAGAGAAACTGAGGCAGAAAGAGCATGTAGTAACCGGTCAGTCCTTTCTATCGGTGCGCAGCTGAAGCACATCTCCAACACATCTGGTGGTGCAGGTGATGACGGCAGGTTGCTAGGCAACCTAGGCTAGTGCATCGGCCTGTGAACTAACGGGTGGGAGGTAGAAAGGAATAAAAATGGGCCAGGAGAAAAGGCTGAGCAGGGCTAAGATGATTCTGTCCACGCCAAAACTCGGGGTCCCTAGGGAGTTGTCGCTGTGGTGGAGGAGGGGCTCCCTAAGAGGCTGCAGCAAGACAAAGAATAATGTGGAGAGGCAGGAATGAAAAGGCCAGGGGGACCCTGGTTTTGTGCCTAGAGTCATTGTATCCAGTAAATGGAGCTGAGGTGGGAGAAGCACCTGCATGCTGCCACAGGGCTGGGCGTGGGGCAGGAGAGAGCAATGGTGGACACAAAGGGAAGTTATAATCGCCTACCTGTGTCCTGTCCCTGTGTGGCCACTGTGTATTCCATGCAGAAAGGTTTTTTAGGAATTGGCAGTTGGTGCAAAGGAACAGGAATGGGCTAGAAGGGAGGTCTGAGAGGATCCACAGGAAGGAAGAGAGCGAGCGGGTCCTCACTGAGGTTCAGCAGAGTCCCCTGAGAATGGAGGTCAGGTGGGGGGAAGGGTGCCTACAAGAAGATTGCTGCAGGGCTGGGGTGGGACTGCAGAGATCGCAGTGGAGCAAATGAAGAAGAGTGAAGGTTGCTCTGTAAATCCTAGTCTGGTGTCAACACTGGGGGTTCCAGGTAGAGAGCGATTGAGGGAGTCAGTGACAGCAACAAGCAGATGGGAACATGCCAGAAGAGATGCAAGGGCCACAGGAAGGAGATGGGTACTTACCGAGGCTCTGCAGGATCGCCAGAGAATTGGCTCACCTGATCTTAATCTTTCCTCCCCTTCCCTGATGCTGGGAATAAGGAGTATTTAAAGTATCTGAAGCTATTTCCATACTTAGGCCCAGGTCCAAACATGTGTCTGAGGACCCATATTGCCTGGTGCTCCTTGAGTCCTACCATCCATCCCTTCCCATCTCCACACTTCAGGCCTACTTCCAAATAAGCTGCAGGTGCACTGGCTGTTCTTGGCCTAATTCTAGGTATTCTGCTCCTTCAATGGCCCAAGTTGGGCCACACTGGAATAACATCGCACAATGAAAGAAGACATCACGCCCAGGTTACATCACAACGACACAAACGATATGAAAGGCCAAGACAATGTAGGCCTGTAGAAATTTTCTCCAATGAGAATAACCCAGACGAACCCCAAACACAGAATTTAAAAAGAACAACCATAAACTTCATCAAAGAGTGCAAGGGTTTAAAGAAGACGAGAGTAAACAATCCAAGGAACCTAAGACTGTAGAAACAACTACTTGAGTGGTGTCCCAGAAGAACACAAACACCCAAATGAATGAAATGACAAAGACAAGTCAGGACATAAAACCTGAACTTAGAAGAGACAGAAACACTGAAGAGACAAGCTCAAGAAACAAACAAAAAATGGAATTGAAAAACCTAATATCTCAATTAGAAAACACCAGGGAACAACTTTTAATTACAATGGATCAAGTCAAATACAATATCAGGACTCAAAGTAGGAGAGATAGACCACTCAATCAAGAATATGAAAAAAATGTAAGAAGAAAAGGGGGAACTTGGAGCAGAAATTCCAGTCCTGGAGACTCAGGTGGCGTCTTGTGTATATGTGTGGTAGGCACACATACAGGGAAGCAAAACATCCTACACATAAAACATAAATAATCATTTTTGTAATCTCCAAGGCACATATCAGTCCCATCCTCCACCATGATCAACTGGAGATGCAGGGATGTTTCCATATATGTTAGACAATAAATGGAATAAATCCTATGAGTGTATTTAAATATAAAAGTCACATGATCATCTCAATGGAAAATGCCCTTGGCAAAATCCAGTGTGCTTTCATGATAAAAGTCCTAGAAAAAGCAGGACTAGGAGGAACATATGTTAACAAAATAGAGTTAACACCACAGACGCACAGTCAGCATCATCTTAAATCCACTGAAATTAAGAAAAACAGACAAGCTAAGCGGTGGTGGCACACACCTTTAATCCCAGCACTCAGGAGGCAGAGGCAGGCGGAGCTCTGTGAGTTCTAGGCCAGCCCAGTCTACAAAGCAAATTCCAGGACAACCAAAAGCTACAAGGAGAAACCATGTCTGGGAAAGAAGAAGAAAAAGAGTAGTAGGAGGAGAGACAAATGTCTACTTCTTTTTCAATATAGTCTTAAAGAACTAGTCAGAGCAATAAGACAAGGAAGGATATTAAAGGGATACAAATAGCCAAAGAAATCAAATTATTCCTATTTGCACAGTATTATAGGTGAGAAATCCCCAAAACTCCACCAGGAAACTTAGAAACGATCAACAGTTTCAGCAATGTAACAAGTCACAAAAAACCCAGAACCATTGCTCTGCTAGTCATAGTGTTGAACTGAATCCTAAAGACTTGCTGTGTCCCCTTGATCAAGCACCCCTCAGCCCTCCCCTGAGAACTTTCTCCTGCAGTAGATAGTTATTACTGCAGAGGCTGGAAAGTGGCCAAAAATGCAGAGAATTATCAGCTCACTGTTAGACATCCATATCGTGAGCAGAGGGAGAACCTGTGCAAGGACAGACTGTGTGAGGAGAGCTTGAGCCTGTGTGAGGAGAGCTTGAGCCTGTGTGAGGAGAGCTTGTGTGAGGAGAGCCTATGCAAGGAGAGGGAGAGCCTGTGCAAGGAGCCAGCCAGCTCCCGTCCCCCCAGCCTGGCCTCCCCCTCTGCAGGGCTGAAGCCCACGCTGGGCGCGGCTGCCAGGCATCTCTGCGTGGAAGACCATGTGCAAAAGCACTCTGGTGGGGGGGAGGGGCAAGATGGCGGCGCCAGGAGAACACTGCATCTGAGGAGCAGGATAACATTTCCCATACAGTGACCAAGAGCCTGAACTCTGGGCCCTAAAACAACAGCGATCATGTCTCCCAGGTGAGTGGAAACCCCCATGGCATGGGAATCGGTCAGGTCCACGCTCAGGCCACCCAGCCAGAACCCGGAAGAGATCCCGGGTCTTATGGGCACTAGGTCGCCGGACCAGAGCCACACACCTGTGTGTCCTGATCACCTTTCCAGGCTGATCGGTGGACACAAACACACCAGAGACGGGGAGTCCCAGTCGTGAGAAAAACCCACGGGGAGGGAAAGTAGCGGGACTGGCCATGGGTCACCCAGTCTTTCCCTGGGAAAAGTCTCACAGACCTCAAGTACGCGCCGCCATCACTGAACTGGCCTCCCGCCACCAGCATGGAGAGTGGCTGCGGGCCAGCTCTCTAGCACAGACGGAGCTATGCACCCTAGTGCAACAGAGACTGGAAGCTCCTGTGGGGAGAGGGCCCCCACAGGGAAGGAAGGAAACAGTGCTGACTTGGGCCCCCCAGGCTTTAACCTGGGAAAGTCTCTTGCAGACCAGCAGGTACGAGCCACCATCACTGAACCCGTCTCAAGCAGCCAGCAAGGAGAGGGGCTACGCCTCAGCTCTCAGGCACAGATGGAGCTGCGTGCCCCAGTGCAACAGAATCTGGGAGGCCCTGTCGGGAGAGGGCCCCTCAGGGAAGGAAGGAAACAGTGCTGACTTGGGCCACCCAGGCTTTGCCTGGGGAAGGTCTCACAGACCAGCGGATCAGCCATCACTGATCTGGCCCCAGGCCAGAAGCACAGAGAGTAGTTGGGCACCC
The DNA here is from genome assembly GCF_030254825.1 of Meriones unguiculatus. NCBI lineage: Eukaryota > Metazoa > Chordata > Mammalia > Rodentia > Muridae > Meriones > Meriones unguiculatus. The sequence continues at coordinate 190,241,530 of NC_083350.1, forward strand.
AGCTCCCGCAAACTAGCAGGCAGGCTTGCACGCTGCCAGCTCAGAGTCCTGCTTTGTACCAACTATTCCTCACAGACAGAACTGTGTGCCCCAGGACACCAGAGACTTGGAGTCACTGTCTGGAGAAATCCTCACAGGGAACGAAGCAAAGGGGATGGACTTAGACCACCCAGTATATCCCCAGAAAAGGTCCAGCAGACTGACCCAACCCAGGGACCTACTGTGCACCAGATAGCCTGCTGTTACCAGGAGAGCAGTACTCACCCACCACAGATTACTGCTTGGGTACTGGGGCACAGAGCCCCAACCTCACACCTACAAAAGCCCGGGATCCCTGAGATCAACCCCCAGATACTGCTCCAAGGGACAACCACCTATCTCTAACAAAACCGACCAAACCATGGGACACACAGGTTACAGCAGCAGATCACTAAATTCACAGCGAGAAACAGGGCAGCTGTCTTCAGGACTTCTCCCAGTGAGAGGAGAGCCCTCTCGACTAACAAGGACCACAGTTACCATTCAGGTCTCTATGCCTGAGATGAGCAGCGGCAACTCCTGAAAAACACCAGCCATCCAGTGACTATACCCAAAAAGCTGAGAAGGCTTCCTTCAGGAAAAACCATCTTCCTGCCAAAGGGATTCTCTCCACCACAGGATTGCAGGAACCACCTGAAACCAACTCCAAACACCTAAGATAGCCAATGGGTAGAGGCCAGCATAAAAGTTCAACCAACAAAAGCCAGAGCAATATGGCATCTCCAGAACCCAGTTATTCAGGGGCAAGTAGCCCTAGACACCCCAGCATAACTGAAATTCAAGAAGATGACCTAACATCTATGATCATGAAGAGGGTAACAGAGGAAACAAATAAAATGCGTAAAGAAACAGAGGAAGATAAAAACAGATTATGGCCATCCGTAAAGAAATAGAGGAAGTTGCAGCCAAACAGTTTGTGGCCTTTAGAGAGGAAATGCTTAAATCACTGAATGAAATAAAAGAAACAGAGGATTGTTTAAACAGCTGAAGGAATTGATGGAAAAACAGGAAAAGACAGTCAGACAGGTGAAGGAAATCAACAAAACGGCTCAAGATCTGAAGATAGAATTGGAAAAATTAAAGAAAACACAAATGGAGGAAATAGTGGAAAGAAAGAAGTTAGGGAAGAAAACAGGAACTACAGAGGTTAGCATAATCAATAGACTACAAGAGATGGAAGAAAGAATCTCAGGTGTGGAAGATACAATGGAAGAAATAGATGTATCTGTCAAAGAAAATGTTAAGTCTAAAAAATTCCTGACACAGACCGTCCAAGAAATTCAAGACAACATAAAAAGACAAAACCTAAGAACAATATGAGTAGAGGAAAAAGAAGATTCCCTGCTCCACGGCCCAGAAAATATTTTCAACAAAATCACTGAAGAAAATTTCCCCAACTTAAAGGAGAGGCCAATAAGAATACAAGAGGCCTACAGAACACCTAATAAATTAGACCAGAAAAGAAAATCCTCCCGCCACATAATAATCAAAACAGTAAGTATACAGAACAAAGAAAAAATACTAAAAGCTGCAAGGGAAAAAGGCCAAGTAACATATAATGGCAAACCCATTAGAATCACACCTGACTTTTCAACAGAGACTATGAAAGCCAGAAGGGCCTGGACAGATATCATGCAGACCCTAAGAGAACACAGATGTCAGCCTAGGCTACTATACCCAGCAAAACTCTCAGTCCTCATAGACGAAGAAAACAAGATATTCAATGACAAAAACAAATTTCAACAATACCTACACACAAATCCAGCATTACAGAAGACACTAGAAGGGAAAATACAACCCAAGAAAACTTTCAAGAAAACACAGGAAATAATTAACCTCACTACAGTAAAACAAAAAGCAACCAAGCACACAACCTTATGACCACAGCCATCATCAAAACCAAAGGAACTAACAGCCACTGGTCATTAATCTCTCTCAACATCAATGGACTCAATTCTCCATTAAAAAGACACAGACTAACAGAATGGATGCGTAAACAAAAGCCAGCAATCTGATGCATACAAGAAACACACCTAAGTCACAAAGATAGACATTACCTGAGGGTAAAGGGTTGGAAGACGGCTTTCCAAGCAAATGGACACAAGAAGCAAGCAGGAGTAGCCATTCTAATATCTGATAAAATAGAATTTCAACCAAAATTAATCAAAAGATATGGGGAAGGACACTTCATACTCATCAAGGGAAAATTCCACCAAGACATCACAATCCTGAACATCTATGCCCCAAATACAAGGGCACCCACATTTGTGAAAGAAACATTGATAAAACTTAAACCACACATAGATCCCCACACACTAATAGTGGGAGACTTCAACACCCCACTCTCAACAAAGGACAGGTCAACTAAACAGAAATTAAACAAAGAAACCATATCTCTAACAGAGGTCATGAATCAAATGGACCTAACAGACATTTACAGAACCTTACACCCAAACACAAAAGAATTTACCTTCTTCTCAGGACCTCATGGAACCTTCTCCAAAATAGACCATATAGTTGGTCACAAAGCGAGCCTCAACAGATGTATGATCACCATGGAATAAAGCTGGACCTCAACAACAACAGAAATAGCAAAAAGCCTACATGGAAAATGAACAACTTGCTACTAAATGACAGCTGGGTTGGGGAAAAAAATAAAAAAAGGAATTAAAGTCTTCCTAGCACTCAATGAAAATGAAGACACAACATACCCAAACTTGTGGGACACAATGAAAGCAGTGCTAAGAGGAAAGTTCATAGCACTAAGTGCCTTCAAGAAGAAATTCGAGACAGCTCATTCAAGCAACTTAATGGCTCACTTAAAAACCCTAGAAAAAGAAGAGGCAGACACACCAAAAAGAAGTAGATGGCTGGAAATAATCAAACTCAGGGCTGAAATCAATCAATTAGAAACAAATAAAACAATTCAAAGAATCAATGAAACCAAAAGCTGGTTCTTTTGAGAAAATCAACAAGCTAGACAAACCCTTAGCCAAGCTAACTAAAAGGCAGAGAGACACCATCCAAATCAACAAAATCAGAAATGAAAAGGGGGACATAACTACAGACACTGAGGAAATCCAAACAATCATTAGGACTTACTTCAAAAGTCTATATGCCACAAAATTTGAAAATCTAAATGAAATGGACAATTTTCTTGATCGATTCGACTTACCAAAGCTGAATCAGGACCAGGTAAATCAATTAAATAGTCCTATATCCCCCAAGGAAATAGAAGCGGTCATCAAAAGTCTCCCATCCAAAAAAAGCCCAGGACCAGATGGTTTCAGTGCAGAATTCTACCAGACCTTCAAAGAAGGGCTAACACCAATACTCTTCAAACTATTCCACAAATAGAAACAGAAGGAATACTACCAAACTCATTCTATGAAGCCACAGTAACCTTGGTACCTAAACCACACAAAGACCCAACAAAGAGAATTTCAGGCCAATCTCCCTTATGAACATTGATGCAAAAATACTCAACAAAATACCTGCAAAAATGAATACAAGAATACATCAAAGATATCATCCACTATGACCAAGTAGGCTTCATCCCAGGTATGCAGGGGTGGTTCAATATACAGAAATCCATCAATGTGATCTACCATATTAACAAACTGAAAGAAAAAAAACCACATGATAATCTCCCTAGATGCTGAAAAAGCATTTGACAAAATCCAATATCCATTCATGTTTAAAGTATTGGAGAGATCAGGGAAACAAGGCACATATATAAATATAGTAAAGGCAATATACAGCAAGCCTATAGCCAACATCAAACTGAACGGAGAGAAACTTAAAGCAATCCCACTGAAATCAGGGACAAGACAAGGCTGCCCACTCTCTCCATATCTCTTCAACATAGTTTTAGAAATCCTTGCTAGAGCAATAAGACAGTTGAAGGAGATCAAGGGGATACAAATTGGAAAGGAAGAAGTCAAATTATCACTATTTGCAGATGATATGATAGTATACCTGAGTGACCCCAAAAACTCTACCAGGGATCTCCTACAGCTGATAAACACCTTCAGCAAAGTGGCCGGATAAAAAATTAACTCAAAAAAAATCAGTAGCCCTCCTGTACACAAAAGACAAAAGGGCTGAAAAAGATATTAGGGAAACAACACCCTTCACAATAGCCACAAATGACATAAAGTACCTTGGAGTAACCCTAACTAAGCAAGTCAAAGACTTGTATGAAAAGAATTTAAAGTCTCTGAAGAAAGAATTAAAAGAGGATATGAGAAGATGGAAAGATCTCCCATGCTCATGGCTTGGCAGGATTAACATAGTAAAAATGGCCATCTTACCAAAAGCAATCTACAGATTCAATGCAATTCCCATCAAAATACCAGCACAATTCTTTACAGACTTGGAAAGAAAAATTCTCAACTTCATATGGAGTAACAAGAAACCCAGAATTGCTAAAACAATCCTCTACAATAAAAGATCTTCTGGAGGTATCTCCATCCCTGATCTTAAGTTGTTCTATAGAGCAACAGTTATAAAAACTGCATGGTACTGGCTAGAAACAGAATGGTGGATCAATGGAACCGAACAGAAGACCCAGAAATAAACCCACACACTTATGGACACCTGATCTTTGACAAAGATGCCAAAAACATACAGTGGAAAAAAGATAGCATCTTCAACAAATGGTGTTGGTCTAACTGGATGTCTACATGTAGAAAAATGCAAATAATCCATACTTATCACCCTGCACAAAACTAAAGTCCAAGTGGATCAAAGACCACAACATAAAACCAGACGCATTAAATCGGTTAGAAGAAAAAGTGGGGGATGCCCTAGAACTCATTGGCACAGGAGACAACTTCCTGAACAGAACACCAACAGCACAGGCTCTAAGATCAACAATCAATAAATGGGACCTCATGAAACTGAAAAACTTCTGTAAAGCAAAGGACACCATCATCAAAACAAAATGACTGCCTACAGATTGGGAAAGAATCTTCACCAACCCTTTATCTGACAGAGGACTAATATCCAGTACATATAAAGAACTAAAGAAGCTGAAAAGCAGCAAACCAAGTAATCCAATTAAAAAATGGGGAACAGAGCTAAACAGAGAATTCTCTGTAGAGGAATATCGAATGGCAGAGAAACACTTAAAGAAATGCTCAACATCATTAGCCAGTAGGGAAATGCAAATCAAAATGACCCTGAGATTTCACCTTACACCCATCAGAATGGCCAAGATGAAAAACTCAAGTGACAACACATGCTGGAGAGGTTGTGGAGAAAGGGGAACCCTCCTCCACTGCTGGTGGGAATGTAAACTTGTACAACCACTCTGGAAAGCAATCTGGCGCTTTCTCAGACAACTAGGAACAGTGCTTCCTCAAGATCCAGCCATACCACTCCTAGGCATATATCCAAAAGAGGCTCAAGTACACAATGAGGACATTTGCTCAACCATGTTTGTAGCAGCTTTATTTGTAATAGCCAGAAGCTGGAAACAGCCCAGATGCCCCTCAACTGAAGAATGGATGCAGAAATTGTGGTACATCTGCACAATGGAATATTACTCTGCAATGAAAAACAAGGAAATCATGAAATTTCCAGGTAAATGGTGGGACCTGGAAAGGATCATCCTGAGTGAGCTAAGCCAGAAGCAGAAAGACACACACGGTATATATTCACTCATATATAACATAGGATAAACCTAGTAAAATCTGTACATCTAAAGAAACTAATCAAGAGAGAGGACCCTGACTAAAACGCTCAATCCCCATCCTGAAAGGCAAAGAGGATGGACATCAGAAGAAAACAGGAAACAACCTAGGAACCTGCCACAGAGGGCCTCTGAAAGGCTCTGCCCTGCAGACTATCAAAGCAGACTCTGAGACTTATGGCCAACTGTTGGGCAGAGTGCATGGAATCTTATGTAAGAAGTGGGAAATAGTAAGATCTGGAGAGGACAGGAACCCCACAAACAGAGCAACAGAACAAGAAAATCTGAACACGGGGGTCTTCCCAGAGACCCATACTCCAACCAATACCAGGCATGGGGATAACCTAGAACCCCTGCACAGATGTAGCCCATGGCAGTTTAGTGTCCAAGTGGGTTACATAGTAATGGGAAGAGGGACTGCCTCCGACATAATCTGATTGGCCCGCTCTTTGATCACCTCCCCCTGAGGGGGAGCAGCCTTACCAGGCCACAGAAGACCACAATGTAGCCACTCCTGATTGAATATGATAGACTAAGATCAGAAGGAAGGAGAAGAGGACCTCCCCTATCAGTGGACTTGGGGAGGGGCATGCATGAAGAAGGGGGAGGGAGGGTGGGGTCGGGAGGGGAGGAGGGAGGGGCTTATGAGGGGATACAAAGTGAATAAAGTGTAATTAATAAAAAAATAATAATAAAAAGCACTCTGTCCGGGTGTGGACGGATCTGGTGCTGACGGGTACAGGACAGGCGGGTGTGAACCTGATGAGGCTGCAGAGGAAGCAGAACGAGGACGGTCGTGGAAAGGCGGCGCCCGGTGCTTCAGGAGGCTCGTTTCCACCTGTGTGATCCCTGGAGCTCCAGCCTCTGTGCCCTCCAGGACTGTCACACACACTCCCCCCTTCTCCTGCACCCCGCATTGACCTGCTTTTCATCATCTGGCTGCGTGTAACCTCGCGGACGCCAGATGGCAGCAAAAGGCCGCTCGCTCGAGGCCCTGCGGCGGCCGGCGGCCGGTGTGGCCTGCGGAGGACCTCCCGTCCCCCGCGCTCACCCGGGACACACAGTTGTGGAACTTTTGAAACAGTAAACCTCGACTCTGGGCCTTCCCCGGAGTGTGGTCTCCTCCGTGTTGCCACACTGGAGACAAAGCGGCCGAGAGCACCCGGGGTAGCGCGCAGGCTGCCGAGAGCCTAGTCCCGAGCTGCCCTGGGCGTTCTTGGTGGAACAGGAGGCCTCCGCCGGAAGGAAGTCGTCCTTACACGTTGCTTTTCCTTTCCTACACTTACACTCGGCGTTCTTTAGGAAGAAATGAGCGGTCTGTGTCTGTCTCTGCTGCCTTCTCCCGGGGCTCTCCTCGCCACGTTAGCTCAGTGCGCCCTAACTCCTGCCTGTGGGGGTGAGTCACAGTCCACGCGCGTCCGGCGGGCTGTGGGTGTGAGAGCACAGGAATGCGACGTCGCTGCCCCCTCGGGGGCTTCAGTGTACGCGTGGATAATCTCGTCAGGGTTGCCCCAAGCGGAAGGCTACGTCCTCATACAGCTAATCCCACACCGAGAGGCTCATGGCTAGACCAGTCAGGCGTGGCTTCCTAAGGCGGGGCAGTGTCAGGAAAGCTGACCGCTCAGCTGGAAAGCGGAAGGGGCGAGGCACCAGGGACACCCACCCGCGTGGGGAACCCGGGTCAGACAAGAATGCTAATCAGTGGTAAACAGCCTCGAAGTCCGGCGAGGGAATCACCTTCAGTGACGAGAAAGGCAGGAAAGTTTTTAGAAGGGAAATAACAAGCAAAACGTTCCAAATTAACCCAGGCAGGGGCTGTAGCTTGAATCAGAATGGGCGCAAACGGAGGCAAGCGCTCTCCAGGGGACTAAAGAGATGACTCAGTTGGTAAAACGCCTGCAAACATGAGAACCTTAGATTGATCCCCAAAGCCCACATGAAATGCTTGGTGATGGTTGCTCAGGAAAAAAGCCAACAATTAAAAAAGTGGTCCTTATAAAATTAAAAAGCTTTTGTACAACAAAGAAAATGGAAAAATGAATGAAGAAGCAGACTAAAGGATGGGGAAAATTGCTGGTTCTATGGCTGAGAGAGTATGAGTATCTAGAATATATTAAAAATTAAAAAAACAAGCAACCCAATTTGAAAAATGAGTTATGGAATTGAACAGAGAACTCTCAAAAGATGGGATATAACTGACTAACACTTTCAAAAAGTGTTCAACATCTTTAAGCCGTGAAAGAAATGTAGAGCTAATTTAAGATTTGTCTTAAGCTGGGTGGTGGTGATGCCTTTGATCCCAGCACTCAGGAGGCAGAGGCAGGAGGATCTCTGTGAGTTCAAGCCCAGCCTGGTCTACAGAGTGAGTCCAGGACAGCCAAGGCTACACAGAGAAACCCTGTCTTGAAAACAAAAACCAAAATAAACAAACAAAAAAGATTTGTCTCGCTCCAGTAAGCACGGCCATTACTAGCAAAGGGATCGCCTGCGGTGATGGTGTGGAGGGGACCGTGAGCCTGTGTTGGTGGAAACCGAGTTTTTAGATTGGTGAGTTAAGTTGTGGAGTGTCAGTGGACGTCAGGAGGAGGGAGAGTAAAACTCACGTACGTGAGAGTGGAAGGCCAGCAAGGCGGCTTCCTGGTGACGGCGCTTGCCACTAGGCCTGACAACCTGAGTTCAGCGCCAGGACCCAACTGACGAGTCCTGCGGCACTTGCCGTGTGGGTGGTGCAGACGAACGCGCGCGCATTAACAATAATAAGTGTGTGTGGATGTGTGCTGCCCTGCCGTAAGGGCGCGTAGCCCACCGAGCCCTCTCTGCAGGCTTATTATTTCTCAGTGTGTGTAGCTGTGTGAGTGTAGAGGGCGCACGGGGACGGCGAGCGGCGCAGCTCTGCGGGCGGCCAGCCCCGCCGCGGTTCCCCCTCCAGCCACTGGGGGGCAGAAGGCGTCAGAGCGCGGGCGCAGACCTGACTACCGGAGCCGGGGGGAGGAGGCGGCCCCAGGGGTCCCCACAACGCGCCCCGGAAGCGGGGAGCCTGCCGTGTGCCTGGCCTCCCCACGCCTGCTGTTCCCCGCGTGAATCCGTGTGACCCTGGGCCGCGGGGGGGTGCGCTCGCGGCCTGGCTCCCCGCACCCCGGCTCCCCCCGGCGAAGGGGCACAGACAGCCGAGCCTAGCGTGTGAGGGACCCCCCTCTAACTCCTCATGCCTAGCAGGAGAACGCTGCTAAGGAAAGCGGAAACTCCAGGCGTCCACACCGCGAGGGCCGGCGACGGCCTGTCTCCAGGGCCTCTGACTGAATAAGCTGCTCTGAGAGACCACGCGCAGGCGCCACCCAGAAAGCCGGGCTTTACTGTCCTGCTGACCCAGGCCGTGCCACGCCTGGAGTTCGCCTCACCCGGGAACAGACAAATCCGTGGACTCTCCTTCCCAGGGGGCTCACGGGAAACTGCGCCCCACGCATGTCCTGTGGCCGCAGGTCTGCGGCTGAGCGGTCCATTCTCTCCCCCAGTTCCCAGGGCCAGCGCAGAAACACCCCGACCACGGCTCTGCACAGCCCGTCTGTGACCCCTTCCCGGCGGCTAAGCAGCCTTCCCTTCCCACAGCCGCGGCCACAGCTTAGCGCAGCCCCCGCTCCCGCCCGCGCAAACCTGCCCACGCAGTCTCTGCAGACTACGGGCGGCTGCGCAGGACCTGGGGCTATGAGTGCTGGGAAGGACAGACGGGGTGCTGCCCAGAGAAGACCTCACCAGCCGAGCAGCGCCTGGCCAGGCTCCTTCTGCCTCCAGACGCCCAGCCCAGTTACACGAAACACCCCGCGCAGCTGGAAGAGGGCTCAGCGTTTAAGAGAGCAGGCTGCTCCTCCAGAGGTCCTGAGTTCAATTCCCAGCAATCACGTGGTGGCTCACAACCTCTATAGTGAGATCTGGTGCCCTCTTCTGGTGAGCAGGTGTACATGCAGGAAGAATGCTGTATACATAATAAATATTAAAAAATATTTTTCGGAAGAAATGTTTTCCTTGTGCATTTCAGAAGAACTAGGAAGACGCAAGAAAAAGCAGGCATATATACTGGCAAACCCTGTGTCTGAGGAGGGTTTATTTGGTCTCAATTGTCCACCTCTAAATTGTATTTTTTTTAATTCAAATGAAAGTGTTATTTTAGCCACTTCCTTCCACTGTTGACCTGGGACCCACAGGTACGGTTTGTGGGTCTGAGAACTTGGATGGAGCATGACTACATGCTGACCAGCTCCTAAGTGAGTTAGGTATTCCTCTGTCACAAGCCTCAGCACTATTAGCAATACCTTTGCTACCAATGGTGTGTGTGTGCTATTGTATATAGTATATACATTCGTGCTATTCTATGTGTTATTGTATCTATTATATATTCATGCTATCAGCTCTATTTCTCTGGAGAATCTTGACTAAGATGCACGCCTTCCCTGCCTCCTGTCTGGCTGTGGACACACACCGCACTCCACCTTCAAAAGCATATTCTGAAAAGACTCTACATTAGCTACACGGGTTCTGACTCCTTTTTTCAAAAACTCTGATATGCTGACTGTGTGGTTCAGGGCCTAATTCCTGCTGTCCCGCTGCCTCTCTGTGGGTCTGTCCTTGGCTGTAATAGCTCTTCTGATAAACTATTCCCAGAAATCCATCTCATTTTCTCTCTTGAACCCCCCCCCCAAAAAAAAATCTTTTCGCAATCTTTTAGCAACAGCTGGGAGTGGAGGTGAGAGCACACACACCAACCCTGAGGGAGACACACACACACTAAAACACAGAGTGTGTGTCCATGCCAAGAGCATCATCCCCCGGGATCCCCTCGGGACACCCCAGGAGTGAGAGCAGCATGGGAAGGTTTGCTCACTGAGGCCTTGTAAGGAAGGAGGGCTGGGGAGGAGCTGACAGGGTCTCGGAAAGGACTGCTGTGAGGCGTGGGACAGGGTGAGCAAGCAGGGCACCCACACCCCCCTACACCCCAGCTTCCCTCTTCACACCTGCTCCTCCGTTATCTAACACACAATGGCAGCCGAGCAGGCTGGCTCTGTTTGACCTGTGTCTCTATTGCTTCTCTTTTGTCCTATTCGCCTCTCCTGCATTTTTGATTTCCTGCATTTCTTTTATGCCCCTTTTTTCATAAATTTTCCCCAGAATGCATAGACTGGCCCAGCTCATGGGCTGTCAGCGTCTCCACTCCCTGAGACTGTTTTGAGTGGCCTAATTGTATTTCTTCTCTCTCATTCTATCTTTGGCCACAACCACCACACTTCAGCCCGTATCATCATCACCATAACTGCTTGTTTTCTCCTTTCTCCCACCAACCAAAGATGGAGTACTGGTCCTACTCAGAATTCTCCCTCTTCACGGAGATTACTGTAAGTGCCCATTTACTTTCTAAAATGCTTGGTACTTAAGAGGTGTTTTTAAAAGTAGACCAAAACAAACTCTTACTGTGCTCTATACTGGGTCTAATCTCTGTTAGTGACTGCTTTACTATGTAACGAAGGAATCCAAAGAATCAAAGCTGGTGCCCTAAACGTCAGTTCAACAGAAGAAAATAATAGGTTGACCTTAGTACAACCTAATTCATCTTGACTATTGCAAACATTTCCATTGAAAGAATAAGTATGAGAGGGAAGGAGGGTGGGACTGGGGGGAGAAGAGGGAGGGACCCATGTTGTAGGTGCTGTGTTGGTATAATGTTTGTTTTTTTTATGTATACACCTTACCTTGTTCAATCAAATACTGATTTCTTCTCCCCACCCCCACTCTCTGGTTTCAATCCAGATATTGCATTGTGATACTCATTCTAAGCATCCTGTCTCAACTCTTGTGTAAACAGGACAAAATAAAAAGCAACTAGACACAATGTTGAGCAGGGAGGAGCCAGAGGACAGGAAAGAGGGGAGGAGCCAGAAGGCAGGAGATGAGTGGGAGGAGAAGGGGCGAGGGGAGAGCTAGGAGAGCAGAGCTGGAGGAGAGATCTTGAGGACGAGGAGCATGAACCAGACCTAAGATTTCATAAAAATCAAGTATAATGTGGGAAATCTTAAATGTTAGGAAACTGAGGGCTTGGAGGTTTAGGAGGGAGTAAATATTGCCCAGCATTGTGTTCTAGGTTAACTAAAAACCCAGTCTCTGTGTGGTGATTTGGTTATACAGCTGTTTAAGATTAACAGCAAGCTTTACTAGAAGATAAACCAATAGTAAAAATTAATAACAGCCTACAACAGTGGTGATTAATATTTATTGTTAATTTCTTTTAGTAAAGCTGCTGTTAGTCCTAAGCAGCTGTATACCCAAATCACCACACAGAGATTGGGATATATTTAATTAACCTAGAACACAATGCTGGGCAATAGTTACTCCATCCTAAACCTCCAGGCCCTCACAGTTTCCTAACATTTAGATTTCCCACATTATACTTGCTTTGTGTGATATATTAGGTCCAGTCCATCTCTCCACATCATTCCAAGACCTTTCCTCCTGCCTCTGTTCTCCCAGCTCGCCTCTCTTTTCCTCCCACTCTTTCCTGTCCTCTGGCTCCTCCCCTCCCTTACCTACTCCTTCCTCTCTATTGCTCAACATTGTGGCTGGTTGTTTTATTTTGTCATGTTTACACAAAGTTGAGAAAGGTGATGCTTAGAAAAAGTATCACAATGCAACGTCTGTATTGAAACCAGAGATTGGGAGAGAGAAATCAGCATTTGAATGAACAAGGGTAACGTGTATACATTCCAAAAGAACATTATACCAACAGGGAGTCCTACAAGAACTACAAGAAGACTGAGCTACACAACCAGAGCATACATGAGAGGGCCTAGGTCAGACCCAGGCAGGGTCTTCATGGCCAGTGTGAGCTCCCATGAGTCCTGGTTAGCCAATTCTGTGGTGTCCTTGGCTCCTACAATCCTTTCCCCCATTTTTCGAGGGATTTCCCAAGCTCTGCCTAATATTTGGTGTGGGTCTCTGCATCTGGTCCCAATAGTTGGTGGATGAAGGCTCTCTGATGTCAATTATGCTAGGCTCTGGCCTAGAGTACAACAGAACCATTAGGAACCATTTCCCTGGCTTCCTTCCTTTCTTTTCCAGTCCTATCTGGTTCTATCCTAGGTCCCTGGGCTATCCTGCCTCTGGCCCCTGGCCCTCCGAGAAGTGTCAAGGGAGGGCTCCTCTCATGGCACGGGTCTCAGACTGCACCAGTCTCTGGATGGCCACACCCACAATTTCTGTGACACCCTTACCCAGCACATCTTGCAGGCAGGACAATTCGTAGGTGGAAGGTTTTGTGGCTGAGTCGGAGTCCCAGTCCCTCCACAGGAAGCTGGTTCAGGCTCCTCATCCTCATTGCCAGGAGCCTTGGCCGGGTAAGTTCCTGGGAGGTTCCATTGCACTCAGTTTCCACCCTGCCCCCCCCCAGTGCTCTCCAATTCCAGTTATCACTCCCAGCACTCGTTCCTTCCCCCCTTTCCTGAGCCCTCCTGCTCCCAAACCTCCTGCCCCCAGCCCCCCTGCCCCCAGTCCACCATCTATCCTATCTCCCTTCTCAGGGAGGTTAAGGGGTCACCCTTTGAGGCCTCTTTGTAATGTAGCCCGGGACTGCCGATTACAGTAGAACGACCTCTTTACAGCTAATGCCCACTTCTGAGTGCTTACACACGTTTGTCTTTCTAGGTCTGGGTTACCTCACTCAGAATGATTGGTTTTTTTCCTGGTCTCGTCACTTGCCTTCACATTTCATTTTTTAAAAACCAGCTGAATGGTGTTCCATTGTGTACCGCCTTTTCTTTATCCCTTTCCCTCCTACTGGGTTGCCTCATCCAGCCTTAATGTGAGGAGAGGGGTCTAGTCTTACCGCTACTTGAATGCCATGTTTGGTTGGTACCCCTGGGAGGCCAGCCCTTCCTAAAGGGGAATGGAGGAGGAGGAGGGGGATGGGGATGAAGGAGCGGAGGGAGGGGACTACGGTCAGGGTGTAATATCTGAGAAAAGAATAAGTCTAAAAACAGAAGAAAGAATGAATAATCGCGCTTTTCAAAAGTTTCAACAAATGACCTAAGGCCCCGTACCCCAGTCGCAATGCAAAAACACAAGCAACATGAAAAACCACAGCAGTATGACCCCTCCTAAAATAACTAACTCCACATTAATGATTTCCAAAGAGTATAAACTAGATGAAGCCATAGAAAATAAAGTTTAAAAACTGATTACAGAAATGCTCAAAGAAACAGAGGAGATAAGAATGAATGAATTCAAAGAGAATACAAACAACTAAGCGACATGAAAAAATCAATGTAAGTTATAAAATGAGATCAATAAAGAAATAGGAATGCTGAAGAAAACCAAGCTGAAATCGTGGGAATGAAATACTTAATAAGCCGAATAAAAAGCTCCATGAAAAGCCTGTAATAAAATGGATTAGAGAGGGACAGGAATGCAAGCTCAAAGACAGTTGTGGAATTAGAACATTCAAATATTGACAAAGATAAGTTGATAAAGAGGTATGAATGAAACATTCAAGATCTTTCAGATATTATAAAAAGACCAAATCTATAAATCATAGGTATGAAGAAAAAAATAATTCTAAAAGCATAGAAAATATTTTCAATAAAATCATATCAGACAATCTCTGAAATCCAAGGAAAGAGAATGCCTAACAAACAAGACCAGGAAAAAACTCCTCATGTAATATCATAGTTAAAATACTAAGTACAGAGAACAAAGAGTATATTAAAGGATGGAATTAAAAGAGTACACTGAGTAACACCAAGCCATATAACGGCAGACCCATCAGAGTAATAGAAGGTTTCTTAACAGAAATTCTAAAGGCCAGAGGGCTCAGAATGATGTGCTTTACGTTTTGAAAGATAAGTGACAAAACTAGGCAACTATATCTAGAGACACTATTTAATATAATTGAAAGAGAAAGAAAAGCTGTCCTTGATAACGAGAAAAACAAATTCAATGTCACTAGGCTACCTCTCCAGAAGTTATATAAAAGAATCCTTCAGATGGAAGAGAAAAAGAAACACGCCCATGAAGCTACAGGAAAGAATAAAGAAAGTAAGAAGAGTGGATGATACTCGGGATGATTGACTGAAAAATAATATAGGGAAGGCTCAGAACAGCAATAAGAAAATCAGTAGACATTCTAAACTTCTGGGGAAAGCCATTTACAGGACAACAGGAACAGAAGAAGAAGCCAAAGCCACAGGGAGCTTGACACCAGCAACTGACAGAAAAATTTCAAAAAGACCTCTTTTTCTCTTCTTCTTCTTCTTCTTCTTCTTCTTCTTCTTCTTCTTCTTCTTCTTCTTCTTCTTCTTCTTCTTCTTCCTTTTCCTTCTCCTCCTCCTCTTCCTCTTCTCATTCTTATTTTTCTTACTCTTCACCTTCTTTCTTCTTCTTCCTCTTCCTCCTCCTCTTCCTCCTCCTCCTCTTCTTCTTCCTCCTCCTCTTCCTCTTCTCATTCTTATTTTTCTTACTCTTCACCTTCTTCTTTCTTCTTTTTCCTCTTCCACAGCTGTCAACACTGCACTTGTCAGCCTGAGACTGCCTGTGTACCCCAAGTTCTGGAGAAACTCAAAACAAGTGCCACAGACCATAGGCTGTAATATAGAGAAGGCTGTGAGACTCAGAAAGGAAGCTTTAAACCTGATCTGCACATCATTCAGTGCACCCAAAACCTGATGCGAGCTTTCACAGCATGCAGGACATCCACAAAGGCTGAGCAGGGGCAGAGGTGAGCATTCGTAGGTGGAACCCTGAAAAAATATGCAGATATATCCAGATCTGTAAGTCACTGTGCACAGGCCTGGACAGCATCCACAATCAAATCATCCCAGGAAATATTCTGAGGGGAATGAGACCAAATCACAGCAAAACAGCAATGAAGAAGCTGATGGAATGAGTGACATGAATGATAGTCCAGGGGGAAGCCAAGAATCAGAACAGTTGTTTTCACATCCCAACTCTCTCCTCTTCTACAATTATTCTGTATATGTTTAATACCCAGTATTGTTTCAGCAGGCCATGTCGGTCCTATACTACTGTTTCTTTATATTGATCTATTTGCCCTGGCATCTATCTACATCTGTCTGTCTGTCTACTTACCTACCAATCTATCCATCTATCCATCCATCCATCCATCCATCTTTCTATAATCTATCTTACCACAATCTTTCCTTTTCTTTTTTTCTCTTCCACAAAACACTGATCTAGTGTTCAGACACTCTGCATCTTAGCCTCTGATCACAGGACTGCTCTATGTTTCTGATAACATATCCCTCGCTCTCTCAACTTTATTATAACTGTGTAAAAATCACCTCATCCCTTGTTATATTCTTATCCCTGTATCTCCTATCTGTCTATTTCCTTTTCTCTTCCACTCTATCATCTCCACTCAATCATCAATCTTACTGTGGATTTTTTTCTTCTTCACTCTACTCACATACATGATAACTAATGTATCAGTCTGCACAGCACCCTCAATCCTCTTTTACCCCATAAATGAAAAATGTGCAAGAAGTTATTGTTTTATAGTTGACTCTAGTTTCATGCTCTAGTCTCATAGTAGGTCTATCCCTGGATAGTTACTATGGATGTAGCAGTATTCTGCTGACAGAGATGGACTGCAGACAGATCCTGGTGCCTAGAATGCTGTTCTAAAAGAGGAAATGACACCTCAATTATACTGTAACCTAGTCTACTTCCACAGAAAGATGAAAGGTGACCTAAATAATAAATTTAAAAGTTTCAACCAATGACCTAACTCCTGCTGTACAAGTACCACTGCAAAAACCAAGAAACGTGAAAAACCAAGACAGCCTTCTCCAGACCCAGATGTCGAGCTCTCTCAGCCACTCTTCCAGCACCGTCTGCCCATGTGCTGGCACGTTCCCCACCATTGCTGGGGACTGGTCTGCTGCTTGGATTTTGATGCTGATTACTGGCCCTCACAATCCGGTTATTGCCCTTTCCTTATGTAAACCTGCCTAAGACCTTATTTCTGATTGGTTAATAAAAAAGGTCCGTACCTGGGCAGAGTGGAAGGAGATAGGCGTGGCTACAGTTCCTGGGTTTCTGGGTCAGGAGAGAGAATCATGGGAAGGAGACAGGAAGATGGAAAGAGAAGAAAGAGCAGGATGTCCTGATGGGTTAGCATGGAAAAGGAATCATGTGGGCCTGGAGGAAGGGTATCCTGGATACAGATGAAGGATAAGCAAGTATTTTTGGAATTATGGATGGGAGATGGGCCAGATAGGAATGGATCAGGCAGATGGCATTGAATAGAGCTGAAGGATGTGAGACAGTGTGGGTGGACTATCTGCCCAGCCCAAGGTAGATAGGGCAGTGATAACGTCTAACAGTGTCTGTGTCTCATTGATTGTGAGGGCAGGTTAGATAATACCATAGGCCAAATAATAAACATATTAGGCTGACACCATTTATTTTCCACAACCCGCCATGATAAGATGGACTAAACCTCTGAACCTGCAGTCAGCCCCAGTGAAATGCTTTCCTTTATAAGAGCTGCTGTGGCCATGGTGTCTCTTCACAGCAACACAACACTGGCTAAGACAGACACTGAAAAATGAGATTTTTAAAAACATGAATGAAATGACGGATTGGGCTGGAGAGATGGCTCAGAGGTTAAGAGCACTGGCTGCTCTTGCAGAGGTCCTGAGTTCAATTCCCAGCAACCACATGGTGGCTCAAAACCATCTATAGTGAGATCTGGTGCCCTCTTCTGGCCTGCAGGTGTACATGCAGACAGAACATTGCACAAATCTTAAAAAAAAAGGAAATGAGGGATTTGAAAAACAGTTGAATGAAATAAAAATATGAAAATGGAATATAATTAAGAGATCAAAATATTGAAGAAAAACAAAACTAAAAACTTAAAAATGAAAATCTCAATAAGGCAAATTAAAAACCTCAGTGAAAATGATCAACAGAGGAATACATCCCAAGGAAGACAAAGCATTAGGAATTGAAGACAAAAAAGAAGAATTGGTACATTTAGCCACGGAAAATAAATTTTTAAAAGTTTGACTGGAATACGGAAGTTACTTGAGACCCTGGCTAAAGACCAGATTCGTGAGCCATTGCCTAGAGGAAAAACAGAAGTATGCAAAGGCACTGTGGTCATCTGATGGAAAATGTCTCCCACGGGCTTACGCTTTTCAATACTTGGTCCTCAGTGGTGGCATTTGGGAGTGTTAGGAAACTTTCAGAATGCAAAGCTTTGCTGGGGATATAGCAGTGGGCTTTGAGATTTTTGATCTTCACCCCACTCCGCCTTCATTCTCTCTTTCTGCTAAAGTGAAGCTGACCTGTCTGCTTCCTATACGGCCACCTCTGCCACGTCTACCATTGTGGGTTCTCACTCTGGAACCATAAGCCAAAACAAACACTGTCTTCTACAGGTGCATTTGGTCATGATGTTTTATAACAGTGACAGAAAGTAACAAAAACAGGCACAGGAAAAACTTCAGTACAATCGAAAGCAGACAACAACCCAGATCTAGGGAAAGATAAGTTCATCCAAATACTAGAACCACAGAGAACCAGAGAAGAAACTCTCTGCACCGTATTATGATTAAAATACTAAATATACAGAACAAAAGAAGAGAGCTATGAGAGAACTGTGCCAAGTCACAGAAAAAGGCTGTAAGAATAACAGCTGAATTATAAATAGAAACTCTACAAGTGAAAAGAAGCTTGGAAGGATGTATTTCAAGTTCTGAAAAACCACATCTTCGGGCCCGGAAAAATTATCTGCAATAATTAAGAGAAGGAATAATACTCCACAATATAAATAGGCTACAGGCATTTGTGATTTTTCAATGGAGTGCTACACAGACTGCAGAAAGAATTTTGGGAGCAGAATCGAGATGGGTTTCTCTGTGCAGCCTTGGCTGTCCTGGACTTGCTTTGTAGACCAGGCTGGCCTTGAACCTTGTCCAGGAGATCTGCCTGCCTCTGCCTCCTGCTTGCAGGGGTTAAAGGTGTGTGCTACCATACCCAGTAAGAAATTATTTTTTTTTATTGTTGGTTTTTTACTGTGTAGTTCTGGCTGACCTGGAACTCACAGAAATCTACTTGCCTCTGCCTCAGAAAATAATATTTTATACTGAAAAGAATAATGAATGAATTCAAGAGGTTACAGGGAAAAACACAATAAGTATATAAAGTCAACAAATGACAGAAAATAACATGTCCTTTGACAACAGTTCTGAACAGTCTCAATTCCCCAACCAAAGGATACAGGAATCCAGTGGCATAGATCGGTAAGTAAGAGGCTTGCTGTATATGCTAGCAACCTGTGTTTGATTTCTGGTATCCATATAAAGGTGGAAAAGGAGATCCAACTCTACAAAATTATCCTTCAACCTCCACACACATTCTTTGGTGTACACGAGCGCACACACACAAACACACATCATATACACACATAATGATAATAAATAAAATTTAAAAGAATTCTTTAAAGACACAGACTAGAAGAGTGGATCAAAACCTGGAATCCATCTATTTGTCACCCCCAAGAAACATACCTCCTCATCAAAGCTAGCTGTCACGTGTGGTGAAGAGCATAAAAGCCATTCCAGACAAAGGGCCTAGGAAAAAAATTCAGGTCTCGCCGTTCTAATATCTGACAAAATGGACTTCAAATCAAAAACAGTCAGAAGAGATAAGTAATGTCACTTCATTCTGATTGAGGAAGAACCCTTCAAGAAGACAATTTTAAACATACACATATGAAACACAGA
Source organism: Meriones unguiculatus (assembly GCF_030254825.1). Classification (NCBI taxonomy): domain Eukaryota; kingdom Metazoa; phylum Chordata; class Mammalia; order Rodentia; family Muridae; genus Meriones; species Meriones unguiculatus. Next base: position 190,261,048 of record NC_083350.1, read on the forward strand.
TGAAACTAATCTCATAAAGCAAACACTCCTAAATGTCAGGGCACTGATTAAAGCTATCAGAGGTAGATGACATCCTACAGCAAATGGACACAGCAAATAGCTACAGAGAATTCCATTAAAGATTGCAGAACACATTTGCTTTCAGCAGCTCATGGAACTTCATCTATGACACAAATGCCATGACACAAGGCTAGTCCCAAAACACACGGGAAAACTGAGATAATTTCTTTCATCCTATCATACTATAATGGAATAAGGCTAGAAATCCACAAAAAATCTACACACAGTTCACCAATCAGTGAGGATAAACACTACACTCCTAAATGGGCCGTGAAAAAATTAAGAAACAAACTTTAAAACTCCTAGAATTGAATTAAAATGAAGACGAAGCATGGCAAAACTTGTGTAATACAATAAAAGCAGTCTTGAAAGTTAAAAAATGAGAACGGCCCAAAATAACAACGCGACACTCTACCTTACAGCTTCGAGCAAGCAAGACGGGCAAAAAGCAGAAGTCACAACTAGCTAACACTACAGCAGAACTTAATAAAATAGAAAAAAATCAAGGAACACAGAGTGGGGTTTCAGCTGAGAAAACACGCCCAGACTGGAAGACGATAGAGGGCAGCTGGGGCAGACTGGAAGCAGCCTCTGCCCACCAGCTGCTCTCACTCCACAGCACTCAGAAGAGACAACTTTGCCTTTGCCCGCTTTCCCACACCCTCTCTGGCAAGGCTGGCTATCCCAGTCCTGCGACATTAGTTCAGCAGTATTAGAACCAGACTCTTTGGGATTACAGCGTAGACTGAAAACGAGCAACTCTCAGGACAGCGGCACTTGGCCAGGGCAGACAGCAGCCTTGTGGCCTGAGCTTCTGATGGATTGTCAGTCTTTCCAAGGTGAGACGGACATTGTTGGGCTACGTAGATTGTCTCCTATAAGCCAGTCTGCTAATATCACAGGCACACACGCACGTACGCATGCATACAGACACCAGTCCTGTTCCTTTAGAGAACCCTGACTGATGCAGCTAAGGAGGGCTTAGATGCTAGGGCCTCACTACTGCTGTCTCACTGAACTGAAATGGCACAAAGCTGCCTTCCATATCTTAAGTGTGCAACCACAGGCAAATGCCCCCTTAGTCCCAGTCTGAGGAGCTTCTTTGGACGTGAATGGCAGTGAATGCAGAGCCTCACATCAGCCCCAAGCGCTAAGAATAAACAGCCATCCTAACGGAACACTTAACACAACTCTGGTTAGCCTCAGCAAACATTCTTGAGTAGGGGTGGGAAGAATGCAAGAGCTGGGAGGTGGGGAGGAGGCCACGGTCTACTGGGCACGCCTCACAGCGCCTGTGGCTCTGCACACACCGGACCTGTCTGTGTCGACCATCTGTTGGGGGAGGGTCTCAGGGTCCTCTTTTGTGAACGGTTAGCTGCTGAGTCAGGGACACGCAGCAGTCATTGTCATCAGTAGTGTGTCTGCTGGTGAGTGCACCAGGTTCCACTGGGCAGTTCAAAACAGAAGGTCACACACACAGTGTGTTACAAAACTAAATAAAAATATCTGTGAGTTCATGGTATTCAAAAGGCATCTGATTAAACTGTAAAGTAAGAAAAACGATATGAAGTTATACACACTTTCAATAATAACTGAGTGTTAATGGTCTCAATTCCCCAATAAAAAGATGTATTTTATTTTGCTGTTGCCTCCAAGAATCGATGACAGGCATTGCATTAGGCTAAAAGGATGGAAAGTGAAATTCTAAGCAAAGTGATCTAAGAAGCAGAGCAGGTATTTTAATGTCTGACGAATAAAATCCAGAAGAAAACTACTCAGAAGAGACAAGGAGGGACTCTACACTCACTAAAGGAAAACTCCACCTGCACAGCATTGCAGTCCTAAGCTCAGATGCACCAAACGCAGGGACATTCGGATTTGTGAAAGAAACGTCATTAGAGCTGGGACAACAGCTTGACCCCGGCAGTGCTGTGATTTAACACCTCCCTCTCAGCGGATGGCAGGTAATCAGAGTTAAGAGATGCTGCACCTAAATCAGGGGCCCTAGCGCATCCCATGCGCACCAGAGCCAAAGCCCAAGCCCGACCTGCCTTGTACCAGGCCTCACAGCCGGTGCCCCAACCCAGCATGCATGTCTACCCCAGACACACAAGCAGCACAAGAAGGCCACACTCAGGTGTGTCACAAAAACAAAGCGATATAAAAGATCAAGAAAACATGTCCCCAACTCCCAGCCCCGTGATCTGCAATCTTCTAGAAATGTTCTCCAAAGAGAATTCCCTAGATGAACCCCAGGATACAGATCTTAAAAGAACAATCATAAACCCATCAAAGAACCCAAGAAGTGTGAAGAAGACACCAAGGAGCTGCTCAGGAAACCCAGAGTCAGAAATTCCTGACATGAATGTGGGCAAAGGGCTTGTCGGGAGGGGGATTTTGCTGGGACTGGGAGAAAGATAAAAGAGGGGGAGGTGAGAGGAAGCAGCACACATTATACACAGGGATGAGAGTTTCACACAAGTTTAGTAAGTGGTTTTTTTTTGTTGTTGCTGTTGTTTGTTTTTAGTTCTAGTTAGGCCAAGCATGGTGGCACATGCCTTTAATCCCAGCACTCAGCAGGCAGATGCAGGTGGATCTCTGTGAGAAAACATAAACTTAGACACAGGCTGAATGAAACAATGAAGGTTACACAGGATGTGGAAACCAAGCTTAATCAAGAGACAGAAATATTAATGAGAACTCAGACTGAAACAAACTTGGAATTGAAAAACTTGATAACTCAATTAGAAAATTCAGGGGAAATCTTTGTATGTTGAGTGGCTTGGGTAAAACATATACTATCAAGCAAAGAATACAAAATCCTTTAATAAAAACAGGATAGAAAAGTGCAGAAATTGTAGGACACCATGAAATCTTTGAATTATATGACTAGATGAAGGAGAAGAAACCTAAGCCAATGGCGAGATCATAGAAGAAAAGTTCCCCAAACTAAGGAAACACACACACAGGGTTTACACACACACACACACACACACACACACACACACACACAGAGACCACCAAACAGACAAGATCAGATACGAAATTCCCACAGCCTATCAGTTAAAACAATAAACATACAGAACAACAACAAAAGAGAAAGCTCAAGAGAAAAAAAAAACGTAAGTCACATATAAAGGAAAACTCACCAAATAACAGTTGGTTTCTCAGTGAAGACCCTGGACTATAGAGGAGACGGGAGCAACGTACTCCAAGTTCTACAAGACCACAGATGCCAGCCTAGACTACTGCACCCAACACAACTATGCACCATAGCTGGAGGAGAGAGGAAAGTGTTTGTGATGTAAAGGTGCTAAAAGAGGGACTGGAGAGACAGCTCAGCAGCTGCTCTTCCTGAAGACCCAGGTTCAAGCCCCAGAACCCACATGAAGGCTTAGCACCATCTGTAACTCCAGTTCCAGGGAAATCTGAGGCCTCCTTCTGGTCTCTGTAGTTACAGCATGCATGTGGAGCACAGATATATGCAGGCAAGATACCCACACATAGAAAATAAAAATAACCTCTTTTTAAGTCCTGAGAGAATTCATGCCCACCAAATCAGCCTTACAGATGATACTGGAAGAAATACTTTTAACCAAAGAGAGGGAAAAAACAGCCATGATACTGTAGAAAGCAAACAGATGAAGCTGTACACAAACTGAAAAAAATAAAGTGACTTCAATCAACACACATCTTTCAATAAAGACCTTAAATGTTAATAGCCTCATCTATTCAACCAAAAGACACAGGCCGCCTGAATGATTTGAGAAAAAATCCATATTTCTGTTATATAAAGGAATGGTTAAAAAAGAGTTCTAACAGAAGGAGATGAAACATTACTATTCTAAAATAGGTCAGAAGCGATGAGGAAGGCACTTCATTCTATCACGGTAATAGTTGACATTACAGTCCTGAACATATATGCGCCAGGTACTGGGGAACCAAAAGCATACCGCTAGAATTAAAGGTACAGATTAACATTTAACCCGTTAACACCAGGCCATTTCAACACCCTACGGTCTCCAAAAGATAGGTCATTTAGACAAAAAATACAGAGTGAAAATCAGAGTTAAATGACATCTCACATCAAATGACTTCCACCTGAGAGTGTTTAATCCTTCCTGAGTAAAGTGCAGTAAGACGTGAAACCAAGCCAAACGATCACTCTGAACAAACCCACTGAGACTAAAGAGTTAAGTAAAGAATGAAAATGAAACTAAGAAAGAAACAAAAAGTTTCTGTGGCCAAAAGAAAACGAAAACACAGCAACTTCTGAGACACATTTAAAGCAGTTCCAAGAGGGACATTCACAACCTACGTGAAAACAGTCAAAAAGAAGTATCTCTTCATCTCTACCATTAGTTTTGGGCCCAAATTTTGATCCTATCTCCGTATCTCTTTTTTGGCGTGTTGTTTTTACAATGCTTTCAGGTGTTGCGTGCTGATTGCACACTCGTGCACACACAGACACTCTCGCACTTGCACACCAGTGGGGTCCGGGTAGTGTTGGTTGTTGTGTATGTTTGTTTTCAGGGTTGACCAGTTGGAGTGATAATCCTTCCTCACTGTGGTTGTAGTTGCTGGTAGCTCTGCTAGGACTGGGATTCCATAAGACTTGCCCTTTTCACACTAGCTTTCTACTGGTGTCATCATCCTTTAGGTCCTGTTAGAATTTAGTGTGTGCAGCTTCCTGTCATTTCTAGAAGACACAGCCTCAAAGACTTCCTTATCTTCTGGCTCTGAGGGTTATTTCCGGTTCCAGGGGATCTGATGCCCTCTGCTGGTGGTCACAAGGCATACGCATGGTGCACACACGCATACAGGCAAAACACTGACTGGTACATACATGGAAAATTAAAAATAAATAAACCTTTAAAAATGAAATGTAAAAGACCAACAGCTGATAAATGAGACTGCATGAAATGAAAGGTGTCTGTACAGCAAAAGACACCATCATCTGAATGAGGAGGAGGCTTACAAAATAAAAAACATTCACTGGCTCTTTATCTGACAGAGGGCTATCTAGAACATACAAAGAACTAACCCTAAACACCAAGAAGATAAGCAACCACCTAAAAACGAGACATCCAACTAAAAAGACAGCTCTCAAAAGAGTGCTCAAAGGAAGACACAATGGCTTATAAATATGTTCTCAAATCTTAAATGTCCCTAGCCACCACCGAAATGCTATTAAAAATCACACTGGCTGCATCTTAACCCAGCCAGAATAGCTGGGGTCATCAAGCAAACAAATAATAACAAATGCTGGTGAGTACAAGAAAAAAGGAGAACTCCTTGTTTGTTTGTTTGTTTGTTTGTTTGTTTGGAAACAGGCTATCTCTGTGTAGCCCTGGCTGGCCAGGAACTTGTTTTGTAGACCAGGCTAGCCTCGAACTCAGAGATCAGAGTGCTGGGATTAAAGATGGGCCCACCACACCCAGCAAGAAAAGAGAACCATCCTCTGTTGGTGGGAATGTAAACTAGTGGAGACATTATGGAAATTAGTGTGAAGCGTTCTTAAAAATCTAAGAGCTGCACTTAGTATCACCAAATCTTGTCACTCTTGGGCATCACTCAAAGGATCTCTTACCTTTTCCCAGAGCTATTTCTTGTATCATGACTGTTGCCTTCTTTTCACAACATCAAGAAAATAAAGTTAGCTTGAAGTCCACGAGCTGATGAAGAGATGATGGAAATGTGGCAAAAATATACAGTGACATTTTATTCAGTTAGAAGGAGAAATAAAAACATGAAAATTTCAGAAAAGGGGCTGGAAGTAATATACCAGGTGAGGTAACTCAGACTCAGAAAGCTCCACATGTTCTGCCTCATGTGCGGGGTTTACCTTCTGATCTCAGGCGTGTGGTTTTCCTGCAGACTGAGCCTACACCCCAGGGAAGTGGAAAGGGCCATGAGAGGGGAGGGTGTCCCGGAAAGTAGAAGAACACGTGTGGTAGAAGTTTCGAGCTGGAGGGGAAGGTGTAAGCGTGTAGCGGGGTGGGCAGAGCTGAAGAACTTGAAAAAGCCTTTAAGACAGTCAACACGGAATAAGCGATTAGCAACATTAACCTTAAACTTCATGTGAGCGAATAAAGCTGTTCTCAGAAGCCAACGCTCACTAAGCGCAGGTTCCAGGTGGGTTACTCTGTGAGGTACAGGGAAGGAGCTGCCTCCTCTCCCCCTGAGTGGCGGGCACCTCGCCACCGCGGCGCTCTTGCCCACCGGAAGACCGCACAAGGCGCCACACGCCTTGGCTGCAAGACACAGTTCAAGCTGGAAGCGAGCTGAAAACTTCCTGCACTGGAACCATCAAGCAGAGGAGGCTAGACAATTCCTGGGAAGGAGGTGGCTGGTGAGAAAGCCTTAGCTCGGCCCTCAAAGACAAGGCCCGGGGCCACTCTCCACCGGCCTGAATCTGTGCCCTTTGGCCTCACTCAGGGCCGGTTGAAAGGTGCACCACGTCTCCTGTGCTTGCGGCCCAAGGCCTGGCCCTGCGAACCAGCCTCCCTGGGGAGGAGAGGGTCTGCTGCCTCTGAAGTCCCGGGCCAGGCACAGACCAGCAAGCTCTTCAGCCCAAGCTCATCTGAAACACCTGACTTCTGCCGCCAGCGGCTCCAGTGCCCCTAACCCTCCTCACAGAACACCCGCTCCCTCCCCCAACCAGCCCACAAAGCACAACTGAGAACACCGGGAGCAATGGCCGCGAACACTGGGAAGCGATCAGCTACATAAACGTGGCATCAGGAGACTGTGGAAATGGATGAACTTGAAACTCCCACACAGAGAATGATCTCACAGCAGAGCAGAAAGCCTTGAATGAGAGGACTTCAAGAAGAATCATGTTGCATTTTCCTTATAGCACAGAAACACTTATAGCACAGAAATCTAACAAGTTACTGTTAGATTTCTGTGAGCAAACTCACGTTTTTAGACGTTGATGGGGTCTTTTCTTCATCTGATCTACAGGAGAACTTCAGATACAGTAGTGATGTTACTGGTGTGAGTAAATTCTATTAGATTTTTATCAGCTAGTTACACGCGCCATTCATAGTCTTGTGAACTCTTGCCTTTGATTAAGAAGATGGCCTATCCTGAGCCCCTGCAAAGGTCTGTTCTTGTTTTTGTGACAAAAGAAAAACTTTAAACTGCCCCAACAGAAAAGCAGTGGCTTTCAGAAGCATGTTTCATTTCAGTGTGAGTTACCATTGCTGTGTTGTTTGTGTATTTATATTTGTTAAGGTGGACATTTAGCATTCAGTGCAGCTTTAAATAAAAAGTAACTAAAATTTTGGTAACAAAAAACAAGAATAGACTGTTGGGAGGATAAAAAGACAAGATGTCCATCAGCTTTCACTAAGGAATGTGCTTCATACCACCTTAGCGTGAGGATAGAGAGAGATATCCCAAGTAAACGGAACCAGGGAGCCAGGGGTTGTCATTGTTCTAATACTTGACCAAATATTTAAATCAAAACTGTCAGAAAAGCTAACATCACTTCAAGCTGAGAAAGCAATCCATCAAGAAAACATCACAACAGAACCTGCCAGCTGGCTCAGGGATGGAATGACCTGAGCTCTGCCACTTGATCCCAAGGCCACCGGAAAGAAGCAAACTCCTAAGCGGTGTCTCCTGACCACAAAGGCCGCGGCACACACAAAAGCAAACACCTTAGAAATGTATAACATGTGCATTTTGTTTCATGAAACAAATACTAGATAAAAACCATAGACTAACCCAACAGAACAATGCTGGGTGATCTCGTAAACCAGCTCGTCACTGAAGAGGCTGCCCTAGTTTGCTTTCTGCTGGGATGAACACCATAACCAAAGGGCACGGGGGTGGGGGGTTGGCTTACAGGTCACAGTTTGTCCTGGAGGGAAACCAAGGCTGGAGCCTGGAGGCAGAGACTGAAGAGACTGTGGAGTAATAAAGCAATACTACTTCCTGGCTTCTTCTCTACAGCTCGCCAGTTCCTTCCTTCCCTCCTTCCTTCTTTTCTTCCTTCCCTCCTTCCTTTCCTTCCTTCCCTCCTTTCCTGCTTTTGTTCTTCCTTCCTTCCCTCCTTCCTTCCTTCCCTCCTTCCTTCTTTCCCTCCTTCCTTCCTATTGTTTTTGTTAATTCTTTGATAATATAATCCTTATAATATATTTTGATCATATTCATTCTTCAAATTCCTCCCTTGTCCTTCCATACTTCCTTACTCCCTATGTACCCAAATTCATGCTCGTTCTCTCTCTCTCTCTCCCTCTCCCTCTCTCTCCCTTTTTCCTTTCTATCTCTTTGAAAATCTACAGTGCAACTCTCGGGGCACATTGAAGAAGAGGCGTGTGAGCCAGTGTGCAGGCATTCATCTTTTTAGACATATTTATGCCTATGGTGGTGTTCCCCTCTTCCTCCTCTCTAGTCCGCTCAGCAGCTCCTCTCAGACTGTTCACTGAATTCATGCCATGGAGAATATTCTTAAAAAAGAAACAAACAGAAAACCTTTGTATTGATTCTTTGTGATTTTCACATCACCTACCCCAACTCCACTCATCTCCCCATCCCTCCATATCTCCCTCAGCCCTTGCAACCTCCTCCCCAAAGAAGAGAACAAAAATCATAATAAAGAAAGAAGCCATCTCACTGTGGAAGCTGCGGAGTGTCACATGGTGCCACACAGTAGGCCCTTTTGCCCAAGTAGCTTTACTCACTGCAGCGAGTTCATGCTGGTCTGGTTGAGGCCTCTGGCTTCTGCTACGGTATCAACACTGGATCCTCACCAGGATTCCTCTCAGATACCCCATTGTTGTTCTGTGTCATGAGATCCTGCTGCTTTGGTTCTACAGGACCAGACCCTTCACGTTTCACAGTTCACAGATGGGGTAGATCTTGGGCTGGTTCAACTCAAAGCCCTAACTCTGGGCCTGGGTGGTGGCTGAGTTGGTTAACCTGCCCGTTCTCCTGCACCTGCACCACCAGGGCTGGTGAGGGGTGGAGCCATCTGTGCCACACCCATGCAGCCAGGGCCAGCTCTCCAGCACTGGTGAGGAGCAGCCTGCTCCCTGGAGTGTTGCAGCTGGTGAGGGGCAGGGCCAGCTCTCCCGCTCTCATGCCCTCAGGGCTATCTCACCCATGCCCACGCCACCAGAGCCATCTCAGGCATGGTCCTAGGAGGCAACCCAGGACATCTGCCTGGCCTTTCAGTGGTATCCTGGGCCACAGACATTGACCCAGACCCTTGATGCTGCAGGGCCACGGTCCTTGGAAGCAGCACCAACAAAATCCTCACCCTGCCCTCAAGTGGCAGCTCAGGCTGCTCACATCAGGCGGTTACTCACTACCCTCATGTCTCCAGCTCTGCTTCTCTTCCCTGTGTCCACACTATTTTACTTCTCTTTCTCTCCAATCTCTCTACGTGCCCATCTTAGTGGCATCTGGGCCATTGGGGCATATTCTGCCCTGCCTGTGCTGTGTGGCACTGGGTCAACAGGCAGCATTCTTGAACATATGAGATAATCTCAGTTCTCTGGGAAACCCTCCTAACATAGAATCACAGCTTAACATTTCACAGAACATCCAATTCCTTACTCTACTCAAAACAGAGCTGACAGCATGAACAGAAGTTCCAGGAAAGACTTGCACCTTTAGCTGAACCTTCTACCAGGCAGTTCAATGGTCAGAACGTCACTGACTGTGGAGACGTGAGAAAGTTACAGGTCCAGAGCCTAATTGCAACTTTTCTTTGGTTATTTCTAGCTCCCTAAACAGCCAGTTTTTGCCTACCTCTATGCTGGACCTAGCATCCAGTGAGTAACAAATTTTTAAAAATCTTTTTGGAATGCATTAACTTTAAACCCTAGTTTTTGTCATTCAAAAGGCCAGGAATACATTCAGCTGTCCAAAGCCTTTAACAGAGGCTTCTTCACATTGCTATAACCCACATACTCAATGTTTCCAGCAATATTTGTAAGTGCCTTGAATTATAATTTTCTTTGTTCTGTTATTTAAAAAAAAAAAAAAAAACTTCATTAAACTGTTGCCATGTTGAAACACGGAATTTTGGGTAATCTAAAACCACAGCTCTAATCTTAAAGGTAACAAGATGTACTTCATTCTGGAGCTATTTTGAATGACCATGGTCCAGGGACACAGCTTTGAGTCACCCAAATCCCATGTTTTAACATGGAAGTAGTTTCATGAAGTTTTATAGTTTGCAGAACAAAGAAAGTCATAAAGACAAGTTTAAAATTCATTGGTAGATAGATGAAGAAGAGGGTTATGGCAAGACAGGAGAAGTTTTTTTGTATGCCCCAGACGTTCTTTGATGGTGTTCTCAGTCTTTGGATGGTAGAGGCTGGTGGTCTAAGTTAGTAGACACCAAAGATGTTTTTTTAATCTATTAGTCACAGGAGAGGTGGGCAAGGAATAGCTATCCTAGGAGGAAAGGTAGCCCAAGATGAGGTACTTAGGCTATGGACCCACAAAATTCCAACCTCTCCACAGACGGCACTTCTGTCTGTCAGTCATGCTCTGCAGACCCACGTACTTTCCAGGCATTTCCTTCACAGGTCTAAGGCCATGGTCACTCAGATGCGGCTCCAGGATCTCTTAACCTCTGTGAAGTGAGAGATTTTGGCTTTTTGTTTGACAGCAGTGAAAGCTTAGGTTATTAATCAGGGCACACAACACAGGCCTGTGCATCAACTATCCTGGGCAAGAACAGAGACATTTTAAACAGAAACCTGTGCCTCTCCCTTTGTGACTAAGACATCGGACTTTCCAGGAGAGTCTTAGGCTAGAAGGAAAAGGCTGGGGCCTGGTGGTGGTGGTAGTGGTGGTGGTGGTGGTGGTGTGTGTGTGTGTTGGGGGTGTGTTTGTTTCCTTCATGCTAACAACCTGTCAGATCACCTTGCAGGAGCGACTGGAGCAGGCGAGGATGATAGGTGGAGGCTTACCTTGACCAGCACAGCTTTGCTATGTTCACCTCTTGCCATTCACTTAAACCTAAGCCTCATGTCAGGACCCAGAAAACGGACCTTAGGGGACCACCGGTTTTCTTCCTTCCTCTGTGTCACGTGATCCCCTGGATAAATCTTTTACTACTTCTCACCGTCGTTTGTTGATTTGGAGGCTGAGTTTGGCTTGTTAAGGCTTCTGGGGTGCAGGTTGTGACAGCAGCAACTCCAGTGACGGACACAGAAACAGCAGGCCAGCGTTGCCAGCTAGAAGGCGTTTGTCTGGGTATGACTGCCCCAGCCTCCCCTTTCTTCCGGAGCTACTCTGGGTGCCTCCAACAGAGGAAGTAAGCAACCCTGTCATTCCTTACGCGGAAGCCACCACCAGGCACCAGTTTAGCGTGTAAATCCAGACTCACTCTCCTCCCATAAGTCCTTTGGGCTTTAGTGGCAAACACACTTCTGGTGAATGAGGCAGTAGAGGGAGAGCACTCCAAGAAAAGACCGCTCATATTTGGGATTGAAGAGAATGCTCCTCGCCTAGAAACTATGGAATGAGCACTAGAGGGATTGTCTTGAAAGCATGTGACAGCAGTCAGGGCCAGGGAGAGGGAAAAAGACAGCGATGATGCACCCCGGGCAGGAGTCCGCTTCATTTTAGTCATCCTCGTGCATCTCCAGACCTCCCACCCCCTGCGAACACCAGCTCCCCAGCACAAAGAAGTGCGAGAGGAAAAAAGGGAGTATGGGTAAGTGAGAAGAAAAGACAGATTCAACGGCTCAGAAACAGAAAGATGGCGTCAATGACAAATAAAAATGCTTAAGAAGCAAGTTAGGGAGGAGAACTCATGGGAGGGTAGGAAGAGCTATGGAGATGGCAGAGAGGCAAGGCTAGGAGCAGTAAGAGACAGGGGTGAGGGGACTCAGACATGGGAGTGACCCAAGCGAGAGGCAGGCAGCACCCCTCCAGCCGTGCCAGGACCCCAGCCTACCACACTAGGCTGAAGTCCTGACGGTCTCCACGGTGGGTTCTCCCGGCAGAGGCAAACTGCCAGGCACGAATGGTCATCTGTGCCCCTCTCCCCAGCCCCTGCAGAGCATTGCATCATGCCCAGCGGATGGGGGTTTAAACTTATTTGAACTTAAGTTTTGGTGTCTTGACATCCTCATTCCTTCATGCAGTCCATACCAAATGTGTGAGCTGGTTTCTCTTCCAGAAAAACCACACAGGGCTCATGTGGCATCGGCTGCTTCTCTGTCTTTGCCCCAGCCTTTCCTCCACATGGAAAAGATGCTGCCTTTTCATTTTCCAGGTCCCTGTGCAGAAGGAGCCAAGCCCCTCCCTCTGACTCTCCTACCCCAGTACAGGCGGTTTTGTTTTGTTTTGTTTTTCTTTTCTTGTTTTGTTTTATAGTGTCTGTGAGATAGTTAGGAAAGACAGAGGTGAATGGACAGATGTCTTCCGAGGAGACAACACCCATTCATTCCACAGAGCTGAAGAAAGTGAAAGTTAGCGTGCCTCACGTGACAGGAAGATCCAAGTTGTTCTGAACCTGCACTCAGCCAATGAGCAGGCTACAGAAAAGGAATTCAGCTCCTGGAGGAACTCAGTCTGCTGATCACTGTCCTTTATCCCAGCCCACAGGGAGCACCGTGAGGCCACGAGATGGTGTCACCTCAGACTTGATTTTGGAGGGTTCTTCCAGTGTCACTGTCAGGAGCGGAGTGGACTGTGTCAAGCTGGAGGCAGACAGATCAGAGCTGTGCTGTTGTCAACATGGAGGACAGAGAAGAAAGCCTGGGCCAGGCGGCCTGGCCAGGAGAGGAACAGGCCGGGCGGGACTGAGCAAGGAGGCTGGCGGTGCATGCAAGGGGAAAGGCGGGTTAGAAAGAGGTCTGGCTTCCAAGGGCTGGCGTTAAAAACCAAAGTTAGAGATGTCCTGGGGCAGAGCCCCTCGTTTCTGAGGTTCTGAACACAAGAAAGTAAATGAGAATGCGTGGCCCATAAAGAAGCCGAGCCAGAGGCAGAGGTTTCCGAATCATCCTTGCAAACGTGGTGGCGTGACAATAAAAGAGAAGCCGGGACAACCGTCCAGTGAGGGGGGGAGGGAGAGAGGACCAGCATCAAACAGAAGGCAGACACTGAAGGACAGATAAGGGCAGAAGAGGCCACCCCTGCCGGGGAGAACCAGCCGGAGGAGTGGGGCCTCTGAGGCGCCAACAGAGCAAGAGCGGAAGTGTTCGAAGATGCAGGCCAGGCAAGGAAAACGGTCAGGGAAGATTTTAAAAAAGCAGCAACAAATTACTGAGTGTCCTCTTACCTTCCGAGTCTTCTGACATATAACTCTGAAAATCGTAACACAAAACACTGAAATGTGATCTTTGCTCACCGGAATATTAATTAATCCTATGTAGCAGAAGGCAATGGGTTAAGTATCATGTGGACAAACTCGCTCTTATATCTGTAAATTTGTTCACCTTGAAATTCCTATATAAATGTGGTATTTTGAATTTTCCTTTGAACCAGTTGCAATATCTTACTTTAAAATAGTCCTCAGTTGTTGGCGATTAAGTATAATTTGATACAAATTCACTTTATGTTTATATAAAAGTAGTTATTTAAAAATTTTAAAAATGATCCTACAACAGAAAAAACAATACAGAAAGTCACTATTAAGTTTTATAACTACCACAAAATCTGTCTGGTAGGCTCATGGGCACAGAAGGCAGCACACAGTGCTGGGCGAGTGGGCAAATCAAAACAACTGCTTTTAAGAAACTTGGCTGTTTCTTAAAGGAGGCTAGAGAGGAAGGTCTTCCAGACGGCGTCAGTGTGTGGGAAGAAAAGGGGATTTGTGTTTTCTTTTAAAGGCATGATCATATTTTGCATGCTACCATCCCTCAAACTATTAATGCTTCACTGAGCTACAGGGGGCATAAAAACTGGGAACAAGAATTTCTAGATCTATGTCTGCGAAGACTGACTGACTGTTAGAGCTGCAGTGACGTGAAAGGTTGGAATGGTGCAGATCTGGAGCCTAACTATCTTGTCTTGGCCTAGTTTCAGCCCTCTGAACGTCCATCCCCTGCCCACCTCTGAGTAGAGCCTAACACTCTGTGACCAGTGGATAAAAAACCCTTTGGGAGTCTATTCATTTAGCAGACCACAGTTTCCACCAGCCCCAAAGCTAAGATCACCAGACTGCCGAGGCCATGGGAGATCTCCCCCTTCCTTCGGAAACTGCATCTCTTACTTTGGTGTACAGTTTCCTGTGGAACTTAGTGTAAAACTCCATGAACTGCTTCCACGGGGCAACACAGAACTCAGTGTTTCCCAGGATGCGATTGCTCACATCTGGCCCTAGAACAAATTACTTCTCATTATCTTTAAGATGATAGCTGCGTTTCTGCACTGAACGTGTGATAGTGGCACTCATGAGACAGGGGAGTGGCTGCTGGGGTAGCCTTCTGTGAACAAGTATGTCCTAATTAGCCCTGGCTGGCATGGGGCTCATTCCATCGACCAGGCTGGCCCCGAACCCCCAGAGTTCCAGCCTCCATTCTGGTTCCTGCCCTGCCTCCCAAGCGTTGGCTCTAGCCTTTAAATAGGAGCAGTCTGCCTGCCTCTCCCTTTCTAGAGATCTTGAAGACTGAGGAGCAGAGCGCGTGCGCAGCACGGAGGGGAGGCCCGGAAGCCCACGGCCTGCTCCCTGCTCGCTTGTTCCTGCTGGGATCTGTGGTGAATGCTGTAGACCCGAAAGCTGTGTGATCGGGGCTGGAGGGAGCGCAGCGCTGGAGCAGGTGCCTGGCATGTGAGGCTCTGAGCTCAATGCTGAACCCCATCACCCCCCAAGTCGTGTGTTCTAAGTGAAGATAAGTGGCTCTTAACATCTGAACTTGTCGGCTCCTGGAAATCTAGTTTGTTTGCCACTCTTCTGATACTCTGATAGCAGGATTGTAGACTCCAGGCCAAATGCTGTTTCCTTGGGCCGAGAATGTGTCAGCTTTAGTGATGTTCACATGCCAGCATTAGACCAGTCAACCAACGGCCTGTGCTTGAATGTTTTCTCCTAACTGTCCCGAGGGTGTAAGGCATGCAGGGCAGGAGAAGCTACTTGAAGGTCTGACCTCAGAAGCTCAGGATTTAGAAATTTACCTCTAAAGGGACTGACAACTGACTAATGTCTAGATTTATCCTTTCCGTGGGTCCCTTCCTGGGTATCCTCAATCCTCAGGTCATTTCAGTGAATGTCACAGAAAGCAAGAAAAACTAAGACTCAGGAAGTTTCAGGGTTTGTTCCAGGTCACAGGCTAGTGAATGGCATTTGTGGAGAACTCCTGTCTGCATTCCCTGGCCAGGGACAACAGAGATCTAGACTCCGATACCAGAAAGGGTCTGGTTATTGTGACACTTGGAGGCTATTAAGAAAATGGCAGATTGGCTCACACCGCACATGCCAAAGTGGACACACCGCAAAGAGCCAGGTCATAACCGCCGACATGGCCAGAGCCAAGCACCGAATGGGAGATGGCCTCCTGTGCATCTCCTAAAGATTTCTGTCCGGATTCTGCGGCCCTCTCATACTTCTGTGGAAAGGATGGCATTCGGGATTGTGGTGGTGAAGAGATCTCTGTTTCTGCTAAGAGAAGTCAGTGCATGAGCCTATGAAGAATAGAGGCAGAAAATCTCCTGGGATTAGAAGTCAAAACTACAGCCACGGGGTAAAGGCTGGAAGGAGGCAGATCCATGCACAGTAGAAAGAAGAAATATCTTCCAATTAATCTTGCCAAAATAATGGGAAACCGATTTTTCAAAGGTGGCAATAGCCAGGTGGCCTTGAACAGCAACAAAAGGGTGCTGGCACTTGAGGGTATCGGTTAAACCACGGGAGACTGCTGCTGTTGAACAACCGGGTTTGACCTATAAACAGCTGTTTGAGTCAGGCAAGCACAGGGAACAGTTTAGCAAGCTGGGACTCCTCCCCTTAATGACCATCAAACTCAGATTCTGTACTCAGATTCGTTAACATCTGGGTACAAAACTGGGGCAGTTGATCTGGCCTCCGCTGGCTTTGAGTGTGGGCACAATAAGCCAAACCATATCCTCAAAGCAAACTTTTAGGAAGCATTTCCTTCTTGCAGGATATTTGCTTCCCTTATGAACCCCCAAATTGTGAACTGTAAAACCTTGTTTGTTTGATGTGGTTGAGCCCTAATACACAATTGTGATCCAAAACCTGTTTATTGTAACCAGTTGATTATGGTGTGGTTCACCCAGCCCTAGCCCACACCTTCATCTAAGAGCTTTCTATGCACAGGGTTGGATAAAGTTAACTCCAGGTCAAAAGGCGGAGCAAGAAACCAGCTGATCGGAATTAAAGAGTAGGGGGGACTTTGAGTTGAGGGGTATTTAAGACAGCATGGAGAAGAAGGGGCTTTTTGAGTTTTGGCTTTTTAGCAGCTTTAGCTTTCTTTCTATCTCTGGCTTTTGGGGCCTTTTGAGCTTTGAGCTAGCAAGCCTTAGGCCTTGGGGTTATTTTAGCCATTTTTTTCTGGGCTGTCAGCTTAGCTGGTGAGCTTTTGGGTTTTTTCCCTTTTGGGATCTGAGCTGAGAAGGAGGGTCCCCTGGGTGCTTTCTCTGCCTCTCTGAGCTAGCAGGTTTTCACCCCGGCATCTGGCTCCTGAGTCTTTACTGGTAAAATAGAACAGTTGGGATTTTCATTGTTTTTTAAAAACAACATTTCCTATTTACTATTTTATGCCTGTAGATAATCGGGCATGCAAATGATTAAAACCAGCTGCCTATGGGAAGGGAAGCACACAGCAAGCAAAGGCTTATATAATCCAAGCCTGTCAAACTAGAGACCTACACAAACCACACCCAGAGCAACCAAACTCCTTCTCTTGAACCTCAGAAAAGGAGGCCCAGAGCAATATCCAGGGCCCTTGACTACCTCACTCACATCTGTCAGTCTTGACAGTTTACTCTTATTTCATCCTTACCACTTCTTCACTTTGAATAGTTTTCCTATTATTTTGTGATCTCCGTCTACCTTCCCTTCGTTTTTCATAAGATACCTAGAGTTTGGAAGTGTCCGGCCTGTACTCCAACCACTGTACCTAATATATCTTTCTACCTCTGAACCCTTTTCAGAATCCCACACTGTCTCTTCTGGCTCGCTGTTCTCCCGGGAGATCTTACCACTTTTTCTTCCTGTTCCTGACTCCTAACCCACTGCTGCCTCAGGCTCTTCATAACTCCCAGTGCCTTTGCCTGGAATCATCTTTCCTTTAGATAAATGCCCAGTTTACCTTGCTTGTAAAAACCTTACAGGCCTTTTCTGGCCAAGCAGCATAAAACAGCCTACTCTCCTGTCTACCCTCTGTGCTTACAGCATTTCATCTCCGTGTCCTTAGCACATTTTTCTCTGGTGGCCATTTTATTTATTGCCTCTTCCTTGCTGTGTCAGTACAGTTCTAGAGGGCCTGTATTTTGTTCTTGGTGTTTCCCAAGGGTCTGAAATTGGGACTAGTATATGGTAAACAGTCAATAAGTATTTGTAGCACAAATGAAAGAATGGTTTTATCAATAAGGAAGCCAAGATTGAGAAAGGCCAAAGGATTTCCCCAAAGGCACAGTATAAATGTAACTTTTAGTCACCTGTTTCAATTGTTGCCTCTGAGGCTTACTGCTAACCTACTCCTAGTCCTGGAAGCTTCTAGCCTCTGTACAATCTAACCTAGGCCTGGAATGTTTTCAGCCTCCGAGACTCACTGCCAAATGAGCTCACCCTTACTTGAACCAGCTCCAGGCTGGCTGGTTCAAACTCCTCTCCTAGCTGACTTATTCAATCTGGCTTCTCTCCTGGCCTCACAGTAGCTCCAGCAATCTGCTCTAATCTCCTGGCTCCTTCCCACTCTGTCTTCATCTGAGTCCTCTGCAATGTGTCTATTACTGTCCTTTAAGCAGCTTCCCTTTCCTCTCTCTTCTCGGGAGAGTTGGGCGTATTCTATTCTGTCAAGTCTTTCTCTGTTTCTGCCACTCAATTAGACATCACTTTCAAACATGAGTGCTTCCTCTATAAACTATCTTTCCCTTCATTGTTTGGAGTTAAAAGCGTGCAGCACCACCCCTGGATCTAAGCTTTTCTTTACCTGACACTCATTTGCTTGTCTCTGTCTCCTGGATTAAAGGCATGTTTGTATTCCAGCCGGAATCCACAGACCTAGAAGGTCTTTGGATGTGTTCTCATGCCAGAGCAGCCTTGTTCTGAGTTAACATTCCTCTACAGCACAGGGACTGGAGAAATGTTCAGATTCCATACCCCATACAAAGCCAGTCTGCATCCCGATGGGCTTGATGCTGAGCATGGGTGTCTTCTCTGAGGTGCTTGTGGGTCAGGTGGGCCCAGAGGTGCTCCCACCCAGCTTTTCTGCATGACATTGCTAAATGCCTAATGCCGAGGCCGTCATGGGGGTTCTGAGGAAAGCCAGGTGTCAGCCTCTACCACAGTTCTGAGAAGCCAGCCCCTGCTAGGGATGTTGACAGGCTGCTGTTTGAAAAGGTGCCTCAGTCAGTGTCCTTGGGGAAATCGGGCCATTAACCTGAGTCTCAAAATATGCACTGTCCCCTGGATGAGGCTGCATGGGAGCAGCGGGAGAAAGCCAGGGCTTGTGTGGAGGTAGGCCAGACAAGCTCCCGGCCCAGCTCCGGCTGCTGCAGGTTCCGTTCTCCCCGGGAGGCTGCCTCTGTGCAGCTAATTACGACCAGTAAAGGAAATGAGAAAGCGTGTGGTAATGAACTGATTTTTTTTTCTCTTCCCACAGGTGCTGTCTTCGCAGAGAATCGATCCTTTGGATTTAGAGCCCTGGGGCCTGGCAAGACCTATGGAGCCCAGCTGAATACACACATTCTACCATCAGGTCACAGCTAGAAGAGCATGCGCACCAGCACGCACCAGCAGTGGGGTGTGTGGTATGGGATGAGACCCCGGGTGAGATGCCACAGCATTACTACCCCAGACAACCGGCATTTGGACAGCATCCTGCAGTTTCAAAAGGCTTCTGTAGACCTCTGCCCACTGAGTACCCACAGCTTGCTATGGGTAGAGGCAGGTAGCTCGGACAATCATGAGATTCTCCTGTCATGTATCACCCAGCTATACACACACTGTTTAGCTTCTTACCTAGACCTCCTTCTGGAGTTCACACTTCTTGAGCCCCTGGGCAATTACTGACATTTCCCAGGTGTCTTTAAGATAGGCTCAAAGGATAGAAATGACAGATGCCTATTCTACTTTCCTCTAGTCTGAAAAGACTAGCATGAACTGAGGTTTCAGATTCCAAAACTAAGCAGTTTCAACAGGATGGAGACTATCAGCAATCTGTTTCACAGAGGAAAAGAGAAAGATGCACAGACGTCCTTTTCTTGAGAAACAAATGGTGGGAGCAGGATTTTAATATTGTGCCAATAAGGATAGGAGAAACTGGCTTATAATAACAATCATAAAACATCAGCATCCTGGAATCTAGGGCTCTGAGGCATGGAGCCCTCTTCAGCACACACAAGGCCTTTGATGTGACTTCCAGACAACTCCAAATTCAGTATCTTAGCAAAGTGAAGATTAATTTCCCCCTCAATACCCATCTTTCATCATGAATTGACAAGGGGCTCCACTTTACAGAATCACTCAGGGGCCCAGGCAGAAGCCACTGTAAAGCTCACCGCCTGAAGCTGAAAACGGGCACTTGGAAGCTCTTTTCTTTAACAAACATCAGCCTGGGTGGGGCCAAGATTTTGATGTAAACTGAATAAACAAATTAATTAATTAAAAAAAACCCATCAACTCCTAATTCAGCCCCACAAGGTTCTTTAGACACAGGACAAGAGATGGCATCTCTGCATCAGCTGTCTGCCGATTCACTTTTTTAAGATTATGTATGCAGTGTTCTGCCTGCAGGCCCGAAGAGGACACCAGATCTCACCATAGATGCTGTGAGCCACTGTGTGGGTGCTGGGAATTGAACCGGGACCTCTGGAAGGGCAGCCAGTGCTCTTAACCTCTGCGCCATCTCTCCAGTCCCTTCTTTACTTTCGATCACCTGTTTATTTCTACACGCAGGCGTGCTAATCATTCATTCAGTGAGTAGCTATCAAGTATGTCTTATCCCTGTCAGCGCTGAAAGCCCAGACATGTGCACAGTGGACATCCCCCAAGCCCATCAGATGAGGGCAACTGTGGACGGGTGGTATGGCGCTCACTGGAGTGGAAGCGGACACCTTCTGGGAATCCAACTGGCCCTTTCAAGTGGTGACAATGAGCAGGACTTCCTTGGAGCGAGAACACACCACCCTTTTCAGGATTGCTCAACTAGCCAATCCCGCAGTCCCCCTATTTAACCTAAGCCTCACAGAACTGCTCTGTAAGCTTGTTCTTCTAACTGGGCCACACTAACTGCACCTCTTCTTTATCAGTCCCCGACTTCGTGACTGTTGTATTGGTAGGAACAGCGGAGCCTCTTCTTTCTCCCGGAATTTCTCCAGCACACACGAATCAACTCACTGTGCTGGGTGATGGGATGTCTATCATTACAGAATAGTCATGGTGGCACACACCTGTAATCCCAGCGCTCGGGAGGCAGAGCCAGGGGACTGTCACAAGTTCCAGGACACCTGCTTTACACGGAGTTCCCGGCCACCTTGTACCGTGGAGTGAGACCATTTCCAAATAAATAGACATCTAGATATATGATAAGCAAATGCATCGCCTCCAGCTGCTCTCCACTTCTAAGGTGTATCAAACATGGTGACATATGCCTTTAACCCCAGTGCTTGGGAGGAAGAGGCTAGCCAGGACAACATAGTGAGACCATGTCTTTGTTTGGTTGGTTGGTTTTTCAAGACAGGGTTTCTCTGTTTAGCCCTAGTCCTCACTCTGTAGACCAGGCTGTTCTTGGACTCAGAGACCTACCTGCCTCTGTCTCCCATGTGCTGGTACTTAAGGTGTGGGCCACCACACCTGGTGAGACTATCTTAAAATGAAACAAACAAATCAACAAAACCCCTAAAGAGCAAAAGAGAAAGCGCTTATGGGTCAGGCACAAAACCCTTATGCTCAAAGCAGAAACTGTAAGTGTAGATCAGGTTGATGCTTCTGTGAGTTAGGCAAACATTTTAGGGTGAGGCCTTTGCGATTCTCCAAATAAGTAAACTTGGAGAAGAGAAGGTCAGGGACCTCTGTCAGGGCAACAACTGAGGCAGGGAAGCAAAGGTGCACGGTCCGATGCCTCGGGAGAAGGATTTGAGGTCGTATCCGGGAGGGCTTGGATGGGAAATTGCAGAAAGGCACTGTCTGAAGCTAGGCCAGAGGCTGCTGTCCTGGAGCCTTCAGTAACCTCCGAGAGGGGCTGGAGTCAGGACGGACGTTATACACAGAGGTGAGTACGGCCTGTGTGGCCTTCTTGGACACCCGCTGGGGAGCCTCAGCCAGTCGCCCTGAGCGGGCTTCAGAGGCGCACAGTGCGGGGCGCTGCCCACCACCGCTCGGCCTGACCTCTGCCGGCCTCGCTTGAGTTTTGCCCTGCTCCCCACCCACGTCATTTTGCTTCTGGACCCAATCAATGCCGGTGCTGCTTCTTTACATACAAACAAGCAAATGAACAATGACAAACGATAACGAAGAAAGCCCTGGACTGCCAGTTCAACCTACCTGAGTCTGGGATCATCCTGCACCGGGGCCTCTGGGCCTTGGCACTCCAGCCCTGCGGCAGCTGTGCTCTCCTGGAGCAATCTGCTGCGCTGTGATCTGTAACTTTTTGGAAACGGCTCACATCTGCTCCCGTCCCCTGTCTCTGACACCTGATGCACGTGGGACTTGAACTCTAGCACTGAGCGTAGCCCAGCCTTGCACGCTTTCATTTCTGTTCCGTTCCTAGCTGTGCTCCGTGCTCCTTGTGTGTAAAAAGCTCCCAGAACCCTGACTTTCCTCGCCCATTAACAGATGAGGACAATAAAGCATCGCATTTCTCTCATGACTTCCAGCTTCAGAGTCGTGATCTGATCTGAAGGCAGCCCTGCCCTTCTCTAATGCGCCGTCAGGGCAGACTGCTCTTTACAGGGACCCCTGCCCACCGAGCCCTGGGACCCGGCGCAGAGGCTCCCGCCGCTCCATCACCAGTCAGACCCGGCACCCAGCCCCTGTCTAGAGCCCCCGGACGTTCACAAAGGACCCGGGAAATGCTCAGGAGCGGCCTGGAGGTGCGGGTGTGTGCCTGCTGCGCTCTCGATCTCCAGCCCCTCCCACCCCAAACCTGAACAGGCTCTTAAAGGAGCTAAGTGCTCGCGCATTCAATAACACAAAACATGGTACTTTTTAAAACATTTATATTTATATATATATATAAAATTAAATATATAATATATAGTGTGCTTGAGGCTAAAAATATAGTACACAATATTTTTCTTAAAAAAAAAGGAAAAAAATGTCAGAATAGGAAAAGGTGTAAAGGACACACAGATACACATTGCTAAAAAATCTATGATGGTTTGTCCTAACAAAAATACTTTTTTTTTCTTGTCTTAGTTGTCACCATGGATCCACTTATGAGGATTTTGGTAGAGAAAATTCAACCGGCATCAGAAATGCAGCTGGTGATCCCAGGAATGACTGGGGTGGACAGCTGGACCTGGGTGCCCTGCTAAGAGGAGGCAGCTTGGCCTTGTGGGTCACTTTGCTAAGGAGCCTATGGATTTGATTGCATCCACAAACTGAATGCTTCCCTCCCAAGTCCTGTTCTCAGGGCGATGGCCAGCCCCTGAAACCAACAGAAAAACCTGGCTACTGCTTCCCCAAGGCCAGTAGTCAGGGCAGTGGGCGGACCGGGAAGAGCAGCTCTGTGCACGCAAAGCTATCACCAGAGTTAAGAGCGAGTTTGACCAGGGCTTCCTACTATGGCCTGTGTTCTGGGCAAGTTTCTTCCTCCGGAAAAGGGGCTCCCTCACAGCACTGCAGGGAAATGAAATGCTGTATCCTCTCTAATCCACACCCCCAAACCAGGCTCTTCAGTCCTCTCGGCTGCCCACTGGTGTCAGTGGCAAGCTGTGGACAGTTAGCCAAAACACACTGTCTTCAGGGAGAAGCCGCAGGGAGAAGGGAATGCTATGTTTAGGTGACAGTTTTATAGTTCTTTCACAGGTCAGCTGGGCTGCCCTGTGACACTAGGCTCTATAGGTGTAGAGTATGCCTGGGCTGAGTCCACAGAAGTGGCAGAGAGGGAGACCAGGTGTCTCGAGCCTGCAGTGGCTTTGGGAACTCATGAAATTCACCCCCAGGGGCAGAAGCACTCACAGCAAGATGAGCAGGTGATCACATCAGCAGACATTATGTGTCCAATCAAGGTCTTTGGCTTTAACCGAGTTTCTGTAAATCCCGATCGCCTAAACATTGCCATATAATGGGCCAGCTGTAAAGGGCCATGCAGCTCCACCTTCAGGGGCCCAGGAGCTCCATATGTTAACAGGAGGGGTGTGCCAGCATGCCCTGTATCACCCAGAATCATGCTGGCTGAGTTCATCTCTTCCATCTTAACCCAGGCATCTGGGAGAGCTGAACATTGCACCCGTCCCTGGTTCCTTCCCTTTCCCCCTAAGGTGTTTGCCTCATGCACGCTCTGTGGTTGGTTTGGGGAAGCAGGACCCGCAGCAGGCTGGGCTCTCTACAAACGGTCTGGCTTATCCAGCCACAAGAACTTCTCCCATATGCAGAGTTAAAAACCACCAACCTCTTCCTCCCTCTCCCAGCTTCCCTTTCAGCCGACATTAGAGGCTCAGCTGCCCCTACTCCTGGTTTCTGGTCTAAGACTGCTGGGGTCACAGGCTTCACCCTGCCTGGCAAACAGGGAGTTGTCACTGGGACAGAAGCCTGTTCCTGAAGACTAAGCGGAAGGCGGCCTTCCTATCTCCCCGTACGTGCTGCAGTCTATCCACAGCAAACGCACCCTCCCATGACCACAGCAACCTGCTGACTCTAAGAGAAGAGCAACGCCGAGAGGTTTGTTTTACTCAGGTGTAGGGTGACGGACATCAAGGATCATGTGGCCTCCTTCTAGCAGGCCATGACTCACTTCCATTGCTGATTGCTCCTGAGGTCTTACAAGGAACAGGCAATCCCCAAGTCAGCCTCCCCAGCCAAACACAGGTCATACAGAATAGTTCTAGGCACAGACCAAAAGATGGAGGCAATGAAAACAAACAGGTCAGATCTCGGTAACTCAGAGTGGAAGCTGCAGGATGGAACCCTGGATCTCTTGACTCCTAGTTCCTTATTCCTTCAACTAAAGCAACAACACTCGGGGTGCCTAGGACCACCGAGTAGCAACATGCTGGAAGACTCTAGCTTCTAATGGGGGAGCAAAGGGGTCTTCAGCTCCCCCATAAGGAATTCCACTGATCTTTCAGCGGGGGCCAACTCTGATTCTCACTGTGGGGTCTCAGCTGCTGCGTCCTGTGCCTCGCATGGTGCTTGCTACCCACAATTCTCCTGCAGGGCTTGACCTTAGTGATGCTCTTGTTTCCATAGGCAGGACCTACTACTTCAATCAGAGAGAAATAAACGAATCAAGCCAAACCCCAAAGTGACTATTTTAGAGCGTACTGCTGCTAGAATGACACGACACTGTTTAGACTCCAGAAGTGTTTGGGTCACCCATGGTCTCAGGGGCCACTGAAAACCTGCATGTTTTCATCACCACAAGAAGCTGCAGTGTGAGCACCCGCTCTGTGCGGATACAGCGAGAAGCAGGGGCTGCCTGCCAGGCTGGAGATGCAACTCCCCGATCCCCGGGTCCTCCCTGGTCCTCATCGGAGGGAGCTAGCTGGGAATGTCACTCCACAGGCCCATCTGGATCAGTGATGGACCGTGGCTGATGAACATGTAGCTCATTAAAGTAAACATGACTAATGAATGGTGACCAATGAGAAAAGGCAAGGAGTACTCTGGAATACTGCCTCCCATCACGCGGGCCCCAGTGGGGAGGTGGACGGTAGGCCCCTGACGGCCTCTTGGGAAGGCGAGGCTGAGCCAGGTTACAGATTCTCTTTGGTCAGAGGTGGAAGCGGGGACGGGTGTGGAACGTGTGTGGTCGTGTGTGTTGTGAGTGGGAGGCGACACGGCCCATGGAATGCAATGCCTACAGTGTTCTGCACTCAGGTCTCCATCTAGAGCACTACAAAGCTTCCCGTCCCTCATCGGCCTCTCCCGGGACACTAACAGCACAATCTGAAGCCCACACCTTCCCTGCTCCCCACACGGGGAGCACCACAAACCTGACACTCAAGGCACTGAACACAGAAGAAGGAATCTGACTGATGGGGACAGGGTGGCTGAAATGTGTCTGGATATAGCATCTACTGGCCAGCTCCAGGCAGTCTCCAGCTAGGGTGAAGAGTTAGATGGGCTAGAACTGGAGGCGCGGACACTGCCTAACGCTGTGGGAATCCACCAGCGCGCAGGGCAGGCCTCGTCATTTGGGCGTACATAATAGATTCAAAGTGCTTGGAGACTCGGGTAATAATGCAAGGTATTAGGAGCCTGGAGGACAGGCCCCTTCCCTCTCCACAGGGACTTGTATATAGTGGGGGACGCCCCTACAGCTTTTCTTTCTAACTGAGGTTTTTATTGCCTGTGAAAAATAGCCCCATGAAGAGCAGTCTCTACCCCACCCAGCTGCAAGGGTTAACGCCACCAAGTGGGGCAGAGAATACACAGAAGGACGCTTGTGTGGCTCCCACTAGTGTTGGGTCTGGGAACTGCCATGCAGTACACAGCAGCCCCTTGCTGGTCAACCACTCTTCACTCACACTGGGGACACAGCTGGCCCAGCACAAAGCTGAGAAGGAATTCTGGAGCCCTTGTCACAGAGAGCCGTAGTAGCAGCCAGGGTGACTGGCATTTTTGACCCCAACTGACCAAGGGCTGGATTTGAACTCACTGTCCCACCTGTAATCTCCTGAGATGGGAAGATGAACACAAGGTGTAAATAACTCAAGCCGGGGACTGGTGGGCTGTCCCGCATTCCAGCTGCTTGGACTGCAGCCACCTAGGCCAAAGCCTGCCCATCTCAGCGTATCTCCAACCCACTATGGGAGACCAGAGGAGCAGGACAGAAAGGAACCAATAAAATATGCCCTTCTCCTCTCCTCTCCCACCCTCCCCTCACCCCAACCTCCACCTTCCTGTCCCCATGCTTGGGGCAGGTAAGAACAAAGGTCAGAAAAGACATCCTCCTGAAGGAGGAAAGGGCAGGCCCGGGGATGGGGCATGCACAGAGCGCCATCCTTGGGATGGGGTGTTCCTGGGAGACCCGCTCCTTATTTGTGACGGCAGGAGAAGGAAGGCTGGGTCCAAGAAAGGCGCAGTGAGCAATGTCCCTGAATGTCAGGGAGCAGTGGAATGCCTTCTCCGCTGGCCCGCAGAGATCCCGGGGCCCAGCGCCTACACGTGAGTCTGCATGCGCTGCTGGAAGCGCTGGCCGTAGTCCGAGTGCTGGGAGGTGTAGGAGAACCGCGTGGCCGTGGCGTACTTGCCGATGGGGTCGTAGGCTTCATAGGGGGTCCTCTCTAGGCCAGAGGGCGGGGCCTGGGGGTAGCCTAGGCGGTAGGTCGGATACCCAGCTGCCCCGGGAAAGGGATGGGAGTTAAACTTCTCGTAGTTCTCGTAGGACAGCTGGCTGGTTGTATCGGTGCCACCTGGAGCAGAGGGGCCAGAGGGTGCGGGCTCTGTGCCATAGTCAGAGGCGGGGGCCCGGCTGTACGTGTTGAGCTGGGCATAGCCGCTGGAATGGGAGAGACGGGATGCTGGGCGGCCGTCAAAACGGGTGGGGCCGGGGGCTCGGTAGTCCGCGTAGAGCACGGCCCTGGAGGATGGGCGGTCTTCGTGAGCGCGCACATTGTAGTAGCCATTGGTGGGGTCCTGGGGGTGGAAGAGGAGACTCAGGGAGTTCCCGCAGTGGAACAGGGCCTCAAACGGCCTTCTGCCCACATCACCCCAACACACCCCATGTCACCCAGCAGCACCGTCTTCTGTTCTTCCTGCAGGCCCCCTGACCACCCCTCCCCACGCACACCCTCCCGTGCCGGCCAGCCAGTGCCCGGGCCTTCCCACCTTCATCTCATACTCTTCCCGGGTGTCGATGGTGTCACAGCGCAGGTCCTGCTTCAGATCCGAGTCATCCTTAAAGGACTAGAGCAGGATCGGGTATCAGGGACAGGCGTGACTTGTGTCTGACGGTCTAGGTTGAGGTAGGGCTCCAGAGGCCTGGCTCTTAGGGTCAAGCTAAGTGTGTAAAATGTCTTGAATATGAAACTGCCTCATCAAAGTAATGAGGAGGTAGAGCCAAAAATATCTACAGATTTCCTTCTATGTGAGGAAAGGACGAGGCAAAGGGAGGTGGAGGGGAGGGGAGAGTAGCTCTCCATACGTGACAGCGCATATAAGGGAGTGCGCATGGGTGTGCCATCGTATGTTCAAATGTGAGTGTCTACTCGTGAGCAGATTGGTACATAGGAGCTGGGTGGCAGGAACACGTTAAACTCACTGAGGAAGAAGAGGTGACAGGAGATACTAAAACTGTCGCAACTGGCCTTATGGCTAGGAAGCGCCCGCTCACCGAGTAGATGGTCTTCATGACCCGAGTGGCCGTGGAGATGCTAGCGGTGTCGTCCTCTCGGTCAGAGTGCATCGTGAGCGGCTCCCGGTTCACCGTCTCCACCTTGATGTCCAGCTTCCTCAAGGTCACGTCCTTTCGACCTTGGACAGGGAGATGCGGCTGGGCCGGTGCTGCCTACCAGCTCAGAGGGACTGGCTTCTAGCCCCACCCCCGGAAGAGACCTGAAGGGTGAGGTCGGGGTGAAGGGTTCGCCGTGGCTGTGCATACTCACTGCCTTTGCGACGTCGGTAGAGGAAGAACACCAAGGTGACAAAGAAGAAGATAACCAGGATGCCAGCTCCGATGGTGGCCCCAGCAATGATGCCCACAGGTACCACCTCTAAAGACGGAGGAGGAAAAGAGCAGGCATGAGGGCGGAGCTGGACGAGACCTGAAGACTCGCCACAAGATACTGGGGCAGCTCTGGACCGTGTACAAAACTAAGTTTTGCCTGAGCTGGGTTGTGTTGACATCTAAGTCCAGGCCACACCAGAGAAGATCCAGGCTGAGTCTGGGCTGAAATCTGTGCTTTACTTTAACCAGAGTTGACATCAGGGCAGTTTTCCACCCTTGCTCTCTGCCTCAGAGTTTGCTCTTCCTCTGTTTGGCCCTCCCTCCTGAGCTGGCTTTTGTCTGAAGTCAGTTGTCTCCAAACTCCACGCTATGGCCTCTGCTCCAGCCTCCTCTGCCACTGTCCCTGCCTGCAGGGCTGTGAGCGCTGGATCTGCACTGCCCACCTGTGGCTCCTCTTCAATGCCCCAACTTCCTTGAGGAGATGCCCCAGAATTCTCCCTTTAGCCTTCTCTTTCTCTCTGGAACTACTAGAAGACCTGGTTACAGATCTTTCCCTCTGAGCTTCCTCCTAGCTGAGCCTCCAAGTCACCCTTCTCTGTTCCCCATACCCACCCTGCAGGTGTCTTTAACCAAACCTGAACTATTGGCTTTCCTAGGCATTCTCCAAGGGTCCCTCAGGGTCTCCAGATCTCCCTTCTCAATGACTACTTCTCAAAAACAAATGCCATTTTTCCTTCATCAAACACAGCCATCAAAGGCTAGCTGCTTCCTTCATCTTGCCTGAGGTATCTGGAGAGAACATATCTCTTCTATAAAACCAAAGCTGCCTGAAGGAGTAGGGGAAGCTTTGAATTTTACACAGATATCCGTTGCATCCTCTCAAGAACTCCATGGCATGGGTGGTGTTCATCTGCACATGCCGTTTGGTTTTCCCTGTCTGGATTCATCGGTCTCTGCCATATCTGCCCTTCACTAAGAGGAAAGTTTCCTGTGGGCGGGGAGAGGTTCCGCTCACACTCACGAGCGCCTTCCGAGTTGGACGTATAAAGATGTTCAAGGAATATTTACATAAATTAATTAGCT
Organism: Meriones unguiculatus; assembly: GCF_030254825.1. Lineage (NCBI taxonomy): Eukaryota > Metazoa > Chordata > Mammalia > Rodentia > Muridae > Meriones > Meriones unguiculatus. The sequence continues at coordinate 190,290,126 of NC_083350.1, forward strand.
GACGGACCACTAAAGGCAGCTCCTGGCGGAGAGGCAGGGAGTTATCTTGCCTTGAACCTTGCTATAGAAGGAGAAGCTGGAGCCCAGGCCCTCCTGGGCAGCCAGCGCGCTGACCTCTCTCCTCCAGCTGGATGATGGCCGTGCCTGGCCCGAAGCTGTTCCAGGCAGTGCAGTTGTAGTGCGTCTGGAAGTCGGCCTCCATGACGTTGCTGATGGTGAGGGTGGACAGCACGCCGCTGCCTGAATTAGTCCTCTCCACCGTGTACCTCTCCAGGGTCCCCACCTCCAGGAAGTTCTCCTTCCACGCCCATGCCTGGGGTGGGAAAGGCAGGAGAGGGGCAAGACATGGGCACGGGGAAGAAGCATATGCCCAAGAGACACCCAATCCGCTTTCAGGAAGCTCAGCCCAGCACATGTGCTGTGCCCAGGCCAGCGAACCCACACCCCAAAATAACCCAGCTACCAGCCACCACAGCAGCCACCACAGCAATTACCACACCAGCCACCACACCAGCTACCACAGCAGCTACCACAGCTACCACAGCAGCTACCACACCAGCCACCACAGCAGCTACCACAGCAGCTACCACAGCAGCCACCACAGCAGCTACCACAGCAGCTACCACAGCAGCCACCACAGCAGCTACCACAGCAGCCACCACACCAGCTACCACAGCAGCTACCACAGCTACCACAGCAGCCACCACACACAGCAGCCACCACAGCAGCCGCCACAGCAGCTGCCACAGCAGCCGCCACACCAACTACCACAGCAGCCACCACAGCAGCTACCACACCAGCCACCACAGCAGCTACCACACCAGCTACCACACCAAGTACCACAGCAGCTACCACAGCCACCACAGCAGCTACCACACCAACTACCACAGCAGCTACCACAGCAGCTACCACACCAACTACCACACCAACTACCACAGCAGCTACTGTAAACCCTTGTCCCTGAACTGCTCCAGAAGTCACGGCTTCCGCAGAGTGGACGCTACTGGATTTACCTGGAGATAAAACCATACCCTGGAGGCTTGTGTAACAGATATGAATGCTCATGAGCCTATATTTGGATCCTGGTTGTTGCAGGGCAGTCTGGACTGGGGCCCGAGATCCCGGGGCTCAGTTTCCTTCACCTCTCACCCCAGAGCACCCCTTTTCCCTCTCTAGGCCTGAAACGGCATTTCAGCTCTGCAATGGCAGGCTCTGGCCAGCACGGGGCAGTGCTCAGCCCTGGGATGCCGACCGCACGCTGGTCTAGCCTATAGCTGCACCGCGCCTAGACCCATCCCCTCCTGGCTCTGGATGCATGGGCCTGCTCTTCATGGTGAGCAGGGAGCGAGAGGAATGTCCCAGGACCCCCGTCCCCAGCCTCCCTGCTGAGGCAGTCCCGTGTGTTCTGTGGCATAGGGGAGGCTGAGGAAGAGGAGCAGCTGAACGCTGGCTCCTTTCCAGGGATCAGCCATCCCAGCGCTATGAGGCAAGCCTCCTGGGAGCCAAACCATCTTCTGCCCAGGCAGCTGTGGTAATGAAGGGTCCCTGGGCAGCCCTGGAGTTAGCCAAATGGTCATTAAATGTGATGAGGGTTTTGATGGTTAGTGGCCACAGGAGGAATCCGCTGTTTATGGTACAGGGGAGAAGAGAAAGGAATGAGGAATGGTTGGGGCTAGTGGGAGGAAGACAGGGAAAAAAAAGAGGAGAGTGGGACAGATGGGAGGGAGGGCTGGTGGGGAGGGAGGAGCGGCAGGCAGGCGGAAGAGGGAAAGGGAGGCACAGAGAAAAGCCTGGGAGGGAGCAGCCCAGGAGCAGACGAGGGAAGGGAGGAAGGCACTTCACTAGGAGAGAGGGGGCCTGCATCGCCTGACTCCGAGGAGCTCCACTAGGGCTTCTCTGTGTAGCCCTGGCTGTCCTGGAACTCACTTTGTAGACCAGGCCGGCCTTGAACTCAGAGATCTACCTGCTGCAATTAAAGGCATGGGCCACTACTGCCTGGCCCTCTAATAAGTTCATAACTGCTGCGGTCATAACTGTCACATAAATTTATGACACAGAGGGGAAACTGAAGAGGCCCAGCCAGCCCGGCACTCACGATCCGGTCTGGAGGTGGGGTACTGCCGATGAAGCACTCCACCTTGCCTCCATCCCCTCTCACAGCAAACTGCACCGCCTCGCTGGAGATGATCGGGGGTCCTGTGGGCAGGAAGACGCGGTCAGGCCGGCCCGCAGGCTGGCGGCAGCCCCGGCGCTGGCCTCCCGCCTAGGGCACTCACCATTCACATACAGCGGAACCTCGCGCTCAGCCACTCCGATCCGAGGCACGATGGCCCGGCAGGTGTAGGTGCCAGCATCTGCCTGGGTCACTGACTTCAGCAACAGCTGATTGCTGTTACTCAGGACCTGGGCAGAGAGATTAGCCTCGGGTGGGGAGCCAGGAAGCCTGGGCCCCTAGGTCGGTGAGGGCCCCGCATTTGGAGGCATGGGAGAGAAAGCATGAAGGGCCACAGTGAATTCGCAGAAGGCAAATGGGTTCCTGAGTCTGGCTGACCCACCCCCTGACTCTATGCAGGCTGGCAAGAAGGCAGCACTGTACAAGGGCAGACTAACGACGGCCACCATCCTTTCTGATGATCTGTTCCCATTTTCTAGTACCAAGCCAGGTAAGACGGCTTTATTTTGAAATTCCCCTTACAATTCTGGCTCAAACTGTCTAGTGCTTCAACTTCGTTGCCAGCTTCCTACCTCTCTGAGCGCCACAAACACACTGAACACCCGAGTTCTCCGCAAAGTCCAAAGAAGGGGTACGGCTGGCCACAAGCATTCTCTGCTCTCCCAGATCCCAAGCCCCTAAGCGTGTTCCAGTTTCGATCTGAATAAACATCCCTGAGCCCCGTCGTGTTCACCGCCGCGAGGCCGAGGCCCCTCCTCCCAGCACGCAGAGCAGGCAGGGAGAGGTTTACCATGTTTGAGTCCTTCTTGGTCCAGGTGAGGGTGAGGGGGGGGTTCCCGACCCAGACACAGGTGAGGGTCACATCAGATCCAATGTCTGTGGTTGTAGGCTTCGGGTCCACTACAATCCGGGGGGCAACTGAAGGAGGGAGGGCTGGTCAGAGTCTCGGGCTCGCCCTCTCCATCTCGCCCCACCCCGTCTCCCACGGTCACTCCTCTCCCAGGTTACCGGAGCTTCGCTCCCCTGTGCCCAGGACCCCAGGGCCTGCGCCCTGCGCCCCGTGCCTGCGCCCTGCACCCCGCCTCTGCCCTCGTGCCCGCGCCCTGTGCCCTGCCTCTGCCCTTGTGCCCGCTCCCTGCGCCCCGCCTCTGCCCTCGTGCCCGGGCCCTGCACCCCGTGCCCGCGCCCTGCACCCCGCCTCTGCCCTCATGCCCGCGCCCTGTGCTCTGCCTCTGCCCTCGTGCCCGGGCCCTGCGCCCCGCCTCTGCCCTCGTGCCCGCGCCCTGCGCCCCGCCTCTGCCCTCGTGCCCGCGCCCTGTGCCCTGCCTCTGCCCTTGTGCCCGGGCCCTGCACCCCGTGCCCGCGCCCTGCACCCCGCCTCTGCCCTCGTGCCCGCGCCCTGTGCTCTGCCTCTGCCCTCGTGCCCGGGCCCTGCACCCCGCCTCTGCCCTCGTGCCCGCGCCCTGCGCCCCGCCTCTGCCCTCGTGCCCGCGCCCTGTGCCCTGCCTCTGCCCTTGTGCCCGGGCCCTGCACCCCGTGCCCGCGCCCTGCACCCCGCCTCTGCCCTCGTGCCCGCGCCCTGTGCCCTGCCTCTGCCCTCGTGCCCGCGCCCTGCGCCCCGCCTCTGCCCTCGTGCCCGCGCCCTGTGCCCTGCCTCTGCCCTCGTGCCCGCGCCCTGCACCCCGCCTCTGCCCTCGTGCCCGCGCCCTGTGCTCTGCCTCTGCCCTCGTGCCCGCGCCCTGCGCCCCGCCTCTGCCCTCGTGCCCGCGCCCTGTGCCCTGCCTCTGCCCTTGTGCCCGGGCCCTGCACCCCGTGCCCGCGCCCTGCACCCCGCCTCTGCCCTCATGCCCGCGCCCTGTGCCCTGCCTCTGCCCTCGTGCCCGCGCCCTGCGCCCCGCCTCTGCCCTCGTGCCCGCGCCCTGTGCTCTGCCTCTGCCCTCGTGCCCGCGCCCTGCACCCCGCCTCTGCCCCCCGGGCCACTCACAGTGAACGTTCACCAGAGTGCTGACGTTGGTGCTCCCCACTCTGTTGTGAACCTCACAAGACACCGGCTCCGTGAAGAAGGAGTAGTCGACGTTCGTCTCGTAGCGACTCTCGTGGGCGTCCTCAATCAAGAACCCCCCTTTGGCCCACCTAGAAGGGTGGGGTGGCACAGATGTGAGGTCAGGGACGCTGGCCTCTCCGGCAGCCCCAGCCCCACTCACGGGCCTTCTCCATTGCATAGCGCTCCCAGATCCCGACCCTTTCACCTGTAGCCCAGGATCTCAGGGTTGGCCGTGGCCTGGCACGTGAAGACGACGCGCTCGCCCTCCTGCACCGTCTGGGGTTCAATGGACAGAGTCACTGTAGGGGGGTCTGCAAGGTAGGGGACAGGAAGTCAGGGTCTCCTCTGTTCCCCAAGCCCCTCTCTTTCCCCTCATAACACATATATTCATAACACGTGGATGTGAAGTGAGAATTCAAGTTTACAAAAGGTCAGCTAACCCCTCACCTTTTCTACACAGTTTTTTCTGGAGGAGGCTCAGGCCAAGATTGACAGTGAAGGAACAAATTATCCAGTGGCTGTAATGACCAATACGGCCACTAGGTGCCAGTGTGGGCTAGCTTAGCTTACTGTGAAACACTAGGGAGATGCTAGGAAAGCACAGCCCGGTTAGACGCGCCTGTGCTGTAGATTCTGTAATGCTCACCACTCCAACAAGGAGCTAAAACACTACACTCAGCGCTCCATCTACCAACCGCTACTGACCGTGGCTCAAACCAGGAAGTGAGGGGAGCATTGGTGCTGGGCCTCGGGGATCCTTCTGTGCCTCTAGAGCTGCCCACGCTCCGTGCCCACTTCACGGACAACACTCACGGTGCACATCCAGCTCGATGGACGTCTCCTTGCCGTTGGGGATGGCCTCGTTCATGCTGCGGCAGGTGAACACCCGCCCGATGTCTAGGTCCGTGGGGTGAATGAGCAGCTGGCTGATCGTAGTCTCCCGCTTACCGTCCTTCAGCAGTTCCTGAGGACAGAGAAGGCAGCGGAAGGATGGCGGAGCAGCTCCGCCTGTGACAGCTTCACTGTATTTGTGGCTACTTTAAAAAGCTTTCTGCACCTCAGAAAACTCAGAGAGACAGGCAATTTCCTCCTCCACCACAGCTTCCCTCAGTATTACCTCTTACAAGAGTGTGGCGATCTGGCTGTGATGACTAGCGCTGGCCTCCTATCCTAACGCCTGTAGGTGCTCATGAGCACTCACCCTTTGTCATGCAGCTTTCTCTGTGCTGAGCTTTCATCCTGGAATTCTCTAAGTTCTTCTTGCACAGCCCAGACCTCGGGCCTCTCTCCTGCCGGAACTTGCACCACTAACAGTTAGACTGTCTTACATTGGGCCCTAAGCATCTGTGCTTCAGTGGTGGCTCTAATGAGTGCAGGGACAGACTCCACAGCTCACACACTCACTGGCTCAGCGACACCCCAAGCCGTTTCCTATATTGTCACCTACCTGGGGACACCACACCATGAACAAGAATAAGGCCTCTCATTCACACAGCCATGCACCCAACCCATGCACGACACAGTGATATTCTGAAGCACAACAGTCTGGTGAACAAGCAAAGGAGAGGAGCAGACAACAAATGGTATTAACAAACCAACTTGTTTGCCTGCCAAGATGTTTTACAACCTGTAATGTCCCCCCATCCCCAACCCCCAGCCCCAGCAGAAAAGTCACAGCTTTTGATGGTAAAGAAGTTAGGCCCCCCTGGGGTCAAATGGTCATTTATCAAATGGCGGCACAGTGGCTAGAAGGAAGAGATTTGCCTGAGGCCACGGAGGCCACTAAGGGCTAAAGCCAGAATCCAGCCTCTCCACACATTCTCTCCCCACTGGGAAGTGTCTCTTGTGGTACCCAGGGCAGGGTGGGTGCACAGACATGCTGGCCACAGCTGGCAGTGTCCCTCAAGTACAAGATCTGATGCCTTGTTGTGTGGTCCCGAGTAAGTGACGTATCCTATCATACCGCCCCCCTCCGAGAATGTGCACGCGACCCCAGCTGCTGCGGCCTTAGGCTGTGCTGAGGGAAGACGGTGCAGCCAGCTTCGGGCACGGACCGCCAGGCACTGACCACTAACTTCCTCCTTTGTAAGTTGGAGGTGACACCTACTTTATGGGCTCTTCCGAGGCTAAGGGGAAAGTGTTCACCACGCACAGTCCCCAGCACACAGGAAATTCTCAGGCAACGGCAAAGCGGACCCGGAAGTCCACCTATCAGTCTTCACGCAGGCCCCTTCGGGAAAGGAGAGGGAACGTGGAGCTGGGTCTAAGAGGGGCAGGCGGGGACTCACCGTGCTGGCCACAGCCCCCTCCTGCTGGCTCCCATCCCGGAACCAGACGATGGTGGCAGCAGGCTTGGCGTTAAAGGCTCGGCACGTGAGGTTGTGGGGGGTGCCCGCCTGCAGCAGAATCACGGGGGCCCCGTCAATCCTTGTGTCCTCTGGAGGAACTGGAGGGGGAGGAGAAAAAAATCAGCTCGGGTGCAGCCAACTGTGCCCCCGGTGGGGGTGTCCTTCCTGGCCGGGCAATGCCGCCGTCCTCCAACTCACGTCACCACGCCCAGTGCTCGCCGGAGGCTTCACCCGCAGGCCTAAGCAGGCAAGCTCTCTCAGCTTGCCCGTGACCCTCTCCCAGCAGCAGCTTTTATCGCCCGGGACTGGACTCAGGGTACTTACTCCAGAGCGGGGGGGGGGGCTAGCTCAAGGTCTTGCATACAGATCGCACCCTGGGAAGGAAGGGTATCTCCTCCTCGGGACTCCTTACATCTACCCCACGCCCCTGCTCCTCTGCCTGGCATGGCCCACAGGTCGCTTTCCCCATAGCAAGCAGGACTGTGCTGGTCTCAAATGCCCCAGAGGCCACAAGGGCCTATGGCGTTGATTCCACCCCTGGCCTCCACTTCAGGGTCCTTGAGCCACGCCCTGCAGACGCTCACCAACTCACTCTGCTTCTGCTGTTTCCTCCACCAGGCATGCCCTCTCTCAGAGCTGCTGTTACTACCCCGTTAGTCCTGGGTGCAGCAAGCGTCACATGACCGCCAGAGGTCCCCCTGCTCTGACTGTAGTCTGCCCAGTGGTCACTATTGCTGATTGCAAAAGAGTCTTCACTGCCTAAAGCTGAACCAGGCCTTTGTCATATCCTTCAGGACCTGAGTTGGCTATACCTATCCGTGTGCCTTTAAGAAATAAGGTGCCTTTTCTACCACGGCCACAGGCCTCTAAATGTTAAGGTGAGCAGATCCTGTGCTCTCCAAGGCCAAAGGCCTTAAGTTTGCTGAGGATGGGTTCTTTTTAAAATAAATAAATAAACAGAATACTTATTTATTCGCTTACTTATTTTAAGATAGAGTCTCACTATGTGGTCTAGGCTGGCACTGAATTCATGAGTCTCCTGCCTTCACTTCCCAAGTGCAGGGATTGGAGGTCTGTGACACTGTATTTATTTATTTCTTCCTATTAACTCTCACACCAGCTGTGTTTATCAACGTGGAGAACAGCAAGCCCACAGGCCTACTGGCCGAATGGGCCATTGATGGGCTAAAGGCAGAAAGAAAGATTTTGATTATGATCCAGTCTACTAGATCTTCAACAGCCAGAAAGGAGCATGGAGTTTTGCTCTCTTCTTTCTGAGAAAGACAAGACAAGGGAGACAGAGAGGAAACTTCTTGAGGGGACCCTTGAGAGAGACGTGGGAGGTTCACAGAGCTGATGGCAGACAGGGCTGTCCCTGGTGTGGGTGAAATGAAGGTCTCCGTGCTGGAGGTGCCGTTGCTGACACAGCTGTCTGTTCAATTTGTACATGTGGAGAGGCAGAGTGGAGAAGGGCTGGAATTTAGATCGATGCCCTTCAAATCCTGGCGCCCTCCTCTGTGGTCACGTGGTCTTGGTGGAGCGCTTACAGGCACTGAGTCTGTTTCTCCACTGGAGACCTAGTGAAGTCCCCTCACGGGGGCTCCGTGTGGTCAGTGAGGCGGTGCACACAGTGTAGTGAAGTGCTGTGTCCCGAGGCCTCTGCCCCGCTAACTGTTCTCTCAGTCCCCCCTTCCTCCTCTTCTCTGCTCCCTGGTACACACAACCCTGCAATGGGGCAGGGTTGTGGATAGAAGAGGAAAGAGAAAGGGACAGAGTCAATTAAAGAGGGAAGAGAGGCTCCGGGTGGAAGGGCCCAAGCCGAGGAGAAAGCATGACATAGACAGAAGCAGTGAGAGCACCGAGCTGTGGGGATCCGCAGACCTGAAGGCAGCCAGCTGCCGCCTTCCCTTTAGTTCTGTGTAGAGGACAGTCCTCCCATCATTCAGATGGCCCAAGGTTTAGTTCTGTGTAGAGGACAGTCCTCCCATTATTCAGATGGCCCAACGTTTGCCATGCCGCATCTACTCTGTCCCCTTTCGGGCTGCTGCTGGGAGCTCAGCTTCCCAGAGACAAGGCTTCAGGCCACTCTAGCTGCAAAAAGGCTCACTCCTGGGCCCAGCCCTCAGGCTTGTTTCTTCTAGCTCTGCCTCCCCACCCCGGACTCCACGATGTTCCAGGGAACATCTAACAAGAGAGAAACACACAGAGGGAAGAAGCAGCCAGGTGGGCTGGGCTGAGGGGAAAAGGTGTGGGGCTCAGGGGAGCGGAGGGTTGGAGAAGAGCAAGGAAAGTTCCCTAAAGAAACCTGACTGCAACTAAACCAGGAAAAGTGTGGGTGCAAGGCTTCTTGGTGCAGGGAGCCCTGTCTTAACAGCTGTGTCTCACAAGGAAGGCCTGGGCTCTTTGTGTGATCCGGGCAGAGGTCAGAGCAAAGGACAGCAAACTCACAGGCACCACAATGCCCAGTAGAGGCTGGCATAGCACAGCCTCCTACTCGGTGACCTGCTTTCAGCCTTGGTTTCTTTGTTTGGTTGGTTTTTTGAGACGGGTTCTCTGTGTAGCCCTGGCTGTCCTGGAACTTGCTTTTAGTTATTTAAAAAGTATAATTTACATTGTGTGTGTGTGCATGCACCTGTTTGCCTATGTGTGCAGCATATTACATGCGGGCCAGAAGGCATTGGAAGCTTTCTTCCACCTAGAGCCGGAGTCACCTGTAAGCCATCGGATGTTGGTGTCAGGTCCTGAACCCAGATCTTCTGCAAAGATAGCAGGTGCATCTAACCACAGAACCATCTTTCTATTCTCATGAACTTAGTCTTTGAAAGTTCATGTAAGGAATTGTTGAGAGAGTCAGAGAGAGAGCAGAGACAGTAGGGGGAAAGGCGAGCAGAGGATAAAGGTTGGGACACTGAAGAGGAACTGGAGAAGGGGAGAAACAGAGCTTGGGTGTCATTACTGAGCACGGTGAGTTTGGCCCTCCGGGAGCGCAGAGCAGCCTCGGTGGCCTGGCACTCGTAGGAGGCGTCATCAGAGAGCTCGGCATCTGTGATCTCCAGGTTGTACTGCCCGGCATCCGCAGAGCCCACGACCCGGTACCGTGGCCAGGCTGCAGGGACAGAAAGGGGAAGACTAGAGTCAGACCCAGTCTAGGGCTTGGACCACCTGTCCTCTACCCAGGACTCATCACCTTCTTAGACCCTCCCCAAAGCAGACCCACAGCTGTTCCAGGCCAGCTCTCCTCCCGTGGCTCTCTCTCCTGGGCACTGCTGGCAGGTGAGACTGAATATCAGACACAGACTCCCTAGTGCTGGGACGATAAAGCAGGAGGGAATGATGAGGGAAGAAGGGAGGGAGAGCGAGAGCAGCAGATGAAATCTCCAGAGCTGTTTGCTGGTAAGTGTCTCTCCTGACACAGCAAAGGAAGAAGAAGCAACCATTGAGAGATGGAGAGGGGAGGGGCATGGCAGAGGCAGGCGTCTACTTCCTGGGCAGTCTGCGTGGCTCACAAGGCCTCCTTCCCATTCACCATGAGAGGAGAATGAGCAAGGTTTGCTGGCTTCCCAAAGGAGAGCCCAGATGAATTTCTACCTCTTTTCAAAGACACAGGCTGTGTCCAGTGTGCCTTGTTCTCAGGCTCCCCGCCCCCGCCCATCTCCCTCCCAGTGTCCCCTCTCTCAGAGGCCATGGATGCCTCTGACAGTGTATCTATTGACCTCAATCTTTCTCATTTTCTCTCTCATTAACAATATATCCATCAAATCCCTCTTTCCATTACAGACTGTGCCGTGCAGGTTTCCTCGGCCTGGACCCATAGCCAATAATCTTACCACCCGCAAGAATAGTAAGTCCAGAAGTTCCCAGCCACTCCCACCATTACCGCGCTTTACAGCCCCCGCTCACAACACACACCCACGAAGCACATGCTGCCACGCGACACAAGCCAAGGGTGCACTTGTGGGACAGACAGGCCGTGACGTTAAACCTGCTCTACAAATCAGCAAGTCAAGGCAGCGAGAGCAAAGCAAAGTGGTGCTCCTCTACTCATCCAGTGGGCAAGCGGGTGTAGCGGGAGGGCCAGGTACCTCGGCTCTACTCTGCCAAGGGGTGCTTCCGAGGGTCTCTGCGCCTGCTTTGGGCTGGTGTTTTCGGCTCTGACTGAATCTTTAGGTTTTTTTCAGCACTGGCTGCATAGCCTGTGCTTATGGAATTATTAAACATGTACTTAGGCTGACGGCCTCTAAGCAGACATGACTGTTTACACAGGGGCCAGAGAAAAGCATGAAGCACTCAAAAGGCAGACAGGGAGAGCAGAAATGCTGTAATTGTATTATAATTTCAAAAATTAGAAAAGGAAAGGCAGACGGCCCCGGTGCACCATCTATGTGGGGTGCACAGGCTAGCCCAGCGCCTCCTGCCCAACCTGTCTGCAGCACCCCATCCTGTCCCCTGATTCTGTCTGTCTAAAGTTCTCCGTGTAGAGATCTGCTTCTCTTGGATCTCCCAGGCTGCCTTTCTTAAGCCAATCCGCAATCCGAGGAGAGCAAGAGTCGCAAGGTAAAAGTGACAGGGCTCAGGAGTGAAGAACAGGACACAGGGAAGGATGGCAGTGAATCCCAGGAATCTAGGCTGAGAGCGGGGAAAGATTTCTGGAGGCTGGGGGGCCGAGAACACACAGGGACCCCTTCTTCCCCTCCTGCTTGGGGGATTAGACTCGAGGCCTTGCCCAGGATGGCCTTCACTCTAACAGAAGCACGTCCCGCCCGCCACTCACCTTTGAGGCCCTGGCCCATGCCTAGAGCCAGCCCGTCCTTGGTCCATTGCACAATCCCAGAGTAGTTGAGGAGCACACAGTGGAGGACAGCCCGCTGCCCAGCCACCACCGTCTGATCCGATGGCTCCTGGCTGAAGCGGGTCTGGGTCCCAGGCAGAGCCAAAGCTGGCAGGAGACAAGAAGAGGAAAAAGCGGGGCTCCATCAAGGCCCTCGGAGGAACTCCACTCCTATCCCGCTCTCCAGCACCATGCTTTCCCACCGGTATCACACGCTGCTTTAGGGCAACCTCCCTTTTGGGGCCCCAGGCACAGGTCTACTCTGGAGGGCTTAGCAATCACAGAGACGGCCTGGCACTACCTGAAGGTCTTTGGATTAGGCCTGACTCAGTTTTGAACACTGAAGTCCAGGGAGCAGCACAGTCCCAAGGACCACCCCTGAGCTAGGGTTAGAGGTCACGCTCTTGCTGCCCAGCTCTTAGGCTGTTATAGCCTCTGCTGCCTCCTCTCGGACCCTCGTGGGTGACACTCCCAGCAAAGGTGAATATTATGCTACAGCCCCTCTCTCCCCAGGCACTGCGGGCCGACAGACGGTCAGCATGAGCACTCGGCACTGCGGGCAGACAGACGGTCAGCATGAGCACTCGGCACTGCGGGCCGACAGACGGTCAGCATGAGCACTCGGTGCACAGACGATTCCGAGGTATACACAAAGCCAGATGGCCTTGGACACACCTGGAACACTGGCCCCGTTCATGTGTTCACCCTGACCCAAGGCTGGGGCACGGGGTGTACACACTGACATAGCTGTGTGCATGCGGCCTCCTGTGTCATGGGAGCTGAGACAGTGCGGACTCTGTTCTGTTCTCCCCCTGGCTCCAGCAGCTACACATGGCTGCCTGGCTGGCAGCTTGGCTGGGAGCATTTGATTAGGGAGCTGCAGAGTAATTGCCTTTAATTGTGGAGCCTAAATGGAGTAGGGAATTGGATTGCGGATTTCTTCTCTCTTGCTTCATCTCTGCCTGGCCCTGGTGGAGGGGCAGGGCTGCCCACTGCGCCCTGGGTGATGTGTGATGTGGGCATTAGCTTCCTGCTCTGGGCTATAGGGAAGGAGAGGAACTGATGAGTGGCCAGCAAAGGGTTAAGCTGGAGGCTTCTTTGCTGAGACTCCAATAGGTCACACCAGGCAATCAAAATAAGCTCTCTTCAAAGCTTAGATTCCTTGCTTACCTTTCCCTCTAGCTCACTGAGTCTTCAGAGTCCCCAACCCTCTAATCCAACTCCTTCCAACCCCCCTCCCTAACCACCCCTCCCTTCATCCAGTGTAGGGCCTCTGCCACTTCCTACTCCAGGATCAAACCCAGGGCACCCCACCACTGAGCAACACCCCCACCCTGAGACCCTAGTCCACCCAGAACCCACTCCTTTCTCTTCTCCAGTCCCATTTATCTGTTCTTTCCAAAGGTGCTCCCAAGTCCTCCTTTCGGGGAAGCCCCCGCCCCAGTGAGCACAGCTCCCCCACCCCAGCCTTGCTGTGGCAGCTCTATCTACAGGGCTCCCGTCCAACGCCATCAGGAGGTAGAAGGCAAGTTGTTGGTGGAAGTGTTTGCTCTGTCTGTTCCACCAGAACGGAACCTCTCTCCTCTTCCTGGGTCTCCTGAAGTCTGGTGGTCAGACTACACACAGGAAGCACAGTTTGCCCTTGGTTAAATGTGACAATGCATCTCTTTGGACCTGCAGGGGGCCAGGAAGTTAGAAAAAGGCCTGCCTCTCTCTCTCTTTCTCTCTTCCTCTCTCTCTCTCTCTCTCTCTCTCTCTCTCTCTCTCTCTCTCTCTCTCTGTGTGTGGCTTCCCAACTCTGCAGACCTGATTCCCCATCCCATCTCTTAAAGAAGAAAAAGACAAGGCTCATCCCTGGCTCCAGAGAAAAGGATGGCAGATGCTGAGCTCCTGGAGGAAGGATTGGTCAGGTGAACAGCCAGTGTTATTAATTCATGCATTTGTACTCATTATTATTCAAATTTATTCATAAGCAGTGCAGCTATTTGCTACAAAGTCTGTACTCCTGGTTCTCTTCCTCGAGGCTCCTCCAGCCTGAGTGAGCAGGACAGTCTGTGAACTTGGGTCAGTCCGGGTTGACACCCGCCACAGCTGTTCTACACGAAGCCTGAATGATGGTCTATTGTTGGCATCTCCAGAGGGCAGTGGGCAGCAGGCTGCACGTTCACTGGCAATGAGAGGTCAAGGCCCTGCAGCAGGATGTCATGGGCTGTACCTGGAGTCAGAGGTCACGGACCTTGCTGGGGTGAGCAGCCCTGGCCCCAGGTTATCCGGTCCTCTATCTGCTCACTGTAAGATGGCAGGTCTGGACCAGACTACTGGAAGACCCTTTCTGCTCAGAGGCTAGGAGAATCAGCTCAGGGGAAGACTGAGGTTTCCACGGTCCCGCTGCAACTCTTCCTGACTAGGGGGCCCTGGCCAAGTTACCCTGCAAGCTGCATTTTCTTACAGGGAACGATGTGGCCACCTCCTGTGCTTCTGTGAACCCAAATGTGGTGAGGTGGATGCTAGGCCTATCACTGTTCTTTGCACCGCCTGCCTACTAAATAGCTGTGACCATTTTTTTTTACCCCAAGTAGTTAGAGAACTAGGGGTACACATTAGGGAGACTTCCGGGAACCTAAGAAAGAGAGACAGAAGGGTGGTGTCTGCTTTTCTGCTGATTTTGATCTTTGCCTTCGTGGAAGTAATTTAATCTAGAAACAGAATGGAAGCAATGACCAGCAGAGTCCACTGAGGAAGGGCACGAGGGGGTCTCGGAATTTGAATCAGTGGAAAAACCACTTTCTGTACCAAAGTCAAGAGCAGCATTCCACATCCCCAAATAGCCCTGCAGCCAGAGCAGTAGAGGAGGGGAAACAGATGCCTGCAGCCAAGACAGGAGGTGAGGGAAAGTGAACTCACACCTAGGAAAACGCTGAGTCTAGTCTAAGTTCTCCAGACTCCTTATAAGCTGGGCAAAGGTCACCTCTCACATCCCGGCACAGGCCCCTGTCACAACCACTCTCTCCTTCTTTGGAGGAGGGGAGGAGCCTCCTCTCCTGGGATGCCTTCGGAGGCTCAGATTACGCAGCATCTATGGACTTCTCTTCCTGCCGTAGAAAGGACCACGCTGCCCAGTCATCTGTCTCAGCATAGCCGAGGGGCGACTTTTTGAGTCTGGACTGTGTCACTCTCAGCCCTGAGAAACATCGCTTGGCACAGGGCCTAGCTGCCGGGCACACGAGTGTGTTCTAAGTAAGTCTGTTAGTGTATGGAATTTCAGAAGCAAACACCCAAGTCCAACCTCATGAAACTTCCTCAGGAAAAAGGCAGGACACTTCTCCCCCGTGTGCCTGGGCACCATCCAAGTGAGACCAACACTGGCAGGATGTGGCGCGGACAGGGCTCTCTCCCGAGAGAAGGCACTCTGAGGAACATGGGGCAGAGCTGGGAAGGATAAGCGGATAGTCTGGAGAGCCGCTGCTGCTGCTGAGGGGGAGCTCGTGGGCGCGGAGGGCAGAGGTGTCCCGAAGGTGCATGTCAGCGCCCTAGAGCATGTGGCCTGGCGAGCAGCTCAGCACTCCTCCGAGGTCCTGGGCCCCAGCTTCCGGCTGAGCCGGTACAGCCTGCACGGAGCTGGGGGGGAACCACAGCCCCATCTGTGTGCCGGGCTCAACGTCCAAGAACAGAACCCAGCGCAGCAATGCAGAGAGAGAAGCAGAGAGGGCCTCACACCCAGGTGAGCACAGACCAGCTCCTGCTAGATGCAATCAACAGCATCACGCTCCCATGGCGTTTGGGAGTGAACGCCCACTCTGCTCCCTCCCAATCTTCAGACTCCCTACAGATGAGGGGAAGCAGCCGCAATGAGCAGAGAGCAACACACACACACACACACACACACACACACACACAGAGGCAAACACTTGAGGCGACATTAACAGAAGTCCTGAGACCAGCACTGAGAAACAGCCAAAACCAGACATCCACAGAAGCGAGGAGCCACGGAACCAGGAAGGAAGGGCCCTTAAGACAAAGATGTTTGAGGATTCATAAAGGGGCCAAGGGAGAGAGGGGGCCGGAGGGCAGCCACAGAGGGAAGCTCAGCCCAGCCTCTTCTTCAGAAGGCGGCACCTAGTCGGTGCCCACTGTCTGAGCAACCATTTGTCTCCCACCTACAGGGACTTCAGGAGGACTTCAGCTCGCTTCTCCCTCAGGGCGGCAGCAAACGGGGGTACAGCAGAGCTGGGGAGGTGAGGAAGAACGGGGTACAGCAGAGCTGGGGAGGTGAGGAAGAACAGCAGAGCCGGGGAGGTGAGGGCAGCAGAGGCCTGGTGGAACCTCCCGAGCCCCGCACGATGCTCTAATGAGGTGTGAGCCCACCCTGCACACCCCGGTGCCTCGTCCCAGACCCCCTTCCTTCCGAGTTAACCACCAAGCCTCGCTAGACACAAGAGCCTCACTCAGAAGACTCCTCACTCTCTCACAGAGTTGTCTGAGCTTCTGAGTTGAGCACACAGCCCAACCTGCCGAGGACTGAAATCACTCACATGTCTCCCTGCTCTCCCGGGAGCCTCTGAGAACACAGACTTTGCTTTACCTTTTTTTGTTGTTCGTTCAGTCCTAGCAACGCTCCATACTAACAAACACCTCCAACTATGAGGCGATGATTGTGTGCCACGCGGATGCCTTACGGACGCCGTCCCTAGCGTCACAACCTGCTGCACGGCGGTAGTTGTCACTGCATTTTAAAGGAAGGAGACTGAGAGTCTCGGCACCTGTCACACTCTAGGAAGATCCAGTCCTGCGGAGGATTTGGGTTTAGGTCTGAGGAAGAGCGCCCGGCAGCCTTGAGTTCAGCCCTGTCCTTTCTGACCTCTGCCTGTGTGCTTAGACGCCGTCTCCACTGTGTTCCCTCTGGATGGGCAGGGGTTCTCAGGGCTGGGCTTAGCCTGTGGTGCTTGCTTGGCTACTGTCAGCACAGGAGAAGCCTGATGTAAACACAGGAAGGGAACAGTGAGTGTTCCAGAGCATCTCTCCCGAGCCCAGGGACTTTCAGGGACAAACAAAATAGCAGTCTTTAAGCCAGCAATGGCTGCCAGCAATGGCCACAAATGACTAGCTGCTGTTCCCAGACCCACTGGTGCTGCTTTACCAAGCTCCAGGACACCCAAGCCCAAGGACACTGGGGTAGTTCCTGCTCTGGTAAGAATCCACGCCAAGAAGCTTCCCTCTGCCACACAAATGTTAAAGTTGGGACAAAGCAAGCCACCAAGAGACCTGGCTTCCCTTGGCTGCTGTCTTCTGGGGACCTCCTAGGCCAGACACTGATCCCCTGGCCTCCACACGCCTTCTTGATGCTATCCTTTCATTTAGGTCGCTATTTCCCCTTCCTCATGACCTGGGGCTGTCCTTTAGCTCCTTCCTCCACTATAATTACAGCACTAAGGGCCAGGCCAGTGTTCGCTTATGAACAAATTTCCATTCTCCTTTTCTGCTGAGCCTAGCAGGGACAAAGAGGTCAAAGCTCTTTTTTGTTGTGGGCATTGAACTCAAGTACTCATGCATGCTAGGCAAAGCTCTACCACTGAACTACATCCCTGGCCCTCAAACACTATTTTTTGATAGAGAAGTGGGAACTGGCTCCTAGACCCACAATCCAACGGACACGTTTGTAACTTCTCACAGGGATAAACTTCTTCTGGTCATGCACAGAAAGGAGCAAGCGCCCATGTTTGTTCTCCCGCCCACATGAACTCCCCCTCTGCACCCTCGTCTATGAGCACACATCTGTCTGTGCCCACGGGCACCAGTCTGCTCCGTGCTCTGGAGCACGCGCGCCCTGGTGGCCATGTTCCCAAAGCCTGGCAGAACCAGGAGAGAGAGTGGGGCCAGGCACGTGGAAGCCAGGGAGCGAAGCATCAGGAGGGAGGGATGTGGAGGCTGAGCCCTGTCTCCCTGGACTCATCAAAGAGCAGTAATGAACCCCTGGGCCGAAGCAGCCCCGAGCTTCAGCACTCCGGGCGGCTGCCGTTCAAAGGAAAGCCTTTGATTCACACTGACAGCTCTCAGATGGAACTAAAGCTCTCCACTCTGCTATCCCTCCCTCTCCTGCCTTCCCTCTCCTCATCCTGACTGGACTTCCTTCCCCACCCCAGTCATTCACTCAGCCCAAGCACCACAGAGCCTTTCACGGTGGATTCCCTAAGAAAAGAGGATTTTCAAGTTTTCGCTGGGATGGGCCAGCGAAGAACGAAGGTGAAGAGAAAGATCTGTACTTCTGAGGAAGAAGGAGGAAGGTCATAGACAAGGCTGAGGCAGGTCAGAGTAAGGACAGATAACGGAAAAGAGCAGAAAGCCCGGTCAGACACCCTGAGGCAGACTCAGACTGGAAGTCCTAGGAAAGGGGCTCTGTGTCAACTCAGCTGAGCGGGAAGGAAGAATCTGGGTCTGTTGCTTCTGCTCTGTGCTGAGCTCCGCCCTGCATCCGAAGATGTTAGATGAAGTGAGTGCCTTGAGGAGCTATGGCCTCCTCCTCTAACAGATGAAGGCTTCACTTGGGAGTCAGAGAACTTATAGACAGGTGCTATGTGTAGACAGTGGTGAGCACGAATAACAGACCACACCCCAGCCTCATGTCCAAATACTCAAGACTGCCGCAACCATTCTGCCCCCAGAGGCCCCAGCCTCACCTCACCCTCCGAGTGCAAAAACTCAGGAGCCTCAAAGACCCTCTTCCACCTTCCTCTTTCCAGGTCCCTCTCCTTCACCACAAGCCGTGTGGCCACAGAACGCCAATGTCCATCTCCAAAACTGGGGGCAGAGACAACAGCCAAAGGGAACCTTTTCCAGGCACCAGATGGGATTTTGCAAATGGCCACAGCCTGGCCTGTTTCCATGCACTGGAGCAGACTACAGAGGCCGGCTGTATTTACACTGATGGGAAAGAAGGTTTATGGGTCTGGACCATATCACTGTCCCAAAAGGACAGGAAGAGAGCCCTGAAGTATAAGGGCAGGAGGGGGTGAGGGGCAGGCTCCATGCACTTTTGCCAGGGAGAGGCAGACGACCATGGACCCCACGCTGGAGAGTTGTGGCTCTTGGCGGATCTGATCTCGGCTTTGTCACCAACCTGGACCAACCCACTGCTCTGGGCAACAGCTTCTTCAGGTGTAACAGGGAGGGCTGAGTAATTTGGCTGTAGGAGCCTCTTGACTGAGGTTCTAACCGTCTATCACAGACCCCCAACCCCATTTGCCTAAGGCTTAGCCAAGCCTTGAGGACACGCCCACTCACCTTTTGACTATAGGGAGTGGCCTATGCACGTGTTTCCTGCCCAGCAGAGTGCATGGACAGCTGTGTGGTTGTGAGAACAGGACAGTGGCAGAGAAGACCCAGATGGGGTGCCCCACCAGGAGGCAGAGGCATTCCTTGTTTTCCTCAGTGAGGAAGTCCCACGCATCCCTTCCAACAGTGAATCAATAGAGGAGAGAGAATAGGCAAGCATGGGGCTCTGAGGCCATTTGCCAGTCTGGGCCAACTCACAGGGCCACTGCTCTTCAAATGAAAAGGGCTGGCAGCTGTGGCTAGAAACAGTCCCACCTGTCCCATTTTGGCTTCCAGCCCCTAGGTACCTGGGCCAGCCCTGATCTGACAGCTCTATGCAAATATGGCCTGGCAGGGGGCCATGACAATGTTTTATAGAAAGTACAATGGTACAGTGAGCCAAGCGGGGCTGGCTGGCGCAGGAAGAGCGGCAGCCGCAGAAAGCAGGTAGCAGGGCTCAGTGTCTGCTTCTCTCACAAATAAAAACATAAACAGAAACAAAACCATCCCTGAATTTCCATTTGGCTCCTGTGGGCAAGGAAAGGGAGAGGAGGCAGGCAGCAAGGGCCCAGCTCAGACAGGAGACAGGAGAAGGAGAGAGTGGGAGAGCTAGAACAGAGACAGAGAAACAGGAGATGGGGCAGGTAGGCAGAGAAGGCAGGAGTTGGGATGCCACACTTAGGGCTGCCAGTTAGTTGGTTGGTTGGTAGAGTGCTTGATGGGATACACGAAAGCCAGGGCTCTGTTCCCACATAAAAGCTAGTATGGAGTACATGTCTGCACTCCTAGAATTCAGGAGATAGAGGAAGGACAACCAGGATCTCAAGGCCAGCATCAGCTACATAACAAGCTGAGGCTAGCGTGGGCTACATGAGGAAAAAAAATTAACATCAGGTAAAAAGGGAAGAATTGAGCTGAAGCGACACTGCGTCACAAAAGAAAAAAAAACATAAGGACAGAAAAGGGCAAGGGAGAAAAATAAATCAGAAATAGAACCCTGAACATGCAGAGCCCTTGGGGTGGATCCAGTGGATCCAGAAATAAAAAGCTCAGGTCCCCGAGGCCATCTGCTAGGAAAAAAAAAAAAAAAAAAAAAGAAAGGGCACTGGTAAAATCCAGCCCAAACCCCTTTATTTTATTTTGAAGAAATAAACAGACAGAGGGTGTGGGAATCATGGCATAGGGGAAAAACCTCCAAATCCCCTGTGGCTTAGGAGCTGGCCTCCCAGTGACAGAGTCCTCTTTCTAGAGCTGGTGTGTGCTGTCCCCACGCTAACAGAACTGCGAGATGAGGGTGGACAGCCACATTGGAAGGTGCTCAAGTAAGGACAACTGGCAGATTAAACAATGTGAAGAGAGTCTCCAGAACACAGCACCGAAGACTATCGGAGGGAAGAAAGCAGAGAGAAGGCAGTGGCAGAGAGACTGTAAGGCTGAAACTAGAGAAGAGCAGAGACGGGAGCCAAAGGTGAAGACAGAGGCACGAAGGAAGATCGCACAGGTCACCACCCCATTCTCATCTGAAGGTTTTGATGTTCTAGGTCAAAGAAAAGGAGTGAGACTTTTGAGATTTGGAGTGATTCAGATCCTTTTGAGAGGATTATACAAGGAGAGGAGGGAGAGAGGCAGGTCATATCTGAGGCAGTTCAGTAAGGCCCTGTCTGTCAGGGTCCAAAGCTGGCACCTTCTACAAGGGTATGCAGGAGGCTCAGCCTCACTCTCCAGTCAGTTATACCTCGTTTCCTGCCCTCCTGCCCCTGCCTTGGCACACACACACACACACACACACACACACTCTCCCGGTTCTATCCCATGGTCCCTCTTCCATGGAGGCTGTTACCTCCAGCACACAGGCCATCAAGTAATGGTTCTGCCCTGAAAGCCATCCTCAAGAAGCAATGCAGGCTAGGTAGGTCCCTCCAAGGAGAGTTTCTGGAACTTTTAGCAATACCCTCTAGAGTCAAACAGTCTCAATTCAGAGACCCAGAAAGGTCTAGACAACAATAAGTTCTTTTCCTGTGCACTGAAAAAGCCAGGAGAAAATGCATGCCTCAGGCTGACACTCCCTGCCTCTGAGTTTAATGAGATTCATTACATGCCCCACTCCCTGACCCTGCCTCCCAGCAGAGCCAGGGTAAACATCCATCTCCTAGAATCTGCAAGCCATCATTACAGATGCCCTTTGCAAGTGTCTCTAGACCTTTTACAGCAGCGGCTCTCAACCTGTTGGTCACGGCCATCGGAAAACACGTATTTCTGAGGGTTTGAGGAACCCTCCAACATGAATTTATTTTTGTTGCCACTTCAAAACTGTAATTTTTCTCCTGAGCAGTGTCTCAGTTCTAAGACCATTGGAGTTGTATGTTTTCTGGTGGTTGTGACCCATGGCTTGAAAACTGCTATTTTAGAGGGACCGTCTGGGTCTCTGGACAGGGTCGACCGATATGGGAGGGCGTGAGTCTTAGTGGGGAGCTTCTGGCTCTTCACCTGAGCTGCTCTGGAAGGTTGAGGCCCTGTGCGCTGTGCGAGCCCACACCTGGGTGTGTTCCAGGACTCCATGACGGTACTTCTGCACAGAACACAGCAACCACTGTTGACCCGGGAAGCAGAGCATGCTATTTGCAGGAGAACTTTCTGAATTCTTTTCTCTTTCTTTGGAGACAAGGTCTCACTCAGCTTCCCAGGAAAGCCTTGAACTTTCAGTGCCTGCTTCAAGCCCAGGAAGTTGGGATTTCGGACCTGTGCTATCACCAGCACCACAGCAAACTTCTAAAAGTGTATAGCATCGTCCTGTGTGACTAGAGGTGTCCATGATGAAGCAAGATGGCCACCTCTCGCCAGTGTGCTGACAACTCTGGGTTTATTTGTGATCTCTGTTTTCTGCTTGTTTCTTTTTTCTTTAGATATACAGACACCCATCAAATAATCAATCCATGATAGTTCAATCGAAGTAGATTTGAAATCTCTAAGAGGGAAGTCGAGATAAAGTGTAGGATAGACCCTCAGTCCCTGGCAACTAATCTAACTAGAAGACTTCAACATAAGGGTGTTGGGCCTTGAACATAATCAAGTTTCACCTCAACTTAGACCCATGTCTATTCTGTATTTTGTTCTGGGTTTGTGTTCAGAGGACAAGATAGAAAACAGCTTAGTATAACAAATATTATTCCTCTTCTGAAAATACTAGCCTTGCATACCATGGATTCTCAGTAAGTGTATATTCAGTTATCGTCATTAATATTATCTCAATTAAATATACATTTATCCATAAAGCAAGTGCTTACTGAGTGCCTACTATCTACCAGGCATTGTCCTGGAGTCTGCATGCAAAGACAACCTTGGTAGACCCGCCCTCACACCCTAGCACCCCTGGTAGACCCGCCCTCACACCCTAGCACCCCTGGTAGACCCGCCCTCACACCCTAGCACCCCTGGTAGACCCGCCCTCACACCCTAGCACCCCTGGTAGACCCGCCCTCACACCCTAGCATCCCTGGTAGACCCGCCCTCACACCCTAGCATCCCTGCCATCCAAGCATGACAGCACACAGGAGAGAATGGAGGAAAGGGCCTGGGGCTATGGGAGAATCCTAAACAACTGTTGAGCATCTGTGCTGGACGTTGAGGGAGGTGCAGGAGTTGCCCTGAGCAGCAAGGAGAGAAGGAGAACGACGTGTCCTCAGAGGGCAGACGGCATGGGCAGGTGGGAATGCGCGTGCACCAGGCTCCTAGAAATAGCTTAGCCTGGCTACTGTGTCCTAGAGGCCTTGGAATGGGCATGCTAGAGAACTGGCAGGTTGTCCTCGCTCTCACGTCCTACAGGGGAGCTGGATGAGGTGACAGCCAGGGAAGGTTGAAAAGTCAGTGTGGCCCGTGTCACGCCAGACAGTGGGAACTAAGCAGTGGGGAGACGTGAGCTGGGTGGGGGGGTGCGGTGGACCTGCTCTCGGCACTAATGTCTTAGCGGATGAGTACGGAATGGATAACTATCTTCTCCGGAGCAAGGCTCATCTTGTTAGGCCTACTAGCTGGAGCTGGAGCCCCTCTCTGTAGACATACAGATTGGACAGAGACGGCCCTGCCCGGCACACGGCGGACACTCAATAAATACACATATGCTGGTCAGGATGGCATTACACTTCCAAGAAGAGGAGTTCAGCAGCCAGAGAGCTGGGGGGGGGGGCATTTCAGACAAGGGGACGACATGAGCCAAGATGGGGAGCTATAAGGAAAGGGGAAAGTTGGGAGTGCCCAGGTTCGGGGCACATAAGAGAACTGAAATCAAGATCAGGCATCTTTAAACATTTAACACCGTCTCTTTCTTAGTATCTACTCTCTAAACACTTCCGTGCTGTTGAAGGAAAATGGAGGGAGGGAGGAAAGAAGTGAGAGAGGAAGGAGGGAGGGAAGGAAGGAGGGAGGGAGGGAAGGAGGAAAGGAGGAAGGGAGGGAAGGAAGGAGGGAGGGAAGGAAGGAAGGAGAAAGGGAGGGAAGGAAAGAAGGAAGGAGGGAGGAAGGGAGGGAAGGAGGGAGGAAGGAAGAAAGAAAGGGAGGGAGGGAGGGAGGGAGGGAAGGAAGGAGGGAAGGAAGGAGGGAGGAAGGAAGAAAGGAGGAAGGGAGGGAAGGAAAGAAGGAAGGAGGGAGGAAGGGAGGGAAGGAGGGAGGAAGGAAGAAAGAAGGGAAGGAGGGAAGTCCTGGCATTCCTTCGCACCTATATTCCTTAGAAGTGATGGTTTCATGCTACCTGTTCCTAGCTGGAAGAACAGGGTTCCTCAAGAGGTGTGCCTTAAGTGGCTGAAGAAGGAGATGGCAGGACAGTTTCTTACCGTGAGCGAGGCACTGAGAATGGATGGGAGCGTGTGCTGAAGGATCAAGCAGAGGAGCAAAGGCACATTGATACAGCAGAAACAGCGACTTCCAAGACTTGAGAAACGAAAGGGGGGAACTCACAGGAGAAACTGGGGGAGACCAGCTCCGCCCCCTGGTATGGTGAAAACGCAAGCTAAATAAAGACAGAAGGGTCCCGTGTGTGTGTGTGTGTGTGTGTGTGTGTGTGTGTGTGTGTGAAGATGTAGACATGTAAGGCTCTGGGACTCCGAGGGGCAGTGATGAGGAGGAGGAAGAGAATAGAGGGCAAACGGGTCGTCCCAGAGACTCTAAGCAGATTAAAAAGAAGAGGTAAGGGTCAGAGGGGCAACGCCAGGAATGCAGACACCCTTCGGGGAAGCAGAGGAGGAGAGGAGAAGGGGAAAGGGCTGAGAGCTAGGAGGGGTAACAGATGGTCACTGTCATTAAAAGGATTTCAGTAAGTCCCGCAAGCCTCAGGCAGCACAGACAAGCTTGAGTAAGCACCGGGAGAAAAGAATTAAGCAGAGCTTTGGGAGAAGGAGCACACACAGAAACCGCATCAATGCCACCATTACGGCTGCATATTCCTGCTCCAGTCTCTCCCCCCAGCCCAGCCTCAAGCTAGCACGAATTTATCTCAAACCAATCGCAGCCATCACCCTAACCCCAAATCTTAAGTAGAATATGTTTGTCTCGAAGGCAACATATCTCAAGACACCTCAGTGCCAGGGCCGGCTCGAGTGGTCACTGACGTCCCAAGCCACAGCTTCATTCTTACAAGACCAGCGTGGAGATTGGCCCCTTTCAGTCTCGGTGCCCTTCCTGAGCAGCAGACAACCCCAGACTCCAGAATCTCTAACTGTTCCCTCTAATTTTACTGCAACAAATTCCACCCCATATATTTTTTTTTTCTGCCTGCACATCCCCTGGTGGGACACTCTAAATTCACAGAGGTTGTTAAATACAGAGAAAAAGAGAAGGTGTCAGCGTAACCTGGAGGCCACATTGGAAACGAGGCTAATTCGGATATTCACTGTTCCAGTGGTTTGGTTCTAACAACTGGGAGTAAAGAGAGGTCTGGGGAATCTGCCACAAGGATGTGAGGCTCAGGACAAAGGAATCCGATGCTAAAGTGATAGCACTAGATTTCGTAGGCAGCAGGCAAGTCAGGACAGACAGTTGACTTGGCAGAGCCTCGGTCTCCTGCCTGGAACCCCTTTCCAGCCCTGTGCCTTACAAGGTGGCAGCCGGGAGGCTGTGACGGGTGCTGCTGGGAGCTTCTCCCTCTGATCTCTGCTCCTCCCACTGACTGTTCCAGCAAGGCTCTCAACATCCCAGGAGCTGCTGTGGCCCCTGGAAAAGGAGGTACGCATTCCGTCTGGCTCTTGCCACAGCCAGATCTGATTACTGGGATCCCTGACAGATGTGCGAGGTTTGGGCCCTTAGCTTGCGGGATGAGGTGATGGAGTTAACTGTGCTTCTTTCTCTAGGGGAGAGGCATCAGTTTTCAGATGACATCTGGAGCATGCATTCACGAGTGATGTCTCCCTAACAAGATTTCAGGGAGACTGAAGATAAAAATCACACCTGGCTTCCATCAGTCCCTTTGCTTTTTCCTTTATACCAATGATGCTTTTGCCTGCATGTGGCTATGCACCATGTCCTTATAGTGCCCGAGGAAGCCAGAAGAGGGCGTCAGATTCCCTGAGACTAGGTTAAGAACAGTTGTTAGGCAACACGTGGGTGCTGGGAATAGAACCCTGGTCTCTGAAAGAGCAGCCATAGTCTTAACCACTGAGCCAGCTCTCTAGCTCCCACTGTTTCCTGATCTAAACTGCTTTGAACTCAGAGCATCAGCTCTGAGTCTGGAAGCAGGCAGGGTCAAAAGCCACGCCAGGACCTCCAGCCCTGGGTAAGACCTAGTCTCTGGCCAGCTGGCAATGCCTGTGAGGAGCACTTCAAAGAGGCATGAGGAACAGGTGCTCCTGCTCTTGGCTAAGGCTTCTAGGCATTTCTCAGTGACAGAGGTGGGCCTTGGAAGCCTAGGGCAGGACAGGAAGGCAAGGGGGAAAGAGAGAAAGTTCAGAATAATAATGATTTGATAAATTCATAATAATAATAAAGGATTTTTGATAATAGTGTCACCTGAAAAGTATTAGAACAAAAGCAACCCACTGGGAAACCTTATTCAAGGAACTGTCTTCCTGGGAGGTGAAAGGAGTCAATAGGGTTGAGGGCAAGAAAAAGGACCTCAGGGTACAAACCCCGAAATCAGCAAGCCCCACAAAGTGCAAACAGCTACAGAGCCTTAGGTCTCGCTCAATGCCACCAACATAGCTAAAGACAGGGCAGCACTCTATGAAGAACGTAAAGAGGACAGCCGAGACATCCCTCCCGAAAGACAACTGCCCAACCTGCCCTGTGAGTCAACGAGCTGGAAAGCAGACACGACTTATCAAGGACTTCTCTTTACCTGGTAACTCGCTGAGGAAATGTTTAAAGTAGCCACCATCACCACAACAGATGAGAGTAAGCCCCTGGTGACCGGCAGCCCTGACAGCACTGCGGTCCTGAACTGTTACTGCCAAAGGCAGGACTCCTAGAAACCCAGACTGACTACAAATTAGTATGAGTGTGCTTACAAACACAGAATGACCGTGGGCCTGCGTGGGCGGGGCAGCTATTTCCGAGAGGGCAGTGTGGGAGACCTTGTCACCACTGGAGCAGCTAGCTTTCGGAAGGAAGCAGGGGGGAAACTGGAGTAGCCATCGTCACTCCTCTGTGCCTTCTCTCTTCCCCAGCTCACTCTGGTCTTTGGACACAGGAAGTGTGGTGGCTGAGAAAAGTTCTGGGTCTCAGGTCAGAGGCTACAGGCTTAGGGGTGCTGAGAAGGACAGCATGACCAGGCTAAGTCTCTTTTCTGTGTCCACAGAAATGAGCTGGTTTCACTGGAGCCTACAACCCACAGGGAGATCTCCTGACCCCGAACAGAGGGGAATAGGAGCGGCTGGCTCAGCCACCTTCACTTAGGCCACAGCTTCTCCTCCTCCAAGAGAGACCACAAAGGCCAGCAGGCTCTTCTGCATCCAGACCCCAGCCACCAAGAGGCGCTTACCATGGGCTTGATGATTAAATGAGAAATGCTTGGCGCTTTCCAGGAGAAGATAATTAAGGAGAACACAAGTTGGAAAAAGAAAATTGGGGGGGGGAGGACGTAGTTCATATTCTATAAGAAGGCCAAGACTTAATAAGTTCCCCACTGTTTCAGAAGGAGAAACTAAGGCACCAAATCTCGGCCTGTGTTTGAGATAAGGAGTCAGTCCCCCAGCGCCTAACCCAGCTGGGCTCACTGCTCACCCAGCTGCTCTGGGAGATGCGAAGTGCTATCTAAACATGGTGCATTGTAAACACTTTGGAAATCGTATTTCACAGCTGCCCGCCTGGAGCTGGAAGATGAATTCCTCCTCCTGCTCTCTGGCAGGAGAATTATCCTTGGAGCCAAACATGGCAGCAATGATATGTGAGTGGGGCCAAGACAGAGTAGGCCAGGGTGGAAGAAGCCTCGTCAGGATAGGTCCTGGGTGCTGGAGCAGGACAGCCAACTTGATCTATCTTGCTTTGCCATCTGGTATGGTGATCAACTCTCAGAATGCAGAAAGGGCCTGGAATCCAGGCTCCTCACTCTACTGGACACCTCCCCGAATGCAGAACCTGAGCCCGGGAAGGAAGAGCTAGAGAAGGTAGGGAATGGTGTGGCCTTGAGAGAAACAAGTACCTGGAGACAGAGGGTCCATGATCTGCCGTTCTACTGCGGTGGCTCATTAGAGAAAGATGTATAGGAGAAGGCTGAGCTAGGTGGGAAGGGGTGCCCTGGGAGGAAATGGGTGGCCTCCAGGCAAGCCCAGAAACACACAGGCAAAGGTGATGACAGATGCAGAGGCTGAGCCCGTCTGACTGGAAGGGAAGAAGTGGAGAGGATGGGTGTATCCCTGGAGAGTAAGAAGAGGAAGCACACTTGAGCTGCTTCCTGGCCTCAACAGGGGACACCACGGCCATGGGCATCAGGATAGGGCAGCAGGAAAACCCAGCGCTCACTCATACAGAAGGCTTCAGAAATGGATGCGGAATTCCGAGGGAGATGGTGCGGTTAAGAGCTCAGACTCAGGTCTTCGAGAGTGCTGAGCTCCTGTTCCTGAGGTCCACGGGCATTGCAAGCAGCTTGTAATTAGGCACAGGGAACAGATGAACCAATTTTCAATTAAAGCCTTATCTACAGGGTGCACAGATAACAAAGGTGGGCATGTTTGATTCTTTTCTTAGCCAACCTTCAATATTTGCAGTGCCTGGAAGCAGACGCAGGGAGGGTGCCTAGGCAGCCCTGGAAACATATAAATTCTGCTCATAATTACATGACTTTCAATGCCACAAGAGGCCAATAAAGTGGTTTTGAGGTACACAAATTACTGGCATGCTGGCCTTCCCCAGATGGTGCCTGGACAGTGGTCTAGGGAGGGTCCGCTGCCCAAACCTCTGAGGTGAGGAACAGCGGTAACAAATACAGAGCTCTCTCTTGCTTTCCGCTGGCTTCTCTCTGTTAGACAGCCCCACGTCTCTGCAAAAGCAATCTATGTTTCTTCTATAATGAAGCGGAAGGAACCTCGGGGGACCAGTGGGCTTCAAACAGCTGTGGAAACAACAGCAAATGCAGTGCTCCAGGATCTTAGGAGAGCCCTCCCCACACCTTGCTGGCTGGGGCTCCTCCTACCTTTTTCAGGTGGACCTATTCAGGGTAGGAAACCAAGAAGGGTTTTTACTTTCCTGCTTTATGAAGGTGGCCGAATTGTAAGCGTTTAGGTGGAGTAGGTACAGCCAAGGGAAGGTTCAGACTCTCTGACGTTCAGTTTAATCCCTGCTGCAACAGGACTGACAGATACACCCATAAAAGCCCACAAAGAGGACCCTGAAAAAGCCAGTGAAAGGACACTCCTGCATGCACACCTGTAACCCAGGCAGCGGGTAGCCTTGCCAAGAGGAGTAAGCTCCTCTCTCTTGAGCTCCCTGCTCTTTTTAATGTCCCCAGCCCAGTCTCTCTGCAGGAGACATTCCATAAAATAACTAGTTTGCTGAATAAACAGAACTGATGAAGACAGGAGGATTCTAAGGACAAGCCAGAAGAGCAGATTTCAGTAACGTGTGTGGGAAAAACTGTCTGCTGAGGATTAAGGGCCCATCCCACAGGCAGAATGCTGGCCTAGCAGGCATAAGGCCCTGGATGCCAGACCAGCGTGAGCCTCAAAAGCAACAACAATCTCACTACAATCATAAGACTTGGACTGGACACTGCCAGGAAGCAGCCACTTGTAGCAACACCCCCGGCTCTGATTTCCTCGTCTGTAAAGTGCAGGAGCTGGACAGATCTTGAAAATAGCATTACTCAACACTCAGATGTCAGAGTACTTTTGAAGCCAGAGAGCACTGAAAACCACCATAAATATGATGATGAGCCCTCAGGCACATCAGTGGCCTGGCGGGGAGAAGTGAGAACCACCCTGACTTCTGAGGTGGGGACGGCTACCCAACACAGTTTTACACGCTCCCACGCAGCTTGGCATGCGCTTAAGATATCAAAACTTGAGCACTAATGCACTAGTAATGACCCTGCTTACATAGCCACAGGAGATGCGGTGGTGAGAAATCTGTTTACAACTTCTGTGAGCTGTTGTCAAATTTAACCAGTCTTCCAGCTGGCCCCGCCCTCACCGTTTCAACCTGGCTGACCACTCTCTCCATCCTTCCGGCCTATGATTCCAGAAAACGGGAAGGAGCAAAGGGAATCTGAAACCTGAACAGGTGCGTGCTGGCTCTTTGCCAAGGCTCCTGGTTCAGCGCTTCTGACCAGACCGTGGAGGCGAGTGAGTAAGCCTCGGTTTCCGGGTATAATAGCAACAGCTCCCATCAGCCATCCGCTCTGGGACGCAGGAGAGAAATTATTACTTTGTCTTGGTTGCCACTGTTTCTGCAACCTTCACTATGCAGCCTAGTTTGGCCTTAAACTCCCAGCAATTCTCCTGCCTCAGCCTTCTAATGGCTGGGAAGACAGACACAGACCACCACATGTTCCAAGATATTATTGGTTTCAATGGTGACCAAAGAGGAAAGAATGAAGAGTTGGGCACAATGGCACACACACAGAATACCCGGACTCAGAAAGTGGAGGCAGGAGGTTAAGGCCAGCCTTTACTGCTCTTTGTGGAGGGTCCTGCTTCCCACCCACATGTCTGTAACTGCAGCTTCAGAGACTCTAATGCCATCCTCTGGCATCTCTGAGCTCATGCACACATGCAGCACACAGGCTTACACTCCAGCACACATACATGCACCAAAAATAAATAGATTTTAAAATTAAAAAAAGAGTTTGCAGCCAGTTTGTACTACATAAGACCCAGTCTCCAAATAATAACGGTGGTCTAAAAAAGAGGCAAGGGCGAGCCTGAGAGTCCTGTAAAGGACCGGCTGTCTTTCCTTGCACCAGCGGACATGACAGAGTATGTACCCTCCGCCAGAGGCTGCTGGGGCAAGCGTATTGGGGCCTGGGGAACAGGGAGGCACGTGGGGCACACGAGTTACAAATGAAATAAAACTATTTAGAAGGTAGAAATGTGCTGGGCAGGGGTGGTGCATACCTTTAACCCCAGCACTGAGGAGACAGAGGCGGGCTCTCTGCGAGTGTAGGGCCAGCCTGGTCTACAGACCAGCACAGCCAGGAGTACGCGGAGAAACCCTGCCTCAAAGCAAAACAAACAAAACAATTAAAAAGTAAAACTGTGTCATTGTGAGATAGAGCATGTATGGATGTACATGAGTGTGTGTGTGTGTGTGTGTGTGTGTGTGTGAGCACGCATGCGTGCCTGTGTGTGCCCGTGTGTATCCAGCATGGTTATGGGATGGAGACAAGAAGTGGACTGTCACACCCCCCTCTCAGGGATTTACAGGTAAATACAGACTTTCACACATAACTGTAGTATGGGGTTCTGGTGAAAGGACACCGTATGAAAGGCTGGCAGCGGGGGGAGGGGGGGAAGGGGGAGGAACACATGAGCCGGTCAAAGACGGGAAATGCGAGAGGTGCTCACAAAGCACTCATGCTGGGGGCGGGGAAGGCACCGAGGCAAAAGCCCCAGCTGAGCAAGTGGAAGGCTCCACAAACTCTCTGGCACCTGTACATGGTTCTGCTGAACTTCAGAGAAGGGCAGGATGGGGCAGAGGAGACAGCGCTGGTCACGGGCTCCCACACTCGGGGCGTGAGCCTGGACTCTATCACAGGGGTCAGCAGAGACAACCTGTAGAAGCTGGGGAAAGAAGAGCTTCTCCTTGTGGAGGAGAAGACACGGGTGAAACTAAGACAGAAGACCCAAAGACATGGGAGCGGCATTCAGCCAGCAGGCTTGGGCTGGCGGAGTGTGGCCCTGAGGGGAAGGGTCAGGCTTTCACGGTGTGCACGACCACTGCGCAGGACACGCCTCCTGGTGGGGTGGAGGTGGGGTGGCCTGGAGGAGAGGGGCTTAAGCTGCTCGTGTATCCTTCCCAGGAGAGAGGATGAAGTAAGAAAAGAGCGAGATGGAAGGAGAAGGGGGGATGCCTCCTCACTGTGCTCCTCCCCAGAGGACCAGGGGGCAGGCTGTTGCCGCTTTATCAGCAGTGTGGGTCACAAGGGCTTAAAGGGCTTCTGCATGGCAATGAAACGGCCACTGTTTCCATCTCACTGCTGCTCACTTCAGAATCTACAGGTATCTGTGATGTGACCTGGGACCACTGAGAACAACAGCCCACCTGTCTGTGTTTATAGATGGTGAGAGCAGCAGGAATCTGAGCAGACAACAGGAAGACGAAGCTCTTCCAGAGAATACGGTAAGCCAAGGCCGCAGAGGCAAGCCTCCAGTGAGAGCGTGCCTTCGGAAGCCTCAAAGTCACTTTCCAAGTTCAAGGCCAGCCTGGGCTTCATGAGACTTAACACCTGACCATAGTCTCCAGAATTGAATCTCATCTGACCTTTTTAATGTACAAATGAAAAATCAGGGGCAGGAAGAGGACACATAAATCTCCTGAAGTCTCAAGCCACAGAACCAGTTAAGAAACCAGAAGGACGTGGTGAGTGCTAGAATCCCACTCAAGAGCCGTCTCCATGCCAGCCACACCCGGCTCTGTCAAATATCTGCATGAGACGTGAGGTGCAGACGACGCTCTCCACACAGGCACACCCTCTCAGCCTCCATCTGCAGAGCTGCCGAGCCCCTGATCCTCAGTCAGATTCTCAGGAACTGTTCTCCATCACCGTCTTTGATGACCCTCCCTCATTTACCGAGGGCCATGACTTCTGTGATGTGGGATGGTTCTCAGCTTCGTTTCCTTACTATTTCTGTGTAGAGGCCTCGTCACAAGCTGAGACTCACCCAAGACTGCCTCAAGACGGGTGTCACTGACACCTTTCCATAGGCTCCAATTTCAAACCTTCACCTCCACCCTCGCCCAGTGCCCCAGGATGACAGCAACACGGCCCTAACGGTTCCCTGCCTCCAGCCTGCCCCTCCTAAATCCACCCTCCGCACAGCTGCCAGAACGAGGGTTCTAAAGCACAGGTGCAGTGACGCCTCCCCCAGTGCATGGCGTACAAGTTAGGTTAGGTCTGGCCCAAGCTCCGTCTGCCACACTTTCCAGGGGTCCTCTTCTCCACCTTTGGGACTCAGCTTGTCAGGGTCCTGCCCACGCCAGCAGCACCCTGCTCCAGCCTCTGCCCTCGGGAAGTCCCGCCTTCCCCCTTACTCATTTCTATTATCTTTCAAGAAGGAGATCTAGCGCAGCCTGGGAGCCTTCCTAGCTCTGCCTGGGCCAAGGCCACCCAGAGTTCTGAGGGACCACGTGCAGCTCACCAATCCGCACAGCCGTGGCGGCGTGCTCTTAGGGGACGGGGTGTGTAGGACTTGCGCTCTCAAGCCACATTTGTAGAATTGAGCTGAACCTCAAAGTTAGTTCCCTCCCTCCAGCGTCTTAGAATATCGTATTCATTTTGACTTCTTGCTTGCTAGTCCAAGGTTTGTTTATTTGTTTGTTTGTTTCCTTCCCAAATGCCTCCTCTCCAGGAAACCCTCCCTGACAAGGCCCAGCGAACTGCTCCTCAGAACCCCTGAGCCCAGCTGTGTTATGTCCCCTTGTCTTTCTCTGTTAGCTGAGGCTGATCCTGGAAGGCTGTGCTACCTACGATGCCCCCTCACCCTGAAGTGCTCCTCGCTGTGGACCGGCGGACCGTCACTCCCTGCCCTTCCATCACCACCTCACCCGGAGGACAAGAACACCCTCCACTCCTACGGCAGCACCCAGGACGAGCGCAAGCGAAGGGACCAGCTTGTGCCCCAGTTGCCAAATTTGAACATTCTCTTATTCTTGCATGCACACCGAGTTGCAAGTTCTCTCCTCTGTGGTCATTCCATTTCATTTTCCCGGGTCCCTCTGTGACGTCCTGTGATTCCAGAGCTCCGAGTTCATGGAGAGTAGGACACGGGTCTGTTTCTTCCCTCGTGGGTTCAGCAGGTTGAAGCTCAGAGCGGTCAGGCTGAAGAAAAGCTGCCCTGTCCCAGCTCGTTCCTTTTTGTCCTGAGACAGTGCTCCCCAGTGCTCAAGGGTTCCCTGTAGCAGCCCGCTGGGCCAGCAGCCTGGGCGACACGCTTGCTTTGTACAAGGAAGATAATACCAGTTTCAAGTGAGGCGCAACTAGAATCACTCCTGTTTCTGCCCTTCTTCCACCCTCCTAATTGACAGCACCCTGAGGACCAACCTTCCATGTTACGTTAGACACATCTCACAACACACCTGGGAAATCCAAGGACCACTGCACCAGGAGAATGGAGAAGGTCACAGGTTCACGAACTTGCGTTCCGGAGAACTTGCAGTAAGAAAACTGAAACATGTTCAGGAAATAGGAAAGGGTTCAGGTAGAGGAGCAGTGTACATGCACGTGCGCACACACACACACACACACACACACACACACACGCACACGCACACACACACACGCACACGCACACGCACACGCACGCGCGCGCACACACACACACACACACAGCTCCCAGGCAGAAGACCGAGCCTGGCTTTGACAGGGCTCCAGTGAGAACTGCAGGTGTGCTGCAAGGCTGCAAGGGACAAGCGCCTCCCCGTGGCCTGTCAGACACCACGCTTTCCAAGGCCGAGCCTGCCCAGCCTGGCTGTCCACAGAGCTTCCTGGGCTTGACTTAGCCAGAAGTCTGCCGATGGCCATAGGGGCCGCAGGACAGCCCCACCCTGAACCCTCACTCCCCACCCCACCCCGCCCCGCCTGTCTGGGCTCCTCTCCACTGAAAGGCGCTGTGCTTTCAGCGGAACTCTGCTTTGGTGCGCTGGCTCCACAGTGGGCACTGGGTGCGGATTAACACGCACGGAGCTGTAATTCAGTGTGTGCTGTAATCCTTCCGTTTGCAGCTTCTAAACATCAATCCTGGTTTTTCCTCTGGGGTCACATAAAATGAATCTAATTCTCCTCCACATGATAGTCCTTTAAGCATGAGAGGAAAGCACGACGTCCCCCAGAGCCTCCTTTCCTTCTGACCAAATATTCTTCATTTCTAACACTGCCGCCACTCCCCAGGCACTTGCTGCATCTTCTCCTCTCTCGCCCCAGACATCCACGCAGAAGCCCCAACCTCTGCCCCTCACAGCAAACACACACTGGCAGAACAGGGCACACAATCCACCATCCTGCAAAACCATCCCAGAACGTTTCCCTCTGAGGTCACGGGGGGCAGAGTTCTTCCTCCCAATGCTAACCTCACCTTAGTCTCCCTCTTGAGAGGAGGCGTATTTATTTACCATTTTTTTCATGCTTACAGTTGGACTCAGAGATTGGCACAGGCCAGACATTTGTGTATTCTGCTGTTGAGCCTAGCTCTAGTCCTGAGCCATCTCGCCTCATGGGCCACAGCAGAACTTTCTAGTTGAATTTTGCAGGTGTTTTCCTCAGTGGTCCTGCAGGACCCACAATCATGACTCCCTATGCTCTGACATTTCCTCTTCATCGTGTTTTATTTTAAAATAAAAACATGACATCATTTCTACTTTCTCTTTTCTCCCTTCAAGGCCCCATTCCCCTTGTTGTTCTCTTTCAAATTCATGACCTTCCCCCACACCACTGATTGGGGTGTGTGTGTGTGTGTGTGTGTGTGTGTGTGTGTGTGTGTGTTTGGTCTGTAAAGCGTTACTGATGTGTGTTTAGGGCTGACCATTTCGTGCCGGGGAGATACCCTGGGGAAGACTTTCCCCCGACATGGCGTGCTTTAGCTGCCTGCAGTTCTCTGTGTGGAGCTGAGGCCCCTGGGCAGTTCCCTGTTCACAGCAGCAGTTGCTGACCTTGTTCAGCTCACGTTTAGGGAGTCATGTTGGTGAGACTTGGCTGGAACGTCTGGAGACTCTCACAGCAGGGCTCCCTGCCTCTCTGGCTCTTACATCTCCCCACCGCCCCTTCCATCCCTGAGCTTTTGATTCTCGAGTTGTGATGGGTGTGTCCGCTGGGACAGGCCCCATAACTTCTCATTTGATTGGCGATTTTCTGTAACCGCCCCTGTTACTAAGCGTTTCCTTGATAAGGGGTGAGGACCACATGTCTCCATGCGTGTGCAGGGTTTTGCTGTGAGCCTGTCCTCTCCTTGTTACTCATCCAATCATATGGTCTATGTGTGCATTTGTTCATATATGTGCACATGTGTGCAGCTGTGGGTAGGGCCAGGTCAACACTGGATAACCCTTCTCTGTTGTTCTCTGCCTTATTTTCTAGAGACTTCCATATTCACTGGCTGGGAAAAGCCAAGGACCCTCCTGTCTTTCCCTCCCCGGTGCTAGATTACAGGTGTGAAAACACTGATCCTTTTACGTGTACTAAGGACCTTATCCCAGTCGTCATATTAGTGTGTTGAGCATTTCACCAACTGAGCCACCGCCCAGCCTTTAGCCACATGGTTTTAAATGTCATTTTTTCTGATGTCCTGTGTCAGCTCAGAACGCCCCTCGAGGCCCAGATGCAGCCACGAACTGCCTGAGGAAGCTCTCCAGTCGGGTTTCTAACCGGCATCTCACGCTGCTGCCCGGCCTCCGGGAGCTTGCTACTACCTGGAGGATTAGGTGAGTAGCAGGGCTTGTGCTCAGCGTGTGAGGGGCCCTGGATTTCACCCCCAGCACCAGCCCCCAAAGCCAAAGTGAGCCCCTGCTCTTCACCCTGACCTTGTTCTGAGTTCAAAGCAACTCCAGGACGGGAGCCCCGACGCTCCCCGCCACCCCGTGCCGGGGCTAGAGCAACCCTTCCTTCCCAGGTCTGCTCTTACCATAGAAGCCAGGGTAACACTGCTCGAAAGAGTTCACTTCTCTGCCCACCTCATCCCTCCCCTGACCCACAGATGGCTTCTGAGATGATTCAGAGGAAAGCGCAGGTCCCGAGGATTCCCTCAAAGCCTCGTCTTACACTGAAAAGCTTGCCTGGTCTTCACCCTAGTTCCTGGGACAGAACTTGTAAGCTCTTGGGACTTCAGATGACGGGAATAGTTTTGTTACCCAGGCTAGCCCGATGGCTGGTCTTTGTTTTGGTTTTGCTTGCTGGAGATGGGGCTCCTGTAGTCCAGAATGGTCTGAACTGGCTGGGGAGCTAAGGCCAGCTCTGAACTTGTAATCCTCCGTGTTAGGATTAAAGGAGTGTGCCACTGAGCCCAGCTCCACTCCTGCGAGCACGGCAGGGAGCCGGGTAGATGTCCACCTGGCCAGGGAGCTAGGAAGGCTCGGGACTGCAAACCGCTGTGGAACCCGAGTAAACACCCCGACATGCAGGGTCTGAGCAGCCTCCAGGTTAATGAACACAGCGTGACTGATGAAGGATGCTAGTCTTGGGTCCTCAAGCAGAGGACAGAGAAGCTCCATTCGAGGCCGTCTGAGGTCTCCGCCCACAGGTCTCTGTGGAAACTATGAGTAGAGCACTTTTCTGAACTCTGAGTCACTCATGAATTTATCAAACCCAAAGGATCACGTGAACTCCTGAACTTGGGCTGAGACTGGCACGCGAAACACGGGAATTTTATTGGGATGTGCTCTCTCCGTTGTGGATTCTGAGTGTCGGAAATGAGCTGCGGTACTGAAGCCTTCACAGTTTGCACACTGGATTCACACACTCACACCTCCACACATCACACTGATGGCTAGTTCTTTGCCTCGATTCGCTGCACCCGAGTTAGTCCTCCTCAACGATGCCGGGCACACCCCTGCTCAGGACCTGTGCACCTGCTGTTCTCACAGTGCTGCTCCTTTCTCTCCGGCATCTTTTCTAAGGTATCATCTTCTAGGCAAGTTCTCCAGCCTGTGGGCTCTCACATGGTTTCCCCAGAGTACATGTGCTAAAGGCTTGGCCTCTGTGCAGCTGGGAGACGGCGAGGCGGTTAGAAGGAAAAGCCTACCGGCAGGAAGTGAAAACACTGCAAGCAAGGTGGCATCCTCTCTCGGCTTCCTGACGGCCCTGAGACAAGCAGCTGGCCTCTGCTACACACTGCCACCACGGTGCACTGCTTCACCACTAAGACCACGGCACCAAGCAACCATGACCAAAATCATGGCGCAGATAGATACCCTTTCCTTCTTGTAGGTTGCTTAAATATTTGTCACAGCAACAGAAGTTTGACTACCTAAGCTGCACACCAACCTCCTCACGTCGCAGACGCCCCTGCTATTGCTTTCTTATTCTCCATCACCCTTACCATTAGCCAACACACTCATATTGTAGTCAGTAATTGTCCTTCTAGATCTCGCCTTTATAGATCCGAGAGGCAGGCATTTCCTTCTCACATTTTAGTTACCACTGTCAACACAGCACATAGAAGACATGCCTGGACATTTGCAAACATTAAATGGACAGAGCAGACTGCTAAAGCTTGCCTTCTGCCTTCCGGAAGGAAGTCTGGTTGGTCTGCTTCTCCTTAAAGGGGTGTCCAGAAAGGGCAGAAGCACGCTCTAGGTGTGGACTCCAGCACAACGCACTGGAAAGCGCCTCTCGGGGAGGACTTCACAAGAGATTCAGCCTTGGTCTGGAGATGGGCAGAAGTGGGCCTCACCTGCTCTGCCACTCTCGAGTAGCTGCCTTTACGCTGTGCCTCCAATACAAGAAGCCTAGGAACTGCAGACGTGGCTCGTGCACACGCAGGAAAGGACTGTGGCCTCCACACTGCCCACTGTCTCAAGTCTAGATGCAGCACCACCTCTGCTATCCAGAGCAAATCTTCTGAATGAGTTTTATGCAGTTGTCTCAGTGAATCCTAATATCCACCACAAAAACACACATCACTAATGCCTCTGTTCTGAAATGTGGAGGTGAAGAGAAAACTGAAGAGCAATTAAACAATTTATGGTTCACAAAGCTATTGGGATGGAAGGGCAGGATTAAGGATGTCCTGCCACGGACATCGTGAGCACGTTGGTGCGCTGCCTCAAAGCGTCACCACTATCACTCTGTACAATACAGTCAATCCGTGTGAAGTATGTCTCTCGTCTCTCGTCTGTGAAGTATGGCTGTAAAGCCTGGGGACCACGGTGTGTGAAGTGCTCAGCCACATACGTTTTATGCAAATGAAGCTATTAGTAATCATGGTGATTGTAAATTGACTTGACATCTCTCTAGCCCTTCTATCATCAACACCATGGCTCTCAGATCACATCAGGCGAGCAGACAGTATGCCTTCCCCTGGAAGAAAGGAGCACATGCTGTGCCCACAGGAGCAGCCACCACCCAGCCTGGCCTGAGTCCCCTCTGACAGCCATGGCTGGCTAGAGTGGGAGCATGCAGGGGGCAGGAGGCTCAGCCAATGCTGCTCTTCTCCAGCTCCCTGCTGACACGCAACCCATCACTCTCCCCAGCCTCTCCATGGGCCACATTTTCTGCTCTGCTTCCCCTTGCATCGACCTAGGAAAGCAGAGGCCTTCTCCACCTCCATGGAGCTCCCCCATCTCTGGGAAGGTGATGCAGAGAAAAGGTCTTCAAGCTGCCCCAGGCTTCCCTAAGCTACAGCATTCCCAGACACAGAGCCCTTTATCCCTGAAAGGGAGCAGCCATGCAGAAAGACAAAGGCCATATCTGATTCCAACAGGGTGAAGACCACAAGCTGGGGTAGGGAAGCCTGCAGAAGGGGCCAAGAAAGGGGCCGGGGTGAACCGGAGGAGGAAAAGGGGAGGGGCTGACATTGGAATTCTTATTCCTCTCCCTCTGTGAAGAGAGTAGAAGGGAAATCTCACAATGGTGTCACAGTCACATTTCCAAGAAACCTCCCATGTCGTCTCTTTCCTCATATGGTCCAGTGTGGCCCTCATAGCCCAGCTGCGTGCACAGCTCCTCATCTTCCTCTCCTACCCTCTTCCTAGTAGAGGCGTTGGGCGATATGGTCCTTAAGATGACAGGCAGTCAGTACAGGCCGAAGACAGAGAGCAAGAGAGGGGGCAAGGCCAGCGCAGGCCACCCTGGCCGTCACCTGTGCCCTTAACCATAGAGCAGGAAAGATGTCCTGTCCTCCAGTGGTGAAGATGTTAGTGTGTGTGGCAGACAGGCAGCTTGGATGTTAGCGGGGCCTCAGAGGGCCACGCAGTAGTTTGAAATGTGAGGATTATCAAGTGTTTCCGATCCCATAATCTCACCTGGCCCACCTCTCCTGCTTCACACGAGGAAGCTGAAGCCACAAGTGACACATGATGGAGACCCGTGTGGGCCCAGGAGAAAGACATGGAATCATGTCCTACCTGCCTCCCAAGGAAACAGGAGATGAGAGAAGAGTACAGAGGTCACCTCACCCCATGCCCTGAACTTCCAGGACGAACCTCCTTACTTACAGGTCACCTGGCAACCTTGCTCCGCTGCCACCTCTAGCTGAAGCATCTTCCCCAGGGGAAGGGTCAGAGGTCACTGTCTCGAGCCCCTGGTCTGGCCTGCTCTCTGCCCTGAGGGTGGAGAGGGGCTGTATTCACCTTCTCTGCTTTCACCCCATGAGTCCTTCAACATAGCGGACCAGCAGTGCAGGGACTCTACCTGCCCATAGACCCCTGCTCACGTATGTCTCCAGAGTACAAGCTGGAGCTGTGACCCGCCAGCCTCTAAGGCCCTGGTCCATTTTCCCGCTTCTCCCTCTGTCAGGCTTGCTGGCTGTGTGGCACTGCTCTGTCAGGCCGTTGTATGTCTGTCCCTGCATCAGAGGCGCAGAGAGAGACTAGTCCTCACTCTATTCCTGAAGGCTGAACCGATAAACTGGCTTACAGAAAGGCCTCAATAAATTTGGTCGAGTGAGTGAGTGAATGAAAAAAGCTGAGTCTGACATCACTCCCGAAGACCTGGGCCAGAGCAGAACTGTCCAGAGGGAAACGCCCCAGAGAGACCCACACTCCCAGCAGGAGAGCCTCACGGCACCAACTGTCGTCTTTCTTGGAGCGCTGCTTTTAAGCACATGAAC
This sequence comes from Meriones unguiculatus, assembly GCF_030254825.1. Classification (NCBI taxonomy): domain Eukaryota; kingdom Metazoa; phylum Chordata; class Mammalia; order Rodentia; family Muridae; genus Meriones; species Meriones unguiculatus. Next base: position 190,330,219 of record NC_083350.1, read on the forward strand.
AGTCGTGTGGAGATGGCATGGTTGCCAAAAAAACAGAAACCAAACACATCAAAACAAACCAAAAAAAACCATAACAACACTACCCACAAGTGACACAGACAGTCGTCTCTCAAGAGCGAGACAGACTTGTTCCCTACCTCTGGGACCTCTCTCAGAGCTCAGTAGACTAATATATGTAGCAACCTCTAGGCCATCTGGAAAGAACACTCTGAAAGAGGCAATTCATACCTTATAGGGCCAGGCAGTTTTTATAACATATTTACACATGGCGTGAGGAGAAGAGGGAGCCACAGGGTCCCCTCCAGACAGTGACTTCAAGGATCAAGTCTTCAAGGGCACAACTTGAAGACTGGATGTAAGAGCAGAGCAAGAATCTGAGCACATTGCAGCACAGCGCCCTCCTGACCTGGGCCCTGGCCATGCCCCTGCCCCAGCTCACTGGGCTCTGACATCCCATCTCAGCCCACCTGTCTCTCACCACTCTCATGTCCTTGACCTCAGTCACAAGTCAACGCTACTGTCTTTTCCGCCAGCCAAGTGGTGGGGTGAAGGGCAGTAAAGAGAGCAAAGAGCATGTGCTGTGCGTCCAGCGATTTCCCCACTGGCGATGTGATACAGAGACCAACTGAGAACAACACTTTAGGGTCATAAAGGTAAAAGGATTTCCAGGATTTCCATTTTACTCTCTCGTAGACGATGGGAAATCTAGATCCAGGCGTCAGCCCAAGCATTAATGACGCAAGGCCAGGCAGCCTGAGCTTGGGAAAGACGAAACCTTGGCCTTAGAAGGGATGCTTGAGGTCCCCTGCCCACGCCACCTTCGCAGTCAGAAGGCCGCAGCCAACACGGCCGGCCTGTGGCCGTTCTTCCTGAAGCTGGCTTCAGGGCTTGCTGCCCCACGAAGCGACGCTTTCCCTTTTCTGGCAGCTCTGCTATTAAAGTCCTTTATGCCGCTCCATGCACCTCGGGCTAGGCGTGGAGGTAGAGCGTATTCAGTAAGTACCTCCTGTGTGTTGTGGTTCTAGATTCTGAATTGGCCCTTCCTGGTACTCATAGCTAAGGGCTCATCTACTTAATGTCCCTTCCACGTGACTGAGGAGTTTTCCTGCGCAGGCCCTTTGGAATGTTGCTTATGTTGTCGTAAGTGTGTGAGAGATCTGAGGGACCAGATCTGTTTGTTCACTTACAGCATTCCTACAAGCATCCCTAAAAGCAGAAGACAAAGTATAAAAGAATGTGGAGGTGCCAGTTCTTCATGTTACCATCTTGTATTCACCCCAACATTTATCCCTAGTGACAGGCTTATGTTCCCTTATTGTCCTGCTGGCACTGACACCTCCGGCTGCTGCAGGACTAGAACCTCCTGCCTCCATCCAGCTGAACACCAGGGGCAACAAGGAGATGAGGCACAGAGTAGAACATGCTATATAAACACAACTGGAACTGAGGACCAGGTAGATGGACACGGGATGCAGAAAACACATCAGAGAACGGACACGCTCTGTACACAGATCATCATCAGCCAGGAACACATGGCTACTTTCCTCCTTCAGCAGGTAGGCAGATAGATGGCGAGTCTAAGATGGTAGGCACAGGGCCAAACCGTAATTCAGCTGGAGCTGCCATGGCAGCTGGCATGGCAGTCCTGCTCTGGAGCCAGCTGATGAGCAGAATCGTCTCCTGGTGGGAAGAGGGTTCGGGTGGCGGAGGGCTGCTGTAAAGAACTTGGGCTCTGCTCTGCGCTCTGGGGAGAGATCTGAGGAAAGAGGCCAGATGCCTAGACCACTGGGATAATCCAGCAGGTACCTGAGAACCCCAAAGGGACACTATCTGATGGGGAGTGCAGTGTGGTCCAGCAGAGGGCAATAATCCTGGAAGAAGGCTACATCCAGAGTCTAGAAAGAGTTGAGGCATGACGGCGGACAGCAATGAAAACCATGGTCACTTATTGCAGAAATGTGCACTGCGCATTCTGCTAACTCCTTCATGAGCATAAAGCCATACCACGTTTACAATGCCTGGAGAAGACGTTTCATATAGACAACCCCAGTTGGCCATGGTGGCTCGTGCCTGTAATCCCAGCACGAAAGCAGACTGCTCTAAGTTTGAGGCCAGCCTGGGCTACAGACTGAGACTGTGTCACACACACACACACACACACACACACACACACACACACACACACACACACGATTTAGGGGGAAATTAAAGAGCTGAGGCAGCTTGGCCGAGACCCAGTACTAGCAGCTGCTCTGTCAGAGCATGGGCTAGGCAGGCCACGAGATGCATGGGGTCCCCAAGGGCTAGCTAAAACATACCTCAGCACAGACCCCACTGTAGTCTAAGGTAGACTACGGTGCCTCAGCTGGAAAAAAGCCACCAAGCCCTCGCACTGGGTTCCTTCACTCCTATGTGATGCCCTCTCGTCTCTCCCACAGCGTCTTTCTTCGTTAGACAGCCTGCTCTCCATCTCAAATCGTCTTCTCTTTCCCTTTGAAGCCAGAGAACAGGAGAACTCCCGGCTGTGGAGACACCTTACTCACCTGCCCGTCCCGTCCTTCTTGCTGTGACGGAGACCTCTGCCCTCCGCAGGCTGACCACGCTTGTGCCAGTCGCTCTGGCCAGCAGGGCTCTGAAGTGGCCCTCGAGCCCTCTTCTTGGGGACTGACTTATCATAGACAACTCACACCACCCATGAACCCACAAAGTCCCTTCCATGGAGCCTGTCACTCTCCTTCTCGTAGACCCTGTCCATCTGGAGAGCTCCGGGAACTCAGCCTGGCTGCTCTCACTCACCTACCTCCCCCACCCATAATGACAGACACCCAGCACACAGCTCTCTGTCACCCGGGCATCAAGCATGCCTCTGTGCCAGCCTGTAAACGAGCTTTGTCGTCTTCCTCCCAGAGCAGCTCTGTCAACCCACTACCCTGTCTCCTCGCTCTCTTTGCAGGGTCCATCTAAGGAAGTTGCACCGGAAAACAGACCTTGAACAATAAATGAATGTATGAATGCATGTATGCATGTCAGCATGAACAGTTTGAAATGCCTCATTCTGCTTCTATGCTCCAAGGGGTTCATTCTGTCTTGTAGTGTGTGGAATTCTTGTTCTTTGATTTGTAAAGTCAAGACTCAAGGCTCCTACTACTTTGAAGAAACAAACACGCTATTAGGCTTTTGGATTATCTCTAGAATCCCTTCCCCTGACTTTTGCTTTAGGGAAGTAGCTCTCTGAATCTTGGCGGTCTGTATCTTGAGGATTTGGAGGCTAGCTAGAAATTTGGCCAGTGCGTAAATCTACTCTTGGTTTGTGTAGTTCTGCAAGATGCCTTGGCTTTCCAAATGTCCCTTTTCTAAGGGAAAGAACATGTCGCTCCACATTACTAGGATACAAACAAGATCTAAATGGTGGCCGCAGAATTTCAGAGGCTGAGACAGGAGGATAACCTCAAGTTCAAGGCCTGCCTGGGGTTCACAGTGAGATCCAGGATAGGCTGGGCTACACGGTGAAACCCTGTCTCAAAAATAAAACAAACAAATGACTAAAACAAGCCACCCAAATACCTATTTAGTGGAATTAGCAGTGTGACAGGGTCTAGCTCCTTCATCATGAAAATTACATGAAAAGCCTAAGAAAACATGGTAAAAGGAGCAGGGACTTGGGGGGGGGGAACGTCTGGATTTCAGATCTACTTCACTTCCGTGGACCTCAGAGCTCATCCAGAAAATAGGGTCATTAATTCCTACTTAACAGACCTCTGTGTGAATCAACGCAAATAGGTCAACAGTAAGCAGAAAACTCCACAGGGAACTCCACAAAGAACAGAGAAGGAACTCCCAACTTCACTCTCCTCTTGAAGTCTCTCCTTTCTTCCTATAGGTCCCTGCCCCACCCCCAGCCTTCGCCTTCCCTTGTAGGTTCTTTCTTCGGTTCTGACTCCCTCCCTCCACAGAGTCAATGCAGGACTGACTGAAGGCTGTGTATGCAGGTGAGCACAGCAGCACACTCAGTCCTCCCCCTCTGAAGCACACTGCCTCAGGCTCAGCCCCAAGGGGGCTGTTCTCAACAGGTTCTTTCTAAGAGAAAAACAGAAACTGCCAAATGGTAAGTAATTGACCCTTTAGGAGAATGCTAAAGAGCTGCCTAGACAAGAGACAAAGGCAGGCAGCTGCTGAAAGTTCCTGCTTTGGTTCTAAGGGTCTCAGACCAGATACAAACCCAAGAAAGGAAAAGGGAAAAAAGATAAAAGCAAAAGTCATTTTAGAAAAGCAGAAGTAAATAAAAGTACACACAAACACCAGACACATTAAAACACATACACACTACACACACACACACACACACACACACACACACATATACTATACACACACCACCAAACACACCCCATACACATATACCGTGCACACAAATACGCACACCCATAAACTCCATATTTATTAGCTAGAAGATACACAGAATTTAAATTCTGGTTTCTTTCCCCAGCATGCCCTGACGCCCTCTCCTTTGTAGGTGTGTGTGACTGTTTTGCCTGCATTCATGTCTGCACTTCGAGCACGGCTGGGGCCTGTGGAGGCCAGAAGGAGGCATAGGGTCCTCCGGAACTGAATTTACAGGGGCCCTGAGTGACCACATGGGTATTGGGTCTTTGAACCTGGGTCCTGTGGAAGAGTAGGCAGTGCTCTTAACCACTGACCTGTTTCTCCAGCCTGCTTTGACTGTTTAAAGAAGGAAAACAATTTCTTTACCTGTGGTGGGCAGAAAACAAATGTATGATGTGCCAGCATATCTGGCTTGGCCCACACCCGCAGGCATTCTGCTTTACCTGCCTGTCATGTAGGCCATCCATGAAGACCTCCTGTTCGTCAACACCAAAGTCACAGAAGCAGCAAGAAATGACAGTTGCTCACACTGACCACAGGCAAGCACTCACAAGTCACTTCTGCAGACATTTTAATGTTTGAGATGCAAGAGTGCAATCCTGGGAGGCTGAATCTCAGAGACTGAATCTCAGTGAGTTCCATGAGTCCTCACCACTGCTCAGAACCCACATCTGACTTCTCCCAAAGGCTTGGACCTGGAATGTCCCAGGTGGGCCGTGCTGAAAGTGTGCTCCCTGGCTTGTGAGGCTATTGAAAAAGTGGTGTGACCTTTAGGAGAAAGTTGTGGTACTAAGAGGGGATGCTGCGATTCCACTTTCTCCTCAGCTGCCTTACTGGCTTCCTGACCCCTGACTCTCGCAGCTCCCTCTGCTGTGTGCTCCTAAGACAGACTGCCTCGCCATAAGCCCCGCGGCACAGAGCCAACCAGCCATGGACTGAAACCTCTAAAATTCCGAGTTTTTAAAAATATAGTCATAGGTACTTTGTTACGACAATGAAAAATTAACACTGATACATCTTTTCCTGTCATATTACAAAGGTAAAAGACCTCAGTAAATGATGAAGATATTGAAAAACAACTTTTTAATTTGAAGCATTGCTTATGATCCAATTATAAAGTTCGGGAATCTGAAGAATGCCAAGTGCTTAGAAGGTGGAAAAGTAAAATGGGAATTGTGAAAGGTGAGTTTCTGAAAGTTTGTGGAGGAAACTGAGGCGGTAGAATGCCACAGCGGAGAGAGACTGTGGCTCAGCAGAAGAGCACCTGGCCAGTGTGGAGGCAGCCCTGGCTTCACTTCCCAACACTGAAGACCAAAGCAGACAGACAATAAAAGAATGAAGAGACTTTCCTCTGTCTGAGCAAGAACTCGGTGGTGTGAAGTAAAGGGCTAAAGAGAAAAGCCTGCAGTGCAGGACTCACGAGGACTCAGGCCTCCTACGGGCTGGTGACAGGGAAGAGCCACAGAGGGAGTGCTGGGGAAAGGGAGGTTAGGCACAGCAGACAGCAGCACCCAGCTCCAGCCTGGCCCAGAGCTGCAAGCTGCCATCTTCAAGGCAAGGGGGTGGGGCTGGAGAGATGGCTCCAGGTAAGGGCATTCAGTTCCTCCTGCCTGTGTCAGGGAGCTGATTTCAGCTCCATGGAATCAGAGGTCCTCTTCTAGCCTCCTGCACACACACACACACACACACACACAAGAAATCTTTACCAAGAAAGAAAAGAAAAAAGTGCTGCTTCATACATTTATTCAAGCTCTATGCCAGATAGGGGCACACACCCTCTACCTGGCACAACCCTTGTGCCCACCTCATCACTGTTCCTCTACATCTCTTGCCCCCAATTAGCCTCCTTGTCAGAGAAACAAGAACCCAGCTCCTCAACAGACCCAGTCCCCCAACTACACGCCAAACACCCAACACTTAATTTTGTCCTGTCTCATGGTCATGCATTGTGCATGTGTATGGTGTATTTTGTGTGTGGGATACATGGAGTTCATGTGTGGTAACTGTTTGGTACATGTGTGGTGTGTATGGTGTGTTCAAGGTGTTTATAATATGTTTGCTGGGGGAGGGGGGTGTTTACATAGCCCAAGTTGGCCTTGAACTCTGCAATCTTCCAGCCTCTGCCAATGATGGGATTACAGGTATGTAACACACCTGGCTCATTTGCATGTTTGTAAGGACTATTCAGCTTCGAGTTTAAATTTTTTATATGTATTTATTTGTGTGTGTGTGTGTGTGTGTGTGATTGCATGTGCAGACGCCTGCCACAGTGCACATGTAACAGAAGACAGCTTTTTCAGGAGCTGATTCTCTCCTGCTGTGGGTGAGTTCTTGGGAAGAAACTGGGGTTATCAGACCTGGCAATAAGTGCGTTCTACCTGCGAGCCCTCTCCTTCATAATTCACTGGCTATCCTCAAAGAA